>NW_027142356.1:15179002-15779002 GCF_026170545.1 Melanerpes formicivorus | reverse complement strand
GTGCTTCCAAGGGAGAGAGTCATTCCTTGGCCCTGAGCAGACCTGGAAGTTTCTGTCAAATTGTCAAAATATGCAGCTGCAAGAAGTTGTGGTGAGAAAGATATGGAAAAGGAAACAAAAAATAAGTTCTCTGTTTTGGCTGCTGAAACAGCAAATTCATATTAAAAAAAACACAAACCAAATGTTTTCCACTGGATCAAAACATGTTTTGTAGTTTGCTGTATTGAAATGAGCTTGATCCTTACTTTCTTCCCTCAGTTCTTAGGAAAGCACTTTGTTCAAAGGAATACTCCATGTTTTTTTCCAGAAAAGCAAAAGACAGGAGGGAGTATATTCATGAAACCAGTGAAAGATCACATTTTCTTTTGCCAGGTGCCTAGAATATTCAGACATAGACTTAGGGGTCTGGTGTTCTGTTCAGGTTGAGAGACATAGAAATCATGTCCTTTACCTCCTGAAAGAGCATTCTGACTAACTGAGTGCTGTATAGCTGTCTTAACTATGCTTGTTATGGAAACTTAGGGAAACTGCAGAAAGTAAAGAGTGAAACACAAAAACCAGGAAAAAGAAGACTGTGTTTGGTCACTGGGACATTCTCTATATAAAAGAGGAAACTCACTGCAGTGTTTTAATTAATATTGTTTGCAAAGATAGATTGAGCTCTGCTAAGGTGTTCACTTAAGAGGTGGGAGATACAAATAGTCATCAAGTTGTGAAACAACTTTTCGCAACTTTAATCTGAAACAGCCTTCTCTACACAGGCTGGTACTTGTAATTCATATGTACAAATCTGAGGAAGTAAAAACTGTAATTTTAAAAATTCTTTTCCTTATTTCTAAGATGTGAAAGCATAAAGGATTTTTCCATAAATCCACTGTATTCAGTATTCTGTTATTTAACAAAAACTCTACCAAACTTAAAACGCTTTATCAGAAAAAAAAAGTTATCTAGCCACTATGGATTTAGAAGACTTGTTTATATTTCTCTGCACTTGGATGCTGCTATTTTTCTCTCTCTCTTCAAATGCTTATTACTGTGTGAGTAAGTATTATGCTTAATCCTGTTGTGGATATATAAGAAGATTTAGCAATTGCATTTCATGCTTTCACTTTTAAATGTTTTTCCTTATGCATGCATGTTTTGTACTACTGTTTGATCTGTCATGAAGAAATTTGGTCCAGAATCCCATCTATGCGGAGTTTCATTAAGGGTTATGAGCACAAAAATTAGTTATAATTTTGCATCAGTTAAGTAGTTAAGGAGGAGAAATACAAGACACTATTGACGATCACAGTATAGGCGTAAACAGCTAAAGGGATGGAGCTATGAAAAATGACAAATGTGACTTTGAAAATTCCTCACCAGGAGAATTCCAGGAGGAGATACAAGGAGTGGATCAATGGCAATAGACCTTGATGTGCAGTCTCCTGCGATAGTCAAAACTCCTATCATAGACATGCAAAAAAAATGAACTGAAGCAAGTTCATTTGCAGAAAAGACTACTAGGATGACAGAAGGAATGAAGATCCTGACTAATGAGAGGAGGTGGAAGGGTGTGACTTGTTTAACTTTGGAAAAGGAAGGCTGAGAGGGGATAAAATTGCTATCCTCAGGGATAAACACCACGAGGGAACAGATTTGTTTAAGTTAAAGAACAATGTTGGCACAAGAACAAATAGATATAGGCTGACCTTGGACTAGAAGCTAAAATAATATTGCTAACTATTAAGAAGACACAGGCATCTTGCAAAGATGAACCGTGTACATTGCACCTGAAGCAAAGGTATTTGAATCTCTGAGTGAGGATGGATAGTCCAAAAGAAGGAGAAAGCCTAGCCATGTAGGTGTCTTTTTCTAGAACCAGCTTTTTTTCCTTTAAATGTGGCTTACCAACTGACTCTGATGTTGTGTTGCTTTTATTTGAAAGGGTCCAATCCAGGTATAAAGGCTCTCATCCAATCAGTCTTCCCAGCACATCTTCCCAGACCGTTCCCATCGAGATAATTTAACTGATACAAGTTGAATGTTCCTGTATTGTGATATATTACAATTCAAGACTAACTTGCTGACTCAATGCAGTATTTACTTGTTGATCTGCTAAGGATCTGTCATGTGTACCAAGTCATCGAAAATTATTGCAATAGTCCCTTCTAGACTTCAAGTGCATTAATCTGCCTGTGAGCTGACTGTAAATTCACTGGTTTCATTGGTATATATAGCTAGTAAGCACCTCTTTAAAAAGCAGCAATCATTTTTGTGGAGAAGGTTTTTGTGAGATGTCAGCTCTAAAAGCTGTCATCAAGATTTGTTATGACAATTGAAAAGAGAAAGCAAAGATTCTTTGAGAATTACATCACTTACAAACTATTATTTACTTTTTGACTGTCATTAATGAAGAATTTAGAGCTCTGATCAAGTTATATTGCAGAAGAACATTAGGGGTTATGAACTTAAAAGGACTGTTTTTTTTTTTTTCTATGTAGTAGGCTAATATGGGATGTATTGTCATGTACTGTAATGTTTTCCTCACAGGTAAAGCCTCTGTTCCAGTGACAGCATTGTGCTGAGGAAAAATAAACCCAGCTATTGAACACTTTTCCTAAGATATGTCCACTTTTGTAGGGAACTTTTGTAGGCCTATGCCCAATGGGCAAACATCTGGCATAAAAAAAGATGAGATAAGGTCTATTGAGAACAAGAAAGTTACATAAAAGAAAGTTAAATGCTTTTCTGGAAGGAAATAAAGGTTAAAGCCTTTTGGTTACCATCTTTTCCTGCATTAACATGTTGCTGAATTCTTAGTAATATTTTGTTACTCCAAGTCGAATATCACTTTCTGAAATTTAAATCGTGTCCTTGCCCTAGAAGATTTTCAATCCAGTGATTCCATACAGCAAACATTAGGTTGGGCATAAACCAATGGTTAATGAAGCAAAATTTAGATTCTTATACAGGGCTTAATACAAATTTTTGATTGACAGCAAATAATGATTCTTGATTTGTCCAGTAAGGAATAGCATATTTCCAAAAATCTTGTTTTCACAAAAAAAAAAAAAACAGTGGATATTTTTACTTTCTTTCAAACATATTGCCATTTCTTGGTCAGTTCAGATCACAAGGGCTAGCCTTTTTTGCTAGAAATGTATGCCTCACATTTGATTTGTTTTGGTTTCTAAAAATGACAACAACTTTTCCTGTGGCAGGCATATTTATGAGATGTTTGTCCTATTTGGATTTGTTCATGTTTAATAATGTACAAACTGACTCTGCATCTTTTGTCAAAGTTTGAAAAACGGCATCATCTGGGTTTTCTCCCCTGACATTTATTTTCAAGGAAACCACCTCCAACATTCTACAAGAATTGTTTAAAATCAGCCAAACCATTCAAAAGCTATTAAGACAAATCAAATGGTCAGAAAACAACAATGACAAAACACAACAAGCTCATATTAAACCTTGTTTCTATGGAGCATGACATACAAAATTAAAAGAAATGCACTGTAAGTATTGTCTGTTGTCCTGCTTTGTTCTGACAGGTTGTTACTCATAGTGTTTTAATAAACTTCTATAGATATTTTGAAAATGTAAAAGTAAAATCAGCATCAGTAGATGTTGCCTGTAATTAGTCTCTCAGAATTGAAAAAAACTTTGAACTTCAAACATCCTTGACCATGCTTTATTCCCCAAGTCTTTCTCTCACAAAAACTGGGAGTGAGGGTGGGAAAGCAGAAGAAAGGAAGCAAAGGAAAGATGGTAGGTGAAAATCAGCATCTGCTGGGCAGTAAATTGATCCTCCACAAAGATAAATGGAGTAAAGATGGAATATTAAAAGCCTGTAAGCAATGTTTCTCTTTATCTACTGTGGACTGGCTAGCATCATCCAACATAAGCTAGGGAACCTTCTATAGTCATGTAAATCTCCACTGTTTCATTTGGTTTTGAAGATGTCCTTGCAGCCCTAAATTCTTCACATTTTATTATTGTACCTTTACAAATTTTATATGGTTGGTTTTGGTTTTGTTTGGTATTTTTTTTTGTTTGTTTGTTTTGTTTGTATTTGTTTGTTTGTTTTAATGCAGATACTTCTCCAAAGACAATTCAGTTAACTGGTGCATTCAGAAAGTTTTCTCACTGACCTTAATGGAGATGTTCTTTTCAAAATGTACTACTTTAGCGATGAAATGACAACTGTGCTCTTAAAATGGGACAAGGAGGTATATTCAGGGCAGAAAGGAAATCAAATGAAACCAGAAGAAAATGGTCTTAAGCAGAGGGACCTGCTTGTCCAGAATAACTTCTGTTCCATCCATTGTGAAATACCCAGCACATGGTGTGGTGTTTGATGTAATATATATACCTGAATGTGCAGTGGAAATTCAGTGTGAATGAGGTTCCTGAACACGATCTTTTTGGCCTCCAGAAGAAATTTTTCATTGTGTGTAAACTGACTGATGAACGATATTTTATCTGTCTTTTTTTTTATGTGTGTGTGTGTTTGTCAAGGGTGATGACTGGGCTGCTCTCTATATGAGTGACAGATGCTCTCTGTTAACTTCTCTCCCTTCCCACAGTAAAGAAGAAAGGGTATAGGGAGAGAAGCTTATGGATTGGAAAAGAAAACTAAACCAGCTTTAATGAAATTAATAATAATAAAATGAAATAGATACATATATACACAAACCCAATATCAAACCAAATGTTTCTGATGACACATCACCATCACCACTGTTGCTGGTGACAGAAGTCCTAGACTGGACTGAGAGGCAAACAGGAACCAAATTCAGTAGGTGGATTAATTCAGCAGCTCATGGATTGAGATTGAAGGCAGAATGAACAGATTCCTCCTTCTATGCTGGCCATTAAATAAGAGTGTGAGCCTTGTGGTCCCTCCTCCATCCTCCTAGTTCCATTCCATGATGTACATGGAATGGAGCAACTTGTTGGTCAGTTCAAGGTCACCTGAAGTGTCTACTCCTCCTGGAAAGTGCAGCCTTTTACTCTGCAGCCCCAGCATGGTACACAAGATTTAGTATACAAATTCTTGGTACTAACTATAAAAATTGAGTGTTATCATTACTAGAAACAGACTCTGTCTGTGAAAATTTGGTCTCTTCTCACAGGCAACCAGCACCAGAACAAGAGGACACAGTCTCAAGCTGTGCCAGGGGAGATTTAGGCTGGAGGTTAGGGCTGCCCGGGGAGGTGGTGGAGTCACCATCCTTGGAGGTGTTCAGGAGGAGACTTGATAGGGTGCTTGGTTGCATGGTTTAGTTGATTAGGTGGGTTGGATGATAGGTTGGACCCAATGATCTTGAAGGTCTCTTCCAACCTGGCCTATTCTATTCTATTCTATTCTATTCATTACGGAAAGTGCAGTTACTTGGATAAAACTGAGCTGAAAAGCAAAATCACTGAGCAGAATTAGTTCTGTTCTAACAAACCAGTACAATTTCATGAAAAATTAGTAAGAATAAGAAAGAGTAAGAAGAGTAATGAAAATTTTCAGTTCTCCTTCAATGTGTGGCCAGAGTCCTCTGGGAAAAGTTCTGAGGGGTTTTGTGTGATTTGGCTATGTCTGTTGGACCTGAGAACCTAGAGGAAATTAGAGACTTGAATTTGTATTAGCCTGATCTTCCTCTTGTGTATACCTATGCTTTCTCACATGAGAAATTAGAAGCTTGACAGGGGAACTAAATTACAGAACTTCAGCTGAAAAGCAACTGGTCTGAATTTTGGCATGCAGATATTTCCCTGGGACATGTTAATTAATGTGGGCTGAAAATTATCTTTGGTTAAGTCAGTAAAAGGCAGCCTCTACTTTAAAATCAATCCTAAGTCTCTCTAGCAGTCATTATAAAAAGTGTTTGCTGGTGGAGGTACATATGAAACAAATATGAGAGTCTGCTAATAAAGGAAATGTTAGACAAACTTTTAAGAGCTTCCTGTTCCTCCCTGAGATCTGAAAGAACAAGCTGTAACTCCAGCACCTGCCTTGTGCTCTGTGTATAATCTCAGCAAACGTGCCATCTGTTAAACATTGACTCACAGAAAAGCTGTTTTCAGGCCTGCAATGATGTTTAGCAGTCTTCCGTCAAACATTTTTAAAAGGCAGGTTGATGTGGAATGTTCATGTACACAGACAAGACATTAGTATTTTAGTAGTTTTTCAGCTTAGATACAAATATACACAAACCCAATATCAAACCAAATGCTTCTGATGACACTTACATCACCATCACCATCACCACTGTTGCTGGTGACAGAATTCCCAGACTAGACTTGGAGGCAAACAGGAACAGATTAGCAGTCACTGCAGCTGAGAGGTAAGAGTGAAAATGCTCTGCTGTAAACTTTCACATATGTAATAGACATACATGGTTAATCTACATAGCTACTGAATTGCACTGTGTTTTAGTGAGTAACCTGGAAGTTATAGATGGACAAATACGGTAACTGTAAGTATATGATTTACCTATTCTTGCACCCAGCAGCCTAGTTGTCAAGAATCTGGAAAAATGCTTGTTGTGAAAAGTGCATCCCTCTCTGGGGTATTTTAGGGACTTTCAAACTTAGCATATGTTCTAAGAAGTTTCCCATAACTTCCAGATTTCCTGTAATTTCTTCTTAGATTATTTGATGTTTGGTTTTGATGCTACTATTCTGGTACCAAAAGTTCACAGAGAACTCTACTCAGATGGCATACCCAGCTGGTTTGCCTGGAACACACCCATTGACTGATAAAATCACTCATATTCCCTCCCGCCCACCCCCCAAGTAATAGCAAATATGGTCCAGGTAAAGAATATTTCTTTCCTCTGCAGCCACACCCAACATACTGTAACTATGACTCAGTTTTGTGTTCATCTCATGCAGCAAAGCTATCTGTTCAATTTTGCAAGGGTAAGAAAAAAAGACCATTCTTTTTCCGACTGACAGCACAACAGTCATAAATATTTCCTTACAAAGGAAAACTATGTAAAAAATAGTCTGCAGAATATCCTACACTTCTCCTTAAAATGTCTGATTGTGACTAAAGATATGAAGCCAAACACTATTCCCCTTTGCAGTTGTTTAAATCTGTAACACATGTATTCACTTCAATAAAGACATTTTAGATTTACATTTTTTCAGGCAGAATTTCGCCTAAGTCCTCATAGTTAAGAAAATGTCAGAAGATCATAACATTTAAAATTCACGTTGTATGATAAATTGTGAAATGATAGTTTTAGGTTTTTTTTTGTTAAACCCTTGTAAAATAGCCATTACACATACACAGAGTTCATAAGAATATTATGGGAACGTAGGAGTTCATGCTTCTTTTATCTCCAAATCTCAAATAACTTTGAAATCAGTCATACTTGTAAACTGGAAAACGGTGACAGGTTTGTCAATCATAACAGGTCGCAACCTTTTTTACCTCAGGACAAAGCAAATTAGTGTACAAAGCAATTCCTCTTCTAAGATCAGCTCTTGTAAACATTTATATGTGCTTAAAGTTGAGTAGGTAAACAATTTCTATTCATTTCAATGGAACTACTCTTGTATAATGTTTACTTGTAAATTGAAGTAGTTTGAGAACATATGTATACACTATACCATTATTTACAGCCAGGCAGCCAGTATCAGAACAAGAGGACACAGTTTTAGGCTGCTCCAGGGGAGGTTCAGGTTGGATGTTAGGAAGAAGTTCTATACAGAGAGAGTGATTGCCCATTGGAATGGGCTGCCTGGGGAGGTGGTGGAGTCGCTGTCATTGGAGGTTTTCAGGAGGAGACTTGATGGGGTGCTTGGTGCCATGGGTTAGTTGTTTAGGTGGGTTGGATTGGTTGATGGGTTGGACGCGATGACCTTGAAGGTGTCTTCCAACCTGGTTTATGTATTCTATGTCATTGTATTTGAATTAATGCCATTTCCATATGTGGGCGATGAACTGTAACTAATCTAGCCTTATGCATAATAGTGATGATGATTAAGAAGAAACAAGAGTGTGGCCTAGATATCTACAGAGTATAGAATAAGACATGAAGTAGTCTGAGGTTAAAATAGGAAGATAAATTTACAGGGAAATGTTTTCATATGTGATGTGAAGAGAGAAAAGATGTGAAAGAGAGAGTCAGAAGCTATGAACAGTAATAAAACTGACTAGGTGAAATGATAGTGTTCTTAGCATTTGCAGTAACTTATTTTTAAGATAAGCTTGATATTCCTGGGTGCTGCTGTACGTGTTAATTTTCTGTGCCATAAATGGACAGAGTAACATATGTGGTAATAAACTTACCATTTAGTTTATGTACTTTGGATACATCAGAAGTAATTTACTAGGTATTTGAATGATCATGGTCCTCCTAAGAAAGGTGATACAAACACCATGAATGAAAAGATGTGTTGATCCCTGTTTACAGTTTCCTGTTAATACAGATTATAGAGTTAACACCAGCTAAATATAAAGCCAGTCAGCACACTTCACTTGCTTTCCTAAACCCATTTTTTGGACCTAACTAAAGCCAGTGTGGCTTTTGATGTTGCTATTTTATACACTCTCAGTTTCACTTCAGTGGTTAAAAATTTATTTCTCTCCCATGCCATGATTTGTTAAATTTGTGTCACTGAAGGGGAAATGCAGATGCATAAATAGTACACTTTTATTCTATACGAATAATATGTGGAAATGGAAGCCAAATAAACCGATATGTTGGAAAACAAAATAATGGGGACATATATTATTCTAAGTAGTTAACATCTTTGCTATGTTTGAGTGTTTAAACAAATATATAGCCAAACTATTGTTCTAACATGTTTTTATTTAAATAATATATGTATTTATCTTTTATTATATTTATTCTGTATTTGTATCTCACATCAGACACTTTAAAAGCTCTGTTAATTCTTGAAAATAAATACACTAAGTCTCTTAGTTTAAAATAGAACTGTCTTGTTTAGTCTAAGACAGCTGTGATAACGTAAAAAATGAAAACTCTGCATAAATATCGGCATTTCACTTAAGAGTCTTTAATTTTCTGATGGAAAATCATGTGAATTTGTATGTTAGGAAAAGAAGACTCTCATAACTCTTTTAAGAACATTAATATTTTTGTTATTCTCTATATAGAATATTTGCAGTGAAAACCCCAGCCAATATTACAAATTTATCTGAGATGGTAAAATGAAACTTATTTCAGAGACTTTAATTTCTGTGCATTAGGCACAGAAAAAAACCCATAAATATACTTTCAGTGTTAGGAAAGAGAAAAAAAAATGTTCTATTGGCATGGAAAATATCCAGATCTCAGCATGACCAAGGAAGTAGCTTGTTTCCCGAGATGTGAAACAGTGCTTGTGCCTCTTCCATAAAAGGAATAAGACAAAACTACCTTCTTTCTCTGTATTATGAGACCCATTGCAATGCAGCTATGTAAAATTCCTATTGTATCAAATAAAAACTTGTTTTCACAAAATAAAACCCAAACCATTGCAAACTAGAATATACACAAATAGTGCCAAATACAGAAAAGAGACCATAATGCTCATTTATACTACTGTGCTTTCATTGTCAGAAGAAGTTATGAAGAGGAAGCACAACAAATTTGTGCGTTTTCTGATGCTAGGTTACAGTCATGCAGGGGAATGGCTTTTAATTTTAATGCCACTTCAAATCCTAGCCTAGGATCAATATTGCTGTGGATTTATTTTTCACTTACATATGCTCCTATTCCAGCTGTCATGGTTTGCTCCTTTATCTACATTTTGTAATTCAGCTTCATGGGCAATAGAACATAATCCATTGTTTCCATACTCTAATTTGTTTTCCTAACTGTTGCACCACCAGACATGCAGTGAGACCATGAGTGTAACATTACGGACAGCTCTTCTAAAGAGGTTTAGATTAAAAATGGCTTGTACAGATATGCCAGTCTTGCAGACTCTAAGCCAGTTTCTACTTCATGTATAAAATCTTTCCCAAATGAAAGTTTTCTAATGATTATACATGACTAATTTTAAAAGATAATATCACAATACCCTATCTTTGCCATTCCCTGTTAAAATATCTCAGACAAATAATGTCCTCATCATTAAGCCTGAGGCATACTTCTGACAGCCTACTGATTATACCTGTGTAGGTTAGAGATTGCTAACACTTAACTTGTCTGGCTCAGTTTTTATTGCCAACTCACTCTGGTTGTGAATACCTACCTAAGACTGTAATGCAGCTCTTTAAATTGTGTGGCATAAAACACTTGGCTGCTTCTTCTGGGGTAGTACCCTCTTTATACCTTTGACTATTCTATTCCAATTTAAATTTACTGAGACCTTGTAAATCATAACAGTGTGTATCACATAGAAAAGGTCATTCTTCATGACCTACTTGTGAACAGAGTTTTAGGAAAGCAATAAATGTTTGTCAGCAGTGCCAGTCCTCCTCTTCAAAAACATTCATACTGTATATCCATCTCAAGAAGCATCTGCTTTGGCATCTGACCAGTTTTTTATGGAAAACTATCCAGACCTAGAATGAATAATTCCCTTTGACTCAAAAAACATATCTATTCAAAACTGAGTTACAGGATTTTTTTGTAACTCATAGGAATCTCTTGTCTTTTAAATACGTTTTTCAACAATGATGGAAAGTATTTACTTGTTCAACAGAAAATTGACTACACAAAATGCAGCTTTTCAAGCTTCTCCATAAAACCTAATCACAGGAGGTGGAGGTGCTTTTTGTTACTTAGAGAGTTCATAATAATGACATTTTTGAGACAGCTAGCATGGCTTCACCAGGGACAAGTCCTGCCTGACCAACCTAATTGCTTTCTGTGATGGTGTAACTACATTTGTGCAGATGTTATCTATCTGGACTTTTGTAAATCCTTTGACACAGTCCCCCCATAACATCCTTCTCTCTAAACTGGAGAGATATGGATTTGATGGGTGGACTGAATTGGTTGGATGATCAGTGGCGTCATGTCCAGATGGAGACAGGAGAGGCAAGTGGTGTCTCTCAAGGTTTGTATTGGGATCAGTGTTATGTATCTTCATCACTGGTATAGACAGTGAGATTGAGTGCCCTGTCAGCAAATTTACAAGATTAGTCTAGAAAAGTATGCAGCATATGAAAAACAATGTGATGATTGGAGAGGCAGGCAACAAGAGAATTAAAGCTATGAATTTAGGCCCATTTACTGGGCAGCAGGTGCTGCAGTCACACTTAACAGAGCACTGTATCTAGTTGCTGCAGAGCTCCACCATGTTTCTCTGACCACAGCCAAGTTATTCTGTTGTCTCAGCAGAGTTATCTTCCCTTGTGGTTAATCTAATTATCTCCAGGAGCTTCTGTAGAGCTTCTTGTACTATAAAATTTTCATTTTAGCTGCTGCTGAATTCTTCATCGTTGCTGTCATCTTTCTAAATTTCTTCTGAATTTATACCATCTCTGAGTCTCCACTTGAATGAAATTATTATTTTCTACTTGGATCTTTGCCTTCCCTTTCTTCTGTTTCTGATCATGTTCCACCTTGATTGACACTGTAACTACAATGTCCCTAGCTGTTATGGAGATGTCTATAATAACTCCATGTGTTTCACAGTTGGTTTGTTGAAACAATTTCCTTATTGCCCTTATTCCAAAGGCAAGATGTTATCTATCTTGTAACTGCCTCAGGAGTTCCTCAGTCTAGATGATTTCTCACTTAAACAGGCTTGCCAATATCAGCCTTTTTTTTTTTTTTTGTCTGGAAGGGTAAATATGTTTTCACCAAGCAGTCTGTGCTGGACATTTATCCATTTGAAAACAAATGGAATAAAGCTGAGCAAATACCCATTAAAATGTCAGGCATTAATATAAATTACAGGGGGTTTTCATTACGACTGAATTATAAACCTTTGTGGATGTGTTAATTTTGTCCTTGACCTTTATTTATGAGTTGCATGGATACAATTTTGAGTTTGTCTCCTGCAAAGAGGCTATTTTTCTGGCCAACTTGATAGTAGTGACTGACTGATACATTTGCTGGGCTGGCATATTTACAGGCCTGAAAGGGCTTCTTAAATCATACAATCAGTTTTGGGTTTGTTTTTTTTTTTTGTGTATGCTAGCTGCCTTAATACTCAACACTTGTATTAAAGTTTTGTGGGTTTTCAGCCTAACATAAGAGACTAAGAGATGAAGTCTTGGCCTTAAATAGAACTGCTGTCTGTTACAAGCTTAACTAGTTGGGATTCTGGAATCTGCCTAAAGTGTTACATTGAGAAAAAATTAACTTCAGGTGTGGTACCAGTGCTGATTATTAAATGTGGAAAACTGAGGTTGCTGTGCACACTGAACTACTGTTCCTGCTCAGCATGATTCTGTTCTCGGCGTGGTATCTCAGTCTCTCCAAAAGAAAATCAACTAATGTATTCTGAGTCTGCTCTGCAACACAAACCCTTATATAGGAGGGTTTGAAGACAACTAAATTGATGTGCTTTACAAGGGCACTTTAGAGGTAACCTTTGACTCTCAAATGCTGTGATACTCTCTAGGATATTTTGAGATGACAAGACTTGTAAGGATGGGACAATATATGCATTTCTGTGTCTTTGTTATGTCAGTTCCTGATAATGGCTATTTTTTTTTTTCCATTTCAAATCTGTATTTGTGACAGTCTTCTCTAAATTCTCCTATTCCATCCTGAATACATCTCTTTCTGGCATTTCCAAATACAGCATTTCTTGCCTCTTTCCTCCTCTGTATTACAAACTAGTGTTGCTGTTTTGTTGTTTGTTTTTTTTAACTACACATAAAAATTGATAGTCTGTAATTACTCTGAAGACTTGATCATACTGAAGCATATTTGTAGCCATTACACATAAAGAAAGGCTATGAGAAGGGTTATGAGCTCTGAGAATGAGAATCTTTACTAAGTTCTTGTTTCCTGGAGCCTTGAGCTGCATTCAGTGCTGGTTCAGTTACCTTCACTTCTCTGCAAAATTGCCAAGAAGAAATCAGGCTGGGAATTGCTTACATGTCTTAGAGTCTATTTTTTAATATATTGCTTTTAAGTTTATTTGTGCTATTTTTAAGCTTTATTTTGTCCTATACCCACAGCATCAGAAAATATAACCTCTTCTTGCTTTAACCTTACTGGTGTTACTTCTGAGACAATGGTTCCCAGCTGCTGGCTTTTTGTACTATATGAACTCAAGATTGAGACCAAAGTATGTTGAAAACATCTCTTGCCAAATACATTCTAGCCTGAGCCCTCCAGGCAAAGTATTTATTTCATATAAATGTGACTTCCAATTTCTTCCTCTAACAGGGGTTTATTAGAAATGACTTATCACAGTGCAGCATCATTATAGTATAATATATTTGTGTTACCTCTTTTTTTGGAAGTGCATCTATACCTCAATGTTTAATATAAAGGAGAAAGAATCAGATCCCCTGTTATTAGAGCACAGGACATTCTTGAAAAAGACATAGCACACATGTAATTTCACTTATTAAAATAGCCTCATGCTGTTGAAAACGTGACTAAGGTAAGCAAAATACTTAAACATTTAAGTATCTATGAGATCAGGATCTTACTGTGTATTAAATTAATTAAGGGTAGAAACTGGGATAAATACAATCCTCTGGTATTCATTAAAGGCAAGTCCTGTATTGCAAATCTCTTGAAAATCTTCAAAGGAATCAGTAAACATATAGCTAAAGGTGATTTAGCTGATAGTTCATCTGTATTTGTCCAAAGGCTTTTAAGGCAACTGCATAGTTACGGAACAGGAGGGAAAATCCTCCTGATAAATTCCTTGTTGAAAGATAAGAACAAAATTAAAAGAATGTATTTTTCTTACAAGAGAGAGTTGTTACTGTTGTAATTCCACTGCAACTGTGGTCATCCACATAGCTATAAATTATTTAGAAAATTATATTTTCAGGGAGTGAAGCAGCTTTCATATTACATTGTTTGAAGATAGCAAAAAGACCTTAAAAGTCTAAGTGACTGTGTCATCAAGGGAACATTGACATTTGTTGTAAATATAAGCAGGATGATGCACATTTGGAAAAACAATCCTAGCTCCACATGTGAACTGGCAGTCTGCAGCTTTGATATTACCACTTACTGGTGAACTGGCTCTCTATGATAAATAGTTCTGTCAAAACATCAGCTTAACATTCAGCAGTGGCTAAAAAGAAATGTTAAGAATTATTACAAAAGGAAGAAAGAGCAAATGTTAAATAAATATTTATGCCACTTTGTAAATGTATCTTCTCCTAGAATATTGTGATTTTTTTTTCTCTCATCTCACTGCAGCAGAACATAGGCCAGCAACAGTAATCCTAAAGATTCAAAGAAGAAAAAGTGTGATCAGAGATATGGAATGGTATCAGTACCACTAATGATTAAACTGAACAACAAGAACTAGGGGCTAATGTGTAAAGCTGATATGAACCTAGTTTAAGAGGCAGGTGGTTAATCATGCAGTGTGGTTGTATATCTTTTGAACTTTTTGTCAAAGGATGTTTTGTATTCAAAAAATCAACATGGGCTCAAGCAGACAACTGTAACAATGCTTAGAAATGTGATGCAAGTACTTCAGAGAGCTTATTAAACAGATGAACTACATCATGTTCAAGAAATTCTGTAAACTGAAAGTAGTTGAAGTCAGGCAAGTATTAGATAAAACACAGTCTGAGCTTTCCCTGTACTTACTTTTCCCTAGCCACCTTCTTTGTCTTTTAGAATGAGGACACTGGGCTACCAACACTAATTTAAAACCATGGCTTTATAGTTTTCTATATTCACTTGTGGTTGACTATTTATTTTGTCTACTTATTTATATTTATTCTTGTAAATAAGATTAGTTTCTGTGTTAGTGCATATCAGTATATACTTTATTGAAACTGATTCATTTACACTGACGTTCTTAACAAATTTGTCCACCTTTGGTTCTCTGCTATATATAAGCAGTCTGCCAACATGTCTGATTAACACATTTCAAAGACAAAAAGTGTCAAAGAAAGTTATTAATGTGATTAATAAGGAGTATGAATAAACCCTGTGTGCTTACATACTGGAAATTACTGAGTGAATCTACCTTTCAACTATATTAATTAAAATAATATGCAAAAAGTCCATTTAATGATTATTGTGTATGAGCTTTTATGTCAATTATTTTTTCTAGGCTTACACTGACTTTGCTTGCTCTGTTCAGGAGCCATGTTAAAGGTGTGGAACTGCAGGACAAAGCACAGAGTTGCTGCAAACTTTTAGTCAGAATGTACTTAGAGACATGATCTGAGAAAAAAAATTAATCTGAAAGCATCACAGAAATTTACTTGATTCCCTGCCAGGTTCACTTGAAAGGGAAAAGGGAACTTATTAGTATTTACTAAACACTAAAAATTTCACACTACTACCAGAGCAGGCATCAGAATCTTACCAACTCCATGCAGCCACCACACCAAAAAAACATAATTATAAAAATATTAGACTGGCTTTCATTAAGTAAGCTTTTACCTTAGGTTAATTACTACAAGCAAAATGCACGCAGTGACAAGAAACATTAGCTTTTCTACCAGGTAAATAAATACATGTATAAAAAAAGACACCTGAAGGCATACTGCTGACCTAATCTGTTTTACCTAAAAGTAACTTGCCTCTACTAAGTTTTTACTTCGGCATAGCTCTACAACTCTATATAAAGCAAAGCAAAACCAGCAATAAAAACCACTGCCTCCCAAATTACCATTTTCTAAAGTCATGAAACAGGAAATCACTGAAAAACAAACAAACAAAAAACCCCAAAATAAACCAAACAGGATTCTAGGAATATTACATGTGTATGTTTCATTAGGAGAATGAGGCAAATCACCAGAAACTTATCTTAGATTTTTAAAAGAATGTAAACCTATGGATTGCTTGCCAGGAAAAAAAAATAATGAAAATCCTGATATGATTCAGTCTAATAAGCAAATTTTGCCAAGAATGGTCCTTGAAAAAGGACCAGTATCTTTCCACACTTAATCCTCCCCTTTTAGGTGTTATGAATTACGAGTTATTTGTGTCCTAATAGTTCTTTTGTGACAATGAGATGAGGAAGATCACCAGTCTATTCTCAATGCCATCATTAATAGACTTTTTTCTTAGATGGATCCCAATTTACATCTCAGGTAAACAGGTAAGCTGTTTCATATATCTCATTTTCTCCAAAAGATCAAGGGTTCTTTACTCAGTTTAGCTAGCATATAATAACTAAGATTACTGTGATACTGTGATTACCAGCAAAGTCCTAATGAAGATAACTCAGTTCATAATTTCAATATGAATTTGGGGATCAAGCTGGATCTTTGCTGCAGCAATGGTGAATTACTAATGTGTGAAAGCTGCAAATTGCCTGTCTTCATTGGGAATTTACGAGGCATTTGTTACCAGATGAAGACACACCTTGTTTCCAAGTGAAGACACATCCATGAAAATGGCTTTCATGCTTGGAAGAGGTTTTGCTAGCTGCAGGCAGGCAAGTAAGTTAAGTTGGCAGACAGGTAGAGTCGGGCACACGGAGCTTAGAGTCATTTGGACTACTCGCTTGCTTCAAATTAAGCAGTTGCTAAATACTTTGTGGCTCACAGCCTGCATTTTGGAATTTGAGGCCCTCCCCCCATCAGTCTGAGAAAGCCCTGCTGTCAAGATTTTTATGAAGGTGGCGTTTCCAGCTCAGAGAGCTGCATGCAGTAGGGTTTTGTTCCATCTATATAGCCAATCCTTATCTTTTTAGCAAGAGCTTGCTTTTTTTCTTGTTTTAGAGGTTTTTTGTCTGTTCTTTTGTTGAGAATATGTTCACATTGCAGTAGAGAGTTTGTGGTATCTAAAGAACAAAAATTAACGATGCTGCAGGGTAGACAAACAATACAGCTAAGATTGTTAAGAAAACATACAGGAACTAGTACCTAAATAAAACTAGCAGGCTTTACCTGTTTTCAAGAAAGTTAACAGAAAACATTTAGCAAATGGCAAGATTCCAAATGCTGGAGCTAGAACATGCTGTAATTAATCTTGTGGGGTTTTTTATTATGACAGAAAATTACTCATTTAGTAATAACTGTTCAATATTACACATTACTGGTTTTTTGTTGTTGTTGTTGTTATGGAAGACAAACAATGTAGGAAAACATTGTCTCATTATGTTAGTTATGACTGTGAGAAGGCAGGGGATATAGCAATGCACCTAGGATGCAGAAAGGTACTTCTCTTGCAGTTAGGGCAAATAGTCTAGACAGACATTGTCAACCCAATTGCACCTTTTCTCTGTGAATCATACTATGGTAACTCGCCCATAGCACCCCATAGCATCCAGTCTCCTAAGAATACAAATGAAGCTCTTGACTTCTTGCAAAATAATTGCTGTTTCCTGCAGGCTTATAAGAATAACAAAGATTTCAGGTTGCCAATATATGTGGTACAGTTTATGTGCATGTATACAAACATATACATACACAGATGTATGTAAACACTACATTGCAAAATAGTTAGGAGATTTTTAGCCATTTGTATTCTCAACTTCTGTTATGATTATCAATAACCCATGAACTTAATACAAAATGTAAATTGATAAAAATAATAGCTCAAGAATTAGTCTATTAGATTAAATTAACAACAATTATTATTTTAATTAATACTAATTATGAAACAAACATCTTGTAGTTTTAAGATAATATAAATTGATTTTTTCCCTTCTTTTCTTGTAGATTGTATTTTGAATTGGTGATTCCACAGCATCAGGTCAGTCTCTTATCAGTTATCTAGTTACACTTAACATTTCATTTCAGTTATCAGTATAACCTTCAGCATGACTCAATGTATTTCCCAAATAGAAACATCCCAGTTTTGAAGTAGATTTTTTTGAAGAGTGTCAAAATTTCAGATCAGTAATTACAGTGAAAACAAGATGTAGTTTGCATTAGTTCTTCAAGGTTAAATTCTACTTGTGCTGAACTTAACTTACTTCACCACTTACATATCCCGGAGCAATAGTTTGAGTGTGTGTAAAACAAAGCTTTAAATTAAGCTGACTCAGAATTTTCCTTGGATTTCCTTGAAATTACAAGACCATCTGTTATTTTGTGAATTGAAAATGAAAGGGTTTGTTTAAAATACTGAGGTTTTCTGGAATTTTTGCTATATTTTTTAATTTTTTTTTTTTTTTTGGTAAAAATGTATAAATTCACAGTTTATCTTGGTCAAGTTATCCAATAAACAGGGTTTTTCACTGTAGGCTGTGTTTATGTTAACCTAGTTGTTCTAAGCTGCAAAATGCAGAGTAATTATTTACTAAGGGTCATGTTAGAGGTACAGAGGTCATGTCATCGTGTCAGAGGTACAGCCAATGCTCTAAAGTCCTGTACACAGAGACTTCAAAAATCTAGATCAGATGATACTTTGTAATTTAATTTAGTTTCATGTCTAAAACGTACCTGATGAGACTAAATCATCTTGGAATCTCTGGAAAGAGACCAAACTGATTAGGAATGGTGTGGCCAGGAGGAGTAGGGAAGTGATCTGTTCCCTATTCTCAGCAGTGATGAGGCCACACATCAAATACTGTGTTTGGTTTGGGGCCCCTCACTACAAGAAGGACATTGAGTTGCTGGATCATGTCCAGAGAAGGGCAATAAAGCTAGTTAAGGGCTTGGAGAACAAGTCTTATGAGAAGCAGCAGAGGGAACTGGGCTTGTTTAGTCTGAAAAAGAGGCTGAGGGGAGACCTCATTGTTGTCTACAGCTACCTGAAAGAAAGTTGGTGGAGGTCCGTCTCTTTTCCCAAGTATCAAGTAATAGAATGAGAGGAAAGGGCCTCAACTTACACCAGTGGATGTTTAAATTGGATTTTAGGAAAAATTTACTTAGTGAAAGTATAGCCAGGCATTGGAATAGGTTGCCCAGGGAGGTGGTAGAGACATAGTCCCAGGAGGTATTAAAAGCATGGGTAGACATAGCTCATCAGAACATGATTTAATGGCCATGGTGGTATTAGGCCAATGGTTGTACTCAGCGATCTTACAGGTCTTTTCCAAATGAAACAGTTCTATTATTCTATGAAATGCAAAATTGCATATAGAGTGAAGCGTTATGCTTGCAGTTTGCCCAGTTAGTTATATAATTGAAAGTGGATGAGACCTAATACAGTTGTGAGTCAGCTTGTTTGTTTGCTAGTTCTGTATATGCTTCAGTTTGTTTTCTAATCAGAAATACAGAGAATAATGATATATTTTAAATTTCAGAAAATACTTACAGTGTGGGTTTGGATGACTTGTGGTTGTATAAACAAGCTGAAGGGGAAAAAGAGCATGTGATCATGTGATATTAATTATATTTTAGAACCTATATCTAAGACCTGATGCAACTTCCACAGCTTTTTTAGTAGCAATAACAGTAAATCAATTTCAGGGTAGAGGGGCAAGCTCGGTATGTTTTGGAAGTTTCACAGATGATAAGATTCGAAATTGGAATGTGTCCAGTAAATTCAGACAACAGTAGTAGCCTTAGAGCCAAAGGGAATAGACCTTTCATTTCTTGGTTTATGTTTTTATATGCTTAATATACAGGGATAGACCATATGTATTTGAGACACTAACAGTGAATTAAGGAGCCGATGACTAAAAAAAAAAAGAATGGCGTGTTATTAGAAATGAGTGCTTTATGTCACAATATTTTACTTAGTTCTGCCTTAAAAACCAAGAGCTGTCTTTGTGACCAGGCAGTTTTTAGGAATACAAAGTCAGAAGTGACTGAAAAAAACCCAAAAGTATAATATATTTGGAGGTGAAAAACATCTGTCTCTTTAAAAAGGAGAACAGCTTGCAGAGAAAATCAGGTTGGAATGTCAGTATATGTTACCAAGTTGATATAATTTTTATTTAGATAGTATGATGAGGAACAAAATCAAAACAAAACAAAACATGTTGCATGATGAAAACAATCCATACCTGAGAAATTCCTGGTGTTCCTGAAGTACAATCAAAATCTATGCAATGCATAGTTAAACCATGAAACTGCATCCTACAGATGCTGTAGGTACCCCCATTTTTTATCTGCTCCAAGGGAAACTTGAACAAATTTATAGGATAACAGTCCTACAGCTCAGAAATACTTGCACAAACTTGGTAATCAAGAATACTCACACTAGATATGTGCTTTTCCTGTTACACTTTCTCTACACCTGTGCTATTGTGTCTGTTAATTATTATTATTATTATATGGAGGAAACCCAACTGTAATTTCACCTCCATTCCAGAGTAATTTTTACAAGTCTATGGAGTGGAAGAGGAGTAGACCTGATTTCACATACATTTTTGTGAGTTTTTGTCACTGTGTGTTAACATGCGAGGTCTACCTTGCAGGTAGAATCTTCCTACCATCTATGCTGTTATGCAGATTCAATTCACAGAGCATATTTATTTCTTATATATATAAAATAAATATGATTATGGAAAGTAGTAAAACAAGAGTAGTCGCACACTGTCTTGAACTGTCGTTCACTCATGTTCATTGCTGTTTAGAATTATATTTATTATTAAAAAGAATAATTTAAAAAATTAAAGCATTTTAAAAAATCTTGACATAGCTAGCTTTATCCAGCAAGGCAAAGTGCAACAAGTTATTATCAAAGACAAACTTCAGCCTCTGAGACAAGTTTCATATAATGTTTAATATTTTCTCTTGATCTGTGGTACGAAGCCTTCTATCCATGATTTATTTATTTTTTTTTTGTTGGTAAAGAATCTAACTTCTAGTCAATTATGACATATATCGTGTCCATATAAAGCTGCTTTATTTAATAAAAGCAGAATCTGAACGATACCAGTAATGAGATTATTCATTATAGTTATCATTGGGAATCATAAAACCTGAAATAATCTTGCTTTATGCAGTCCCCAAGCAAAGATGCCTTTAGCATAAGCAGTGCCTTATATATGTCAGTCTTGTAAAATAAATGAGAATGCTATTAAGCTTTTATATTCTTAAATATTTTCAACAAGGCTGATTACTTACTTTGTTTGATAGCATCAAATAATTATTTATAGAAGCAATGATGGGTGCAAAATGGCTAAAGCACAGCATATCTTGAAGTTAATGATGTTTTGAACCAAGAAGCTTTTTATTTTTGGAACTCAGAAGACACAGTTATGAATATCAGTAATTCATCAATTTCATGTGTGTTTTGACAGGAACAAAATATGATTTGAGATGCATATTCATTATCATCATATGACAGTTCAGGGAAGGCTTATCTCAATTGTTTTTTTTTCCAGGAGAAACAAAATTGTCAGCAAGCATTTTAATATCCTGTTTTCCAAGGCAATAGCTTCTAAGTCAACTGGAAACACTCTTGGCGAGTTTACTGAGTATAAATTTAACATGTAACAATGAACTTATTATATTTCTGGTTTTCATACTGTCCAAAAGAATATATAAACAACTGAGGGCAAGCAGAACTCTAAATTTAGGAGATCGCTTCAGGCTTAAGAAATGCTTGTTTTAACTTAGCAGAAGACCACAAGAATTAAATCTATTTTGCAGAATCTTTTGTGTACCATTTTGCTCCTCTATAACATGAATTTTCAGAGTGACAGATTTCTGCATCCTCATCTCCTAGATCATGTGAAATGAGCTATTTATAACAGGTAATCAGACTCTTCAGTGGTACCAAACCCAACCTCTTATGTGGTTTTGAGACAATAAGATCAAGCAAGAGACAATAGTCCATCAGCCTTCTGATACTAAGTTGACAAGTCATTCAAATGAGCAGATGAAGCTGGTGAGGTAATGATAGAAGAAAAAGGTTCAGGAGAAGTGATATCTCTCTCTGATTTGCACAAGAATCATATTTTATTTCTCTCAAGCACACCACCGCTTTCCCCTGCCTCCTGCCCCCCAAGACATGAATTCAAATTCATGTACACTATGTTCTCTCTTAAAATGCACTTATCAAGGAATATAGCAAATACCTCTTTTGCAGTCAATAGCACAGGAAGCTCACTGATGCCTTTCCAGGGTCAAGTTAAAACCATACAAGACCAAACAAAACCAAAAAAGGGGAAACAAGATATGAGAGAAATCTTTCTGCTTTTTCAAGGAAAAAAAAATATCTGAATTCCCTGAAGAGAATAGTTCATTTCAAGTTTCAGACCTATCCCTTTCAACAGGGCACTTCAACTGTAACTTTGGTCTTAAATTTTTCTCCCCTCACTCTATATATCCCTAAGAGCAATTGACATGATAGTGAGAAAGCAAGGTTTAAAACTCCATGCCATACATCCCCCCCCCCCAAAAAAAAAAAAAAAAGAAATGTTTCTACAATTACACAAGTACTTGCATTCATCACTTTTGAGATAAGTGATTGTTTTTGTTTGTTTGGATCGTAAAACACTCCATCTGCCTTCATGCAGATATGGAAAATGGATGGTATTCATGAAAGAAATTAATGTTTGAGCACTGTAATTTGAGGAAATGGCAACAAGGGCAGAATACAGCTAAAAATACCAGAGGAGAGAAAAAAACACCAAAGGTTTTGATTCCATTGATAATGCAGTTGGAATCTATAACTTGATTTTTGGACTTTGTTGTTTACTGTAGTGCAAGATAGAGCCTTCTGAAGTCACATGAAGACACAAAAGCTTACCATTGACTCTTTGTGAAGGAGGAATCTAAAGAAGTTATTCTGACTGCAGGCATCATATATTTTACACAGAAATATCTTTCCAGATATTTCTACATATTTTCTAAGAAATAAACACATAAATTTGTAGTTTAGGGTACATACAGTTTAGAGTGAAGGAAGAGAAAAAGAGTATTTATCACTTGTGATTGGATGACAGAAGAATTTCATCCCAGATGTTATAAACTCTACAAAAACACATGTATATAAAGGATTTTCATTAATTTAGGCCAGTGTTTCTTAAGAGAAAGTCATGTGTTTTGAATCCATCCAGTCTGACTCATAATGTAGCACAACAATATTTCCTCAGTACCTCCACCACTTGTGCTTTGCACATAATTCTTTTCACGATGGGAAACCTCTCAACACAAATAGCTGTGGAATTGGAAACATATGTTACTGATAAAAATTTGATTGTAATCTATTTGCTGAGGCACAAAAACCATATCTTAATATGTAGACCCACGGGTCTGATGATAACTCGGCCTATTAGCATTCCATAAAAAAGAAAGTATTTAATTCTTTGGCAAATAACAATAAACAAAGCATAACAAAAAAGGAGAATTGGAAAAGAAACCCAATGAAATTGTTCTTGAATGATGCCACAGAGCTGTTTAATATGCACAGTCTGTTGTGAGAGAATTTCTTCAATCAATTAGATACAAAAAATGCAAATAAATCAACACAAATTTACCTCGTTGCATTGAAAAATAATATTAACAAAATGCACAGTAAGCAACTGTTGAGTCATTAAGAAGAGAAGGGAAGCTTGTTCCAACTGCCTGTCTTTCACTGTTTTATTCCTGTTGGGAGTGGCTGAGACTGAACATAAAGTAGATGGATGAAGGCAATAAATTAAAATATGAAATTAATAATTTTTTTCTTATTTTATCATTATTTCACTTACAAATTTAAAGTTGGAGCCTGACGCTGCTGTTGACTCAATGTAACTTCCTCTGTTGTTCTCCCTTAGGCTTTTCCTCAATTTGACATTTTAAAATAATTTCTCTGGGTATTTATTGATAATCTGTGTGTTCATATATAGGAAAAAAATTCCTTTTCTTTTCACAGAGGAATTTTAAAAATACACATGGCACTGTTAGATAATATAGTGACCAGTATTGTAGAAAAGACACTGTATCTGTAAACCAATTAGATACAGTTTAAAAATACAGAATATAATGAAGTAAAAACCTCAGCTTCTTAGTGGTGATGTCTAGATTCTATTTTGCAGTAGCAGTGATTGAACAGCTGAAATTTAACTACCTGGGTGTGCTGGATATAGCAAGCCATCAGGCTTACCCCTGACTTTCAGGTTGGGCTTGAGGCAATGGTTCCTCATCACAAAAGCAGTAGCCTGGCTAAAACTGACCTGGAGGAAAAGACCTTAATTAATGTATGCCATTGAACACTGGCCATTTAGGGCTCTGTTACTTTCAGCAGCAGCTCTGTGGATAGAAGAGAATATTCTAATCATGGATGTGTATTCTGAAGTCCTGCCAGAGACTATTGTTCCTTCAGTTTTGCTGGTAGCTGAAATATTTGTATATTCATTCCTGGGACCATTTCAGTCAAAATGAACCAGTTAAAGTCTAGTTGTTTAAACTAACCTAGCTCACTTTGAAGAAAGCTGCTTGGGCACTTGAGAAACAGAGCTATCAAATTGCTAGCCTGAGAAAGGTCTTGAGCAGGGCCTTTGTCAGCTGGTCCAAGAAATACTGTTTATTCTGTTCCATTAAAAATATTCAAGAAACCCTGTAGTGCTACAGAGAAAATACCATTAACTCTTTTAGCAGTTGGTTTGGTCATTACTCTGAATCCAGAGGGGCAATTGTTGGGATGAATATGATATGCACTGGCTCAGGCTTGTTTGTGTATGGAGTGCATTAAATGACAATTTGAAATCAGCTTACTCATTTGTAGTTGTGAGCCAGTAGCTTTAGCCAGTTTCATTGTCTTCTCTTTTCATTGCTCTTAAAAGTAATTCTGGAAGAATTTAATACATACTCATCATCTATAACTGGGCCTGTAAGAGAGGCCTGCTATTTGTGCTATTATTCCAGAATAAATGTGTCTATTTTTAATATACTCTGCTACAGGAGCTCAAGTGGTGTTCTGCTCAATTCCTTCAGTGTCAGGGGTGTACACTGAGAGGAATGGGAGAACCCACACCATCAACAATTGGCTCAGGGGATGGTGCCAGCGGCAGAACTTTGGGTTCTATGACCACGGGGCAACTTTCACTGCACCTGACCTGCTGGGTCCTGATGGGGTGCATCTATCTAGAAGGGGTAAAAGAGTCCTGGCACTGGAGTTGGCAGGGCTCATTAGGAGGGCTTTAAACTAGGTCTGAAGGGGGTGGGTGAGGCAATCGGTCCCTCTGCAGAGGTAAGAGTAGGGCGCAAGGTAGGGTCAGTTGAGAAGTCAGGAACCCAGCTGCGATGCATGTACACCAATGCACGCAGCCTGGGCAACAAGCAAGAGGAGTTGGAGGTCCTAATCCATCAGGGCGACTATGATGTAGTCGCCATCTCAGAAACTTGGTGGAACAGCACCCACGATTGGAGTGCTACAATGGGGGGTTACAGGCTCTTTAGGAGGGACAGGCGAGGGAGAAGAGGAGGAGGGGTGGCTCTGTATATTAGAGAGTCAATCTCTGCCACACAACTTGTGGTGGAAGATGAGGTAGTTGAGAGCCTGTGGGTCAAAATCAGAGGACACCCTAACAAGTCTGACATCCTGATTGGAATCTGTTACAGACCACCCAACCAGGATGAGGCGGCTGATGAGTTCTACAAGCAACTGGAGGCTGTCTCAAGATCATCTGATCTTGTCCTTGTTGGTGACTTCAACCTCCCAGATATCTGCTGGGAACTTAATTCAGCAGGGGGAAGGCAGTCCAGAAGATTCCTGGAGCGAATGGAGGACTGCTTCCTGACACAGCTGTTAAGCGAGCCTACCAGGGGACAGGCTCTGCTTGACCTGCTGTTCTGCAATAGGGAAGGGCTGGTGGGAGATGTGATCGTGGGAGGCTGCCTAGGGTGCAGTGACCACGAGATAGTGAAGTTTTCAATATGCAGGGAGATTGGGAGGAGCACCAACAGAACCTCCACCTTGGACTTCCGAAGGGCGAACTTCAGCCTATTTAAAAAACTTGTCTGCAAAGTCCCCTGGGTACCAGCCCTCATGAACCAAGGGGTTCAGGAGGGTTGGACCTACTTCAAACAGGAGCTCTTGAAGGCACAGGAATTGGCGGTTCCCATGTGCCGGAAGGCAAGCCGGCGGGGAAGGCGACCAGCCTGGATGAGCAAGCAGCTCCTGGAGGATTTAAGGGGGAAGAGGAGGCTGTATCACCTTTGGAAGGAGGGGAAGGCTTCTCGAGGTATGTTCAAGGAAGCTGTTAGATTATGTAGGAATAAAATTAGGGAGGCTAAGGCCCAGCTGGAACTGAAGCTGGCCACCTCAGTCAAAGATAATAAAAAGCATTTTTATAAATATATTAACAATAAGAAGAAGGGCAGGAAGAACCTGAACTCCCTAGTGGACCTGGAGGGGAACACAGTTACTGAGGATGAGGATAAAGCTGAGGTCCTGAACACCTTCTTTACCTCAATGTTTAACAGCAAGGCAGGAGTTCAGGACGAGTGGTCTCCGGAGCTGGGCGTTGGGGTCGGGGAGCAGAGTAAAACCCTGGAAATCCATGAGGAGTTAGTTTGGGACCTGCTGAGCCACTTGGATATCCACAAGTCCATGGGACCAGATGGGATCCATCCTAGGGTGCTGAGAGAGCTGGCGGATGTGCTAGCTAGGCCACTCTCCATCATTTTCCTCCAGTCCTGGCTCACTGGTGAGGTCCCAGATGACTGGAAACTGGCCAACGTGGTCCCCATCCACAAGAAGGGTCGGATGGAGGAACCTGGAAACTACAGGCCGGTCAGCCTGACCTCAGTGCCAGGGAAAGTGATGGAGCAGATTATCCTGGCAGCAATAACTGCGCACCTGAAGGATGGCCAAGGGCTCAGGTCCAGCCAACATGGATTCAGGAAGGGCAGATCCTGCCTCTCCAACCTGATCTCTTTCTATGATCAGGTGACCCGCCTGGTGGATGTGGGGAGGCCTGTGGATGTGGTCTACCTAGACTTCAGCAAGGCCTTTGACATCGTCCCCCACAGCAAACTGCTGACTAAGCTGTCAGCCTGTGGATTGGACCACTACACTCTGTGCTGGGTTAGGAACTGGCTGGAGGGCCGGGCCCAGAGAGTGGTCGTGAACGGTGCCGCATCCAGCTGGAGGCCAGTCACCAGTGGTGTCCCCCAGGGATCAGTGCTGGGCCCTGTCCTCTTCAACATATTTGTTGATGATCTGGATGAAGGGGTAGAGTCAGTCATCAGCAAGTTTGCAGATGACACAAAGTTAGGGGCAGATGTTAGTCAATTAGAGGGTAGAAAGGCTCTGCAGAGGGACCTCGACCGACTGGAAAGATGGGCAGAGTCCAATGGGATGGCTTTCAACAAGTCCAAGTGCCGAGTGCTGCACTTTGGCTATGGCAATCCCATGCAGAGATACAGGCTGGGGTCGGAGTGGCTGGAGAGCTCCCAGACAGAGAGGGACCTGGGTGTGCTGATCGACAGCCACCTGAATATGAGCCAGCAGTGTGCTCAGGTGGCCAGGAGGGCCAATAGCATTCTGGCCTGCATTAGGAATAGTGTGGCCAGCAGGAGCAGGGAGGTCATAGTGCCCCTGTACTCTGCTCTGGTTAGGCCGCACCTTGAGTACTGTGTCCAGTTCTGGGCTCCTCAGTTTAAGAAGGACATTGAGACACTTGAGCGTGTCCAGAGAAGGGCAACAAGGCTGGTGAGAGGCCTTGAACACAAGCCCTATGAGGAGAGGCTGAGGGAGCTGGGATTGTTTAGCCTGGAGAAGAGGAGGCTCAGGGGTGACCTTATTGCCCTCTACAACTACCTGAAGGGTGGTTGTAGCCAGGAGGGAGTTGGCCTCTTCTCCCAGGCAACCAGCACCAGAACAAGGGGACACAGTCTCAAGCTGCGCCAGGGGAGGTTCAGACTCGAGGTGAGGAGGAAGTTCTTCACCGAGCGAGTCATTCGGCATTGGAACAGGTTGCCCAGGGAGGTGGTTGAGTCATCGACCCTGGAGGCGTTCAAGGGGAGATTGGACGTGGCACTTGGTGCCATGGTCTAGTCATGGGGTCTGCGGTGTCAGGTTGGACTCGATGATCCTCGAGGTCCTTTCCAACCTGGGTGATACTGTGATACTGTGATACATAGTACACAAAAAAAAAAAAAAAAAGTAGTTGCTACTAGAGAGCAAGTACCATGAAATTAAAGAGTAAATTAAAATAGATTTGTGTTATAGACATGATGCCAGCCACAATGAGTTCAATGACTCTTGTCACTAATGGGAATTAAAAGTGTTTGGCAGCCACTAGGTTATCTATTTTGACATTTTGTTAGTGATGTGGGAACCTCACATTAGCCATTCAATTAAAAAATGTCAAGTCAATAAGCAGAGATACTTTTTGTTTCTTTTTTTTCTATTACTTAAAACTGAATAAACTGAATGAATATATCATAAATAATCATCTCAAAGCTGAGAACAACTTCTATGTGGTTAAATGATGATCTAGCTTCATTTGGGGTTTTTTAATGCCTCATGTCAGTCAAGGGTGACTGTGTAATGAATATTTTGCTGTATTCCTGCATACAAGCAGACAAATCTAGGTAAATTACTATTTCAGTGTAACTAAAAAGCATATTATGGTTGGTTATTTGTCATGTTGATTAGCTAATTGTCACTAGTATTAAGGTTCCTAACAACCTGAGATTTATAAGACCTACTCAAAATACTAATTCCTCTCACGAGAATTTCTTCTAGTACAAGAAAAATCTAATCCCAAGCAATTAAACAAAGTAGTTTGTGTATGCTCTTTCTCCTTCCCCTCCTTATTCAGAATAAAAATTCACCAACTCTGTGGGTTTTTTATTAATGACAGATATAAACGTTAATCATGGGTTTCAAAATATGAAATTAATAACTCAATTATTTTTTAATTTAAATTCATAATGTACACTGACAAATGCATGCACATATTTACCTCTCTATAAGAAATTTAGATCTAAAGATTAATAGTTTACTAGAAATAGATTATGTGTAAATAAGTGCATTTTTTTAGTATAATCCTGGACAAATTACTTCTTCTACCTCTCAGTATTTTAACACAATGATTGCCTGAGATTTGAGAAAACAGTGTTAGTTCTCTTGAGAAATATAATTTTTCATCCCATTTGTAGATTGTGAATGAACTGAACTGAATGAAGAACATTTTATACTAAAAGACATAGCCTTACCTCCCGTGGTCCAGACTTTGAGCCGCTAGAATTGACTGTTCCTTCCCTGATTTTATTGGTAAAGCAGAAATGATGAACATAGTGAGCTTAATTGGGGCAGACAGCTGGTATGAAGGAGAGGGCAGGGCTGTGTATTTGGGCATCAGGGAGGAGGGTGGAAGGAATGAGATCACCTCTGTCGCTGTAAGTGGGTTGTTGGTCTGTCTTGAAGACTACACTACACACAGTGTAGCGAGTAATTCCATCAACACTATGACTGAACTAACAATAGTTAAAATAGGCCTCACTTGGCTTTCTTCTGACTAATCATAAGGCCATGGCAGGGCAGCAATTTAACATTGTCCGAAGCTGGTGCCCTAGTGAGTCACTCCTAGATTACACACTGTTTTCAAGGTATGCTAAGGTACACAACATCCTAACTAGTTCCTGGGAAAATATATTTGTTCTTTGCCATTGTGTTTATCTAAAATAAGATTGTTGTATAACAGCTTAATGTCAATAAAAATACTGACTCAGGACTATACACCCTGAGTACATATTTTGCTTTGCAGTGACAACAGGTTATGACATTTAACTCCTAACCAATACTTTGCGTATTTCTATTTACTCTTCACGTATTTCTATTTACTCTTCACGTGTCTATAGACACGTGAACAGATGCTACACATTGAGGTGGATAAAATGTATTTTAGAATAACATGTAATTTCTATGTATTATAAATTTTATCTGCATATGCATATGTGTGTAAAGGTAACAGCAGATCAGAAGAAAATTACTTAGTCACTGACAGAAATCTCATTTTGCTGTGGGCAATCATATTACATATGAAAAAATGAGTTCTCTTTCTGAGGGCTTTTACCTCTATTGCTTTCACTGCAAACCTGTTTCAAATCTTGAATGCTCTGTAGGTTGGAACTGTTTCTTCTGTAAGAAGAGAGCCTAAAATACTAATGACTAAATTTATTTTACTTTATTTATTTATTTTATTTTATTACATTCTTTCTTAGTTCAAAGAATTGCTTTTCTTTCTTTTTTATTCTTTTTTTCCTAGATGTTCATCTCTCATCAGAATTATAAGGATGTGCTCATTTTGCAGAGATCAGTCACATATCCTTGCAGTTTATATTACCAAATTTAAAAGATTTGGCTCTTTGAGCCTCGTTATGTGAAAGATGAATTTCATATTCTTACTGTAGTCCAAATATTCTGGATCTGTTTGAGGTTATTGAACACAGGTACTGAGAACATTCTCAGGACTGTTGAATGGAATATTTTCCTAATAAAACTATATCCACTGATGTTTCCTTTCGCATTTTCCTCACTTGGAACATGTGAAAGTTTGCTGTCATTCTATAGTGATCTTTCAGACCTTCTTTTTGGGCACTGAGCATTTCCAGCTAACAAGCTTACAGTTTATAGCAGAATTTTAAGACACTGTTTTGTACTATTGAATGAAAACCAGTCCCTCTTTTCTCCTCCAGTATAAAAGATCATTAAGAAGTTTATGGAAACTGTTTTACATGTTTTCAGTTATGAAACAGAATTCTAAGCCATGGAGTAACTGAGAGTTGCAGAATTGGCTGTGATAGATCGCATGTACTGGCAATACTGATCTGGCATTGAGCTTTGGGATTGTAAAGTAGTCAAAGGATTGACTGGGCAGTAGCCCTTAAATGTAACTTTATCAGCTGCATCTACTTCTCAGAAAGAGTTTCTACTGTGAATATGTTCACTTATGATCTGATAATGGCTCTGGCACGACAGAAGCCCAGAACCACTGAGGCGTACACACATACAGTGTAATATGTTTTATTGAGGATTCATCCATATAAGAAAATTCAGTTAAGCCTTCTTCCTTTTACACTCTGTCCTTCTGTTGCTGTTACAAAAAAAAAAAATCAAAACAAACAGTTACATTATTGTAAAATTACAATAAATTTCCAAACAGTTATTTTGTTTCCAGTCTTCAGAGAGGTTTTCTTAGAGCAACGCCCACAGCAGCTGTTTGGCTAAAGAATTTCTGCTGGATTTGTCCCTGGTCACAATCAGCCCTTCGCTATTCTGTGGTTTTGTAGTCAGTTACACCATTATGAGCACGTAAAAGAGTGAAATAACAGCAACCTCTTGCATGAGATAAGAATAAATACAATAATGTCGAACTCCTTGGGGAAAAAACCCTAACAAATTCCAGTGGAGTGCTTTTTACCATGCTTTATAGTGTATTCTGTCTACACTCCTTTTCCAACACAGTACGTATCCTTCTGCACTGCACATAGAGCATTACTGAAACAGTTCTGTCACATAATTCAGTATATCTAGTAAAATATGAAAGTTGTTAAGCATGAACCACAATACAATAAGAGAACCTTACTAGAAAAATGAAAGTGAGTGAAGAGAACAAAAAAATTCTTGCAATCTTGAAATTCCCCATAAATTATTAATTGTTAATTACGGTACTTCCCTGAGGGCATGTAGCCTTGTATTCTCTCTATCACTTAGCAATCAGAGATGGTATGGAAGATAGAAGGAAAAGGGCAACTCACCACCAATTGATAGTATCTTTTCCTAATGAAGTACTTAACTGAAGAAATAGTCCACAGTGAACTTCAACAAGCTAATATCAAATCAGCCTCCAACTTACAGCAGAGCTTGCTTTTGATAAATAAAATACTCCACGGCTCTCCCTCTCAATTTAAAAATAACATCTTCTTGCAAATACATTGTACACAGCTAAAAACTACATAAGAAAAAAGGCAATGAGAAGAAGGTATGTTATCTTATTTGTGTCTTTAATACTTCAATGAGAATCCCAGCATTGGGTTGATAATGTTCTTCAGATGTTTGAAATCTGGAGCATCTGGATTAGCTGACATTTAGGAATTTTGAAAGATTGTCTAGGTAGGTCTTTTCTTTCCCATGTGCTCTCTGAAATAACTAGTTTTTCCATTTAATGATTCTTGACATGCTGAAAAGTTTGGCACATTCAGAGAAAAATAAAGTATTGATTCTGACCACCTTTGGCTTAGCAACAGGAAGGAGGGAAAAGCAGTGTGGGTCTGCTTTTAGAAGTATTGTAAACCCAGTTGTAAGGATGTTAAACTGTTTTGCTGTTTTACTATGTTATGTTGCTGAAGTTATAAGAAAATTTTAAAAAATCAACTATATCTTTAAAAGTAGTGAAAGAAATCCTTAAACACAGCTGCCTGTAGCAATACTACATATTTTATGAATACACATTATGCAAAGGGGTTTATTTGATCTATCTTTCCATAAATAACACTGCCTTTTGGGGATAGCACTAATACAGCTGTTGGGACTATGGTCAAAGAATGTTATGAATATGGCATTTAAAATACTAGCCTGTAGTAATAATCATAGTTGTTTGTTTCACTGGAATTACCACTGCATTTTGGTGACACTCTGTGGCCTTCCATGTCTCACTTAAAAGCAAGTTTTTGCATGAGTTGAGACTCGTTGCTCTAAGACTAGAATATACATGTGTCAGTGCTTTAATCAGCAATTAAAGATGTTATTTTATGAAAGCAATAGATTACTTCAAATAAATATTTACTCAACAATTTCATGCTTTCTTCCTTAAAAATACTGTTAGTACAGTATAGGAATAGTATGTAGCTGTATTGTGACAGTCAAGCTTATCATTACTCAGTGATTGGGGACGGGTCTACCAACACAGTCTTAAAACCTTCTAAAATGTCTTACAAAGCTGGAAAAGGAATTTTAAAAGGGGCCTCTTATTCCCTGTAAAAGATTTAAATTGCTTTTTTTTTTTTTTTTTTTCATGTCACTTCACTCTTGAATTGAGCAGAATATTTTGCTTTAGTAAGCAAAACAAGAGACTAACTTGTCCACAGAAGGGAATTTATGGATTGGTATAGCTCACATGCTGAACACTAATAGCAGAGACATGCTGCTATGAAAAGGAAAATGTATAAATAGAACCCAATATACAAAGTGTGGAGTAATCCCTTTGCTCTGCATTGTGATAATACAGGTTCAGCCAGAATACTTTGTTTAGTTCTGTCTTTTACTCTCCAAGATAGGTGGAAGACTAGCTGAAAAGTACATAAAGGGAGTAGCAACAGTCTGGAAACTGTGATCTGTGAGGAAAGAATAAGTGAACTGGAAATATTTTTTTTTTTGGTCTTGAATAAAAGAGTAAAGAAATGTAGTGTAAAGAAAGAATATGTCAAATAGGCATATTATGCCAAATAGCAAAGAGGGAGAGAGCAACATATTTTCTTTTCTTTTGTTGTTGTAGATATACTACTGTGAAAATGTTACATGGGTGGACAACTCTGTTAGAAATCTGCATTTTAGTGCACTCACAGGCACTCAAAGTAGCACATAAATGCTCTGTTGTGAATGTAAACAAACCATTTTCATCACTTCAGTAAGGCTGGCGTCCTCCAGTACACTTCTCACAGTTTGTATTTGTTCCTGCTGAAAGCACTGTTTACTCTGGAATATCTGGGTAGGCATGTGCAAGTCACTAACAGAAGAAAGTTGCAGATAAAGCTTTAGAGGAAGCTTTGGAGGAAAACTCCTTAGGTTCATTTTCCATTGGATTTTACCACTTGCTTTCATGAAAATTAGATCATGCTGTGGTAAGACAGCCTTGCCTAAAAGTCAGTGACAGAATAACTTTTAACAGATTTTTTTTTTTATTCAAGATGAATATGTGAGCATAACTTGTGAATTTTTACACTCAGGTTTTGTGACAATAGATCTGTTTTTTTATTTGGAGCCATAAACCAGCAATACATGTGTAAATTGTGACTGATGTGTATAGGGCCTGGCAGGGACAAACAAACCCACAGCAAGCTGGACTTCTGTGCTTTCTCAGGCTTAAATCTGACCCTGAAGTAGAAAACTGTTAGACATTGAGTGAATTATGTAAAACACTAACCGCTTCTGTCACAGTGGAAAAAACACACGTTCCATAAGAATGTGATGCACATTCCATAAGAAACATGCAGAGTATGTTGCTCTGAATTCTACATGTAAAATATGCTGTGTTAATATTAAAAAGGTTAAACAACCTTGTAAAATTCACAGATCAGCAAGCACTGTCTGTGCCATGGGATTGCCCTGTAGCCACGTCATGTATATTAGACAATGTGATATGGTTGCATAAGAATTAGTACAGATTCAGGAGAGATTATGAGCTTGGACGGGAAAATAGGGCATATAGGATTTTCTGAATGTCTTCAGAGATTTTTAGCAGCAGTTCCTTTGGGCATCCCAAAGAAACAGAACCCTTCAGGTGAGGCCAAGGAAGAAATAAATAATTTTTAATAGGATTTAGACATGAGTTTAATACTTCAAAAATATGTAGTGAAGAATGTGCTCATAGAAGACCTCAAGTAATGTAGATATGCAAACACTGAAAACCAATCTTGAATTGTTTCCAGGATTTCCTTCCAGGTAATGGAAGGAGATACATGAGGAAGTTATCTAAGTACCTGAGTTTTTCTGTAATTCTTATTGAAAGTGATGCAGGCAGAAATTAAGTATTAGGAGTTTGATAATCTGGAAGACAAAGCATCTGTTGTGCAAGTGGTTACTAATCAGAGCAGAGAATAATTAGAACGGGACCAGGGATAGCAAACCAGTTTAATGGCTTTATATCAGAGGGTGCTATTGGAATGTACTATATCTCAAAATGGCAACATTCTGATGGTTTCATTAAGGAATAGAAGATTTAAACCAGAGCTGAAATAACTGAGGTCAGTATGCAAAGAGCTCTCAGCAAGGTACTTTCTTATACCATCAAAGCTTTACCTAAACACAGAAATCCTTGTGTCACAGTTGGTTGCCTAGGTGGCACTTGAATAAACGCTGCCTTGCACTGCAGCTATAGAGCAATGTCCTTCAAGAACGTCCTAGCCTCACAGATGCCCATTCTCCAAGAACATCCTAATTCCACAGATTTGCCATGAGATAAAAAGCTTCTGGGGAGAAAAGACAGAGACAGAGGGAAAAAAAACTATTTTCCCTGTTTCTTCACCTAGGAGTTGTGTTGGTACTGCTTCAAAACTCTTCACAAAGTTATTTGGTCCCATATTTTGTAATAAAAAAACCTAAGTTTTGTTGTTGTTGTGTTTTGGTATTTAATTTATTTATTTTTTTTTTTTTTTTTTACTTAGAAACCTTAAGTAAATCTCAGGCTAGTGAAAAAGGGATAGGACACTTCTGAAAGTGCTTTAAAATTTATTTATTTTTTAAACTATGTGTTGGCAAAATTTGTTTCTGTATTACATCTGACCACATTTAGACAAAATTGAAAGGTTTATCGTTGAACTGAGATATGCTCTTTCTGTTTAATTTTTATTGAGCTGCTTTTATTGACAATGCAGTTAAATATAAAACTGCTGGTTCTTACATCAAAACAGTTCATCTGGGTAAAGCCTGGGGGAAAAAAAAAAAGAGTACAACAGATCATACTCACTGATTTTTAAATTATAAATACTGCTATGATCCTTAAATACATCACTCTCTAACCTTTGGCAAACAATTCATTGTCTAGTATTACATTAAAAATGAATAGTCTTCATCACAGTCTCATTTATCTAACATCTAAATCCTGAAAGAGAATGTATGTTCTAACCTCTTGAGAAATTAAGGACAAATGGTAAATGGATGTTAGTGGTACACTGTAGTATCTATTCTAGTCTGTAACTATTCTGTAGTATTTATCTCTAATAATATCCTCAGTATCATTTCAGATCAAAGTTCACAGTGTTCTTGCTGCTGTTTCCATATTTGTTTGGTGAATGTGTAACAGGGTGAAGTCTTCTAATAAACTGAGAGGTGATGACACAACAATCTACAGGCTGAGTGACAGATTTACATTGTGTACATTGGTGGAGTGTGTGTGATCACCTCATCTTAGATATGAGATAATACAAAGTTACATGTTCCTCAGTGAAAGCTGTATGTGTTTCTTTCTTTGCATTTACAGAATCACAGAATCAGCCAGGTTGGAAAAGACTTCAAAGATCATCAAGTCCAACCTATTACCTAATACCTAATACCTAACACCTCATGACAACTAAACTGTGGCTTCAAGTGCCATGTCCATGAACACCTTCAGGGACAGTCACTCCACCACCTCCCTGGGCAGCCACTCCACCACCTCCCTGGGCAGCCTATTCCAGTGGCAAATTACTTTTTCTGTGAAGAACTTCCTCCTTATCTCAAGCCTAAACTTTCCCTGGTGCAGAGTGACACTCTGTGTCCTCTTGTTCTGCCACTGGTTGCCTGGGAGAAGAGACCAATCCCCACCTGTCTACAACCTCCCTTAAGGTAGTTGTAGAGAGCAATAAGGTCTCCCTGAGCCTCCTCTTCTCCAGGCTAAGCAACCCCAGCTCCCTCAACTTCTCCTCACAGGGCTTGTGTTCGAGACCTCTCATCAGCCTCATTGTCCTTCTCTGGACATGTTCAAGTATCTTAATATCTGTCTTAAACTGAGGGGCTCAGAACAGGACACAGTACTCAAGGTGTGGCCTAACCAGTGCTGAGCACAGGGGCAGAATGACCACCTGGCTCCTGCTGGCCACACTATTCCTGATACAGGCCAGGATGCCATTGGCCTTCTTGGCTACCTGGGCACACTGCTGGCTCATGTTCAGCCTATTATCAACCAGTACCCCCAGGTCCCTTTCTGCCTGGCTGCTCTCCAGCCACTCTGACCCCAGCCTGTAGTGCTGCATGGGGTTGTTGTGGCCAAGGTGCAGCACCTGGTAGTTGGACTTGTTAAATGCCATCAAGTTGGACTCTGGAAGAACTCTCTCTTCTCTTTACTTTTTTTTGTAACTCAGGTGCTTGTACCTGTAGAACAAAGGGTTTCCATCTCATACTCATATTATCTCCATACTCACACAGGAGGGACCACAGGGTTCATTGTAGCATGTACTATCCCTGTTCAGCTGTAGGAGAGTTCAACTCTGCTAGCTAAAGCCATTGGCTCATCTGCAGCATAGCAGTGTCCTGGCTTCACACAGCCTGCTCTCAGAAGCAAGACCCCTCTCCCACACACAGATGAGCAGGATAACAACGCCAAAAAATACCCCTCCAGGTTGAGATAGTTTACTGAGATGATAATGCTATACAATTGCTGTGGCAGAAGCTGTGTGGGTTTTTTGTTTATTGAACTTAGTATTGGCCTATCAAAATCATGTTTCGGTTTGTCAGTAAATTATCTAATATCCAAGAGTAGTGGAACATCCTGAAAGTAGCCATATTAAGCATCTAGCAATCACTAGAAGTCAAAAATTCATATCTGAATATTATTTTAATATCCATTTTTTCTCAATAACACTGGTTTCACAGTCTACCCCTTTTCCACACCACCCCACCCTTTTCCTCTCCAATCCCAGAGCACCTGGGCTCTGTTGGAGTCTCCTCCTACCCCAGGTGTGGCCACTTTGCCCTCCCCACCCATTCCTCTTTTTAATCCCCCCCAGGAAAGGCAGAAGCTCTAAGCTGAGCCCATCTGGGCTGAGGATCCTCCTCTCATCATTGGTGAGTCCCCATGGTGCACACCATATGACTGAGGGGGAGGGACAAAGGCCGGGGGGCCTGCTGGCCCCCCGGTTAGATAGGAAGAGGGTTGGTGGCCTCTCCAATATCACCCATGGGTGCTGCCTTAGTGGGGCGAACTCTTCTGTGTGGTATCTTGGCTGGCTGAGGGCCTTGCCCTTGAGTCTGGCATGGGTGCAGAAAGGGTGGTGGTGGAGCAGGAGCTGTTTAGGCAGAGTGTAGGATGGTCCCAGTCCCTGGAGGTCCTATTTCCCTTTAGCAAGACTAAAGCATGGCATTGTCCTCTTTTGAGGGGATGTCTACGTTTGTTGAATGTCGATAAAGCTGACCCCTTGAAATGGCCTGAAGGGGTGCCAGGGGAAGGTTAGGTTGGACATTGGAAACATTTCTTTGCTGCAGGAGTAGTCAGGGATTGGAACAGGCTGCCCAGGGAGATGGTGGAGTCCCCACCCCTAGGGGTGTTCCAGAAATATGTGGCTATGGCTCTTGGGGCCATAGTGATGTTGGGCTCCTGTTGGACTGGATGACCTTAGAGGGCTTTTCCAATCCAACCAATTCTATGATTCTGTGACTCTAAATCTGGGTGTTTCATTATCACTTTCTTCTTTCCTTCTTCCCTTCCCCTCCCCTCCCTCCTCAGTTTTCATGCTTTCTTCTTTTCTTTTATAATGTGTTGAATGGGAGAAGGGTAGCAAACATAGCTGACAAGAAGGCAAGTTATTGTGCGTGAAATTAATTCTTGCCTCAATCAAAGGCAGGAATTCTGAAAGCAGTCCCATTGGAGATGCTTCCAACAGGAAGATGTTGGCATCTAGATCACACTGAGCAATAGGATACCAGGCTGCCAGCACTGGAATAAGACCTGCAATGCCTTGTTCCAAAGAGCAGTGAGATCAATATATCCAGCATGGTTGCCACCTAGAAATTGTGTCAGGCTTCCATTCTGTGCTTTTTCCCCCTTTTCTTTCCTCTCTCATGGTGTTTTTTCCCTCCTTCTCATGCATCTTCCACCAGCACCCTGGTCTGGATCAGCAATGGTGTGGCTAGCAGGACCCAGAAAGAGATAGTACCCTGGACTCAGCACTAGTGAGGGCACCTTGAGTGCTGGGGTCAGTTTTGGGGCCCTCACTCAAAGAAGGACACTGAGGGGCTGGAGCAGGTTCAGAGAAGGGCATCAAAGCTGGGGAAGGGTCTGAAGAACAGAGCTAGAGAGAAGCAGCTGAGAGAACTGGGGGTGTTCAGCCTGGAGAAGAGGAGGCTAAGAGGACACCTCATTGCTCTCTACAGCTCCCTGAAAGGAGGTTGGGGCCAGGTGTGGATTGGCTTCTTCTCTCAGTTCAAGAGGGACATGACAAGAGGAAATGTCTTCAAGTTGCACCAGGGAAAGTTCAGGTTGGATATTAGGAAAAATTTCCTCCAAATGGGTCATCAAGGTTTGAGCAGGGAGGTGGTGGAATCACCATCCCTGGAGGCATTTAAAAGATGTTTAGATGATGTGCTTAGGGATGTGGTCTAAGAGTTGTGTACAGGGGCAGAATGACCTCCCTGTTCCTGCTAGCCACACTATTCCTGGTACTGGCCAGGATGCCATTGTGCATACTGCTGGCTCATGTCTAGCCTACTATCAACCAGGTTCCTTTCTGCCTGGCTGCTCTCCAGCAACTCTGTCCCCAGCCTGTAGCACTGTGTGGAGTTGTGGCCAATGTGTAGAACCTGGCACTTAGCGGTGTTAAGTCTCATCAAGTTGGACTCTGCCCATCTGTCCAGCCTCTCAAACTCCCTCTGCAGAGCCCTCCTACCCTCTAACAGATCAACACCTGCCCCCCAGCAAATTTACTGATGGTGGACTCAATCACCTTGTCCAGATCATCAATAAACATCATTGAACAAGATGGGGCCCACTGCTGATCCCTGGGGGATACCACTAGTGACTGGCTGCCAGCTGGATGTGGCACCATTCACCACAACTCTCTAGGCCTGGTCCTCCAGCCAGTTCTTAATCCAGTACAGAGTGCACCTGTCCAAGCTGTAGGCTGCCAACTTGGCCAGGAGTTTGCTATGGGGGATGGTGTCAAAGGCCTTGTTGAAGTCCAGGCAGACTACAGCATAAAGCAGTAGCTGTTTTGCATAGTTAGTAACTGATGCAATTGTACTGTAACTGTGCTCTTAAGGCATCCTTATTATTAGGAGTCTCCTTTGAAGGTTTTCCAGCTTCAGATCTGGAAGCAGCACATAAATCATTGATTTCCCCTTTAGTTTTGCAAAAACTGCTTTAAGAATTAGCCATTCATTTTCTGTTGGACAAAATCACATCTGTAGTAGTATTTATCAAACAGATCTGAAAGAAAGAGTACATTATTGGCTTCTGTAATAAAATATCATTCATATTCAGGTACACAAACCTGTGTTTTCATACATGCATTTAGCCATAAACCCTTGGGTTTTCTTCTTAACACCTCAGCTATTTCTGTTGCTAACACAGCATCACCTCAATGTTTGCATCACTTCTAAACTGAAGTGTGATTTTTATCATGAATAATGGTTGTGTTTTGAGAGTGTCAGTTTCCACGTGAAAAATGTATTAACTAAAATTTATTTCCTTGAACAAACTGCAGGCATCCATGCTAGCCCCCATAGGTATGAGAGGGAGCCATCTTGTGGTGTAATTAATCCTTTCCTGAGAAATGACCATGCTATCGCTACAGTGAAACAAGAAATAGATGGGGAGAAAAACCTGTTTCATATATAAGGAAATCAAGCATAACTGAAACTTGTAAGAATTCCCATCATGCTTTTAATTTAAATACATTCAGCCACATTCTAACAATGTATGGACTTACTCTGTTCCAATATAAGTGCATGCAATTTACTCCTACTGTATGCAAGGACAAACAAGCTGCAGTACCATGTGCTTTTAAAGACAACTATTTCAAAGTCTTCTCTACCTACTGAACATGTCTAAGGAGAATAATCTGCATAGGGCTAAAAGTGTACATGTAACATGCTGGTTTTCAGGGCAGGTCAGGTGTGAGAAGAATTGGCTTGTTAAGAATGAAAATGTGAGAAGTAGACTTCAGTCTAGGCTCATGAGATGTTTTTAAGTGCAGATTAGTTAAGCAGAACCTAATGTTATAAGAGATGTTTTTGCAGCATTGTAAGAGAACGTACAATGTCCTGCACCTAGGGAGCAACAACCCTGTGCACTGTTGTATGTAGAGGGATAGCCAGCTGGAGAGCAGGTGTGCAGAGAAAGACCTGAGGGTCCTGTAGGACCTGTGCTGTCTTTGGCTACATTAGCGGTAATGTCATCAGGCCAGGGGAGGTGATCTCTTCTATCTATTCAGCACTGGTAGGACCACACTGTGCCCAGTTTTGGGGGAATCTTACCAATTTGTGAAAATAGATAGAACGTGCTCAGTGACAGGACGAGATGTAATGGGCACAAACTGAAACACAGAATATTCACTTTGAATGTCAGAAAACACTTTTACTTGGAGGGTTACTGAGCACTGGCACAGGCTGCCCACGGAAGCTTTTGAGTCTTTATCCTTGGAGATATTCAAATGCAGTCTGAAGAAGCTTTTGGGTAACTGGTTTTAGGAGGCTCTGCTTGAGCAGAGGAATTTGATCAGATGACCTCCAGAGGTCTACTTCAACCTCAACTGTTCTATGACTTTGAGTCTATGAAGAAAATGCCGAAGTATCTAATTGTTGTCACTGACAAAATATTATATATATACTTGACGATTAACAGTTTAGAAGTATAGTACTTGCATTTTTAAAAGGTTTCCTTTATTTAAAAAAATGAAGCTTTTTTCCTCTAATTCTAGTTGGCAGATGGTCATCCAGGGTTTTAACATAACATGCTAGTATCTTATTCAGAAAACAAGTGTTCTCAAATTCTGCTAGTGGCTAGAGAATAAGATACTAGAAAAAAAATCCACTGTGTGGACCATATGGATTTAAATATTTTGTTTAAAATATAATTAGGCAGATATATGTAAACATGAAAAAGAGGGCATTTGATGTTTTTCCATAATTCTGTTGAGAGGATTGTGCAATTTATGCAATACAAGCACATAATGATCTCTTTAAGATATGCTACTTTTTTCTTTTTCTGTGGTGTGTGTGGGTTGTGGGGTTCTCGTTCTTTTTTTCTCCCCAGGTGTCCACTCATTGCAAAGGAAGCCTTGGAAGATCAAACTCATAATTCAGTGTCTGCTACCCACCATCATCCTCCCTGAAAACAATTTTGTGTATTTCTTTAATGCAATTGAAGTATTTTGAATCTTGATCTGAATAATATAACAATGGAAAGCACCCTGTTCTTTCTCTCTCAGGTTTTCACTCTTAAAGTATTGAATGGGAATTTACCTGAAATGCTGTTGAGGGTTTCATATTTTTTGCCGATAGTATTGACAGTTAGTTCCTCTTGTGGCTTTAAACCCATTGGCTATGTTAGCATAAAAATAATTGCATGATTTCTGTAAAAAGTTAAGTTTATTTTTTTTTGAACAAAATATCTACAGTAACATGGGTGACACTGCAAATTTCACGTATTTTAGCACTTCTGTCTGCAAAGAATGTCAGTTTAAGTGCAATATAATACTTTAATACAATAAAAAGGAATTCAATCAAGTCCATGCAAAAAACATTTACAGAGATTTTTCCAATAAAAAAAAAAAAGTACCTTGAGATGAAATTGCCATCAGACAGAATTTGCAGAAGAACACTTGAAAACTCACAGACAAGTTATTAATACACTATCACATGATTTTATGTTATTTTCCTTACAGTAGCCTTTAAAAATCTGGGATCACTAACACACAAAGTATTTTTTTTTTTTTTTTATTATATTAAATCTTTGTCAAAAGCTTATGGCACAATTTCTTTTTGTTAACTTACAAATTACACATTCATGGAAGATCAGTAGCTACTTGAGTCCATGAAATGTTTCTTGCGTATTTCACAAGGATGAAAGTGCAGTAATATTCAAGAATACAAGATGAACCAACTCTTTTCTGGCATTTAAACCACCACTTCTAGCCATTTAACCTGCTTCCACAAGCCTTTCTTGAATACTGATAGTATTTCAGTAGTAGGTAATGTGTGTTGCCTGAAGGCACCTTTTCTGCAACTTCCCTAAACCAGAATACTCTTTCTCCTGTTAACAAGTAGTTTGAGTTATGATTTATACTTTTCTTCTTGGTTGTCTCAAAAAGGAAAAAATCCATAGTGATCTGATGCTGTTCTCACATAAATAACCATATCATTACACAGCAAAATGTGGATAAATTTATTTTACTACCTTCCAAGGGCGCTGTAAAAATTAATAGCTCATTCAGCAGTTTCACAGTTTAAGGCCAAATTCTGCTCTGTTGGATTGGGTTAGATTAATTCCTATAACAGTTCAACTGAGAGCAGAAATGTTACATGAAGTATATATATCTTTTGCAACCAACCATCTCAGTTTGGTCTGGGAACTGTATAAATAAATTTATTTCCATCTGATATAAAATTATTGCTAAAAATAACTTTAAGTTAAGGAAGACCTTTTCTATCTTTTCCTACTGTCAAAAATAGAAGTTTTTGTACGGTTTATTATATTTATTTTTATCTATGTTGTCAATCTACAGTTCTCTAAGGGTTTATAATACAAAGTGGAAGCAATAGCTTACTCCTGAAATGTAAAGTGCATATCTAAATCACCTAAATATAAGTCTTCCTAGTGACTAAACAAAATCATCTCTCACGCTTCACAGGTTTCTTTATAAAGCAGCCTATAACATGGTTTTGAAACAAATTCTGATAAAGAGAATCCAAAGCAATCTGGTATGTTTGAGCTGAAAATAATTCTCATTCTTTCTGAATTCCCCTAACCTGCTTAAATTACTGTTTGCTGTCAAAAGCTCTTGAAAGTAAAATGTGTTAAAATAGCTAAATTCCAAATAGTAAAATACTAGTACCCCTTCTTCCTGTTCTCCTTCAAGTCTCCTCTGATTTATCAGCATTACTAAGAAAAAATGTCAGCTCATTTTGTTGATACTTGTATATAGTTTTAAAAATAAAATGTATTTGGCTTTCAGAATCTAAGCATGAATTTGGTATTGTGGTATTTCACTCTATCTACTGCTCCTCTAAGGGACCTTTCTTATTCTCTCAAGGTCCTGAAGTATTTTGCCTTACAAAGGGTGCCATGGATTTGACCACGTCTCTCTTAGTGCAGGAATTAAAGACCATTATATAAGAGGTTCCAGACACTGCTTTGGGCTTTTTCTCTCCTTGTGGTTCCTATTATGCTATGTACAATGTGTGCTTTCCATCTTGTATCACCCTTCCCTTTTAATTAAGAAAGTGGATGGTATGGAAGTCAATTCCTTATCCACACAGGTTGAAACTACAGTAGTGTGTGTGTATATGTACTTAGCAGCAATTGACATAAACTGTTTCCCTCTGCAGATAATGCTTTTATCTGAACAAGCATTACCTATGGAGATGATACTGGGGGATGGGGAAAAAGTACAAAGGATGCCTTCATGATTCCTTCTTTCCCATTAATGGTGACTGTGTCAGTTCTTTGGTAGCAGTGCTACTGGAATATTGCTCCAGATCATAATGTCTCCCTCTAATTGTATTGCAATGACCTTACAGTGCCAGTATTTTGGTTTTATGGGGCTGGTCTACAAAACCCATGAAAACATGACCTGAAGAGCAGAAGGTCTGCACCCACAGTGAATAATAAGTCAGGTAAAGTGGTGTTAGCCTATCATGTAGAGGTTGTGCTTACAAGAAGCCTTTCTAAGAACTTGTACTCTGCAGAGTCCAGGTTCAGTAACAGTGTAGTGAGTTAGCTGTCTACATCAGCCTGATGAAGGGGGTCTTTTTATAGATTTAAGAGAAGTTCTGCTAGGTAGCATCTCCATCAAGAATTATTTTTCTGCCTCTCCACTGTCTCTTCCATAGAACTGTAGTACAAGTACTGCAGTCTAATACTGCAAATTATCTTTCAAATTTTGCATCTTCCTAATGTTCATTATGCAGTTATGAAAGAACCATCTCCCACACTAATTTTAGCTGGTCCAGCAACTGTTGATTCCAGCTTTGTGCAGAGGACTGACATTTCTGGACTTTTTCTCTAGCTGGTGGTGAACAGCAGGCCTTGAAATTTCTTATCTCAACATTTCTTTCTTTACTGCGTGACTTTACATTAAGTAATTTCAGAAAATTTAAACTTCATTTAGATTAAGTTCTGCTCTCTTCTGAAAACACATTATTTAATGGACTGCAGATGCTTCTGTTACCTTGCAAATGTTATGATTCTGGGGGGGGGGGTGGGGTGGGGAGACATGGCACCTCAAAATACAAACTCATCAGTTCAGAAGAGATCTTGGTTCCATTACATCAAAACTGAAAATCTTACTTACAGAATGACATGGAAAATGTTATGTGCATTTGAAAACATCATAATGGAGGTGGTTTTTGCTTTTCTTCTGTTTGAGGTACTTTTGCTACAACAGATTGCTAAATAAAACCCTAAAGTCTCAGCTTTTGTACAGTTTTCATAACAATGTTTTAAACATTTGTCTTTAATGTTTCCTGTTGAAAGATTGAGCATTATAGGTAAATATAATGAAGTATGATATGAGTAAGGTGTATTTAACTTCCTAGTGTAATGGCTGATGGAAAAGAAATAACTGCAAATATAACTAAAGAGGAAGAGATTATCTTTTCATTGGCCAGGTCTTAACATTCTCTTTTCTCTCACCATAGTACATGGCTGAAGAGACACATCTTGACAAGACTAGACACTAAGTCCAGTCATTAACTCTACAGATTTATTTGTATTTTAAACAGAACATAGAGGTAGGAATTCATCAGGGTGGTCACAAAAAAAGATAATGTAGATTTAAGCTTTTTATTTGTATATGCTATATAGTGTAACTTTTTCTGAATAAAGTATGCTAATCTAAGAAAAATGTGGCAGAAGGGTACCCCCCCTCACTGAGGTAATAGGTTTACATATGAAAGGAGGATCTTGTCCTTCTTGCTTAACAATTTACATTCCTTCTGACTCCCTATTACATTTTGCCAGTGTTGTAATCCAATCTCTCTTCTATCACTTTTGTGGTTTCCTGCCTGACTTCTATATTTGAGAGACCCTTTCTACCTTAAAGAAATTTACTTCTGCTGTATTCAAATTTATTACAGTTTCAAAACAAGGTAGAACCACACATGAGAGCAACAGACCACTGAATGATTGGGAAAGAGGCAATATGAATCAGGTTCTGGAGTGCTATAAACTACAATATCCAGGAGTTATTCTGATACAGGCCAGTAGTTTTTTATGCACTTCACTGAATGCAAGTCAACTGTTTTAGATGGAAAGAAGAATGATGAGGTTGAATAATAATGTAATTTCTTATGATTGCCCCATGATAATGGATACAGAACTTCAAACAGTCCTTAAAATACTGTTGACTTGCTGATAGCAGATGGAAGTTAACATCTCGTCATGCGATATGGCTTGTGATAACTTTGAGAGACAAATATAACCATATAACCTAACTGAAACATCAGCCATTAGTACATGATACCCCATGACACAGATAAGCACCTTTATAAATGAACAGGATTTTTTCAAACATGAATGTAATCAATGAAAACAAGACAGTCTCAGCAAAAAAAAAAAAAAAAACAAACCCAAAACACTGCTTACAGTGAATTGAATTCATTTCAGACCATAAATGCAGCAAAGCTATTTGAAAAAAGTACTGCTTTAATAATAAAGGAAGTTTATACATCTTCTTTTGACAGCTGAACAAAATCTGAGAGGTATTATTTTAAAGTCTAATGCTTACAGGAAAACAACAACAAACCAAAGCAAACCTAAGGCTGCTATATAGTAATCCTCAGTGCAGTTACATTGCTTCTGTTACTTCATATGCACCATGCCTTTGGCAGCGCACCAGATGTTTGCCTCCATCTGATTTTGCTTTTGTATGAATATTCTGAGTGACAAAACAAAAGCTTAAAACATGTTCAAAATAAAAATATGTTGTAATGAGAAGCAGCCTCAGCTACTGGACTTAAAGTATCTAGTAATTCTAAACATCAGATTTCCACATCTTCTCATGTGTTTGTTTTGCCATAGATAATATAGGCAAAAGTAAACCCTTGCCCACAAGCTATGCCATAAATGTGTTCTATTGTCTTACCAAAGAAGCAACTGATATTACTTGTTTAATCATAAAATGGGAAAATCTCTCCAAGATTTTAAATAATTGTTCTTTAATTGTGAATAATAAAAGATCATCCAGGTATTTTCTTGTGTTTTAGGAAATCTGCATGTTTTCCCAAAGTTGTGAAGTGCTTCTTAGCCAGTGTCTGAGACATATCAATATACTTCAGTGAGTGTCAGAAATACTTGCTATATTCATAAAATAAGCGTAATTTATGTAACAGGTAGGAGATAACTGTGTATAAACACAGATGTATTTATCTTCCAAATGTTTCAGTGGAGCAGTTGGCTATTTGCTTTTAGTTTTGGTCCAAGACCTCTTTGCATTGAACCAAAATCACAGAATCATAGATTCGTTTAGGTTGGAAAAGACCTCTAAGATCAAGTTCAACCGAAATGAAGCGCTGCAATATTTTGATTGTCTATCTCATAAGCTGTATGAGTTTTATCTATTGGGAAATGAACCCCTTCAAAATTATAAAAAGGAGAAAATAAATACTGCAAGTTTCAGTTGTCAACATATAAGCAATTAAGAGAAAAAAAAAAAATCCTTTGCAGGAATCAACGCTCTACAAGTTTTACTATATTTCCCATGTGATATGCAGGCTGTTAGGCTGTAGATACATCATGCTCTCTGAGGTATTTCAACACACACCTTCCAGGGGAATGGTAATAAGTATATTGAATAGGTTATGTAACCTCAGTGTGCCAAATGTGTGCCTTGCAAAATCACAGGTACTGTCCTTAAGACAAGAAGGCGGCATTAAAACTATAATCTCAAATTAGTAATTTGTCATTATCTTGTTAAATAGAAATAAATGTTACAAATAATGATCTGCTCTGTAATACTGTGGGATATACCATGGGTGTTCTGGATCCATTTATTTTTCATTAAAAACACACCAGAATCTTAAAAAAAAAAAATAATTGAGGAACACCAAAGAGTACTGTACAATTATACCACTATGTAGCTGTATGTATAAGTACTTGGCAGTAAGTCTTCGGTAGAGAGTGATTTATAATGAAAAAGCTGTTAATATTCAGGTTGACATAATGTTTGTAATAGCAGGTGTAGCTTCCCTCCATTCCACTGTGGTTGGGCCTTGTAGGCCATGAAGGATCCTTTTATTTTATTTTTTTTAACCACTTAATGCTTTTAACTCCCCCTAGTCACTCCTTCAATATGCATTCCTAACAGAAAGCTTCCTGTTGAACATAGCAGCCATATCTGTACACACTGCAAGCCTTAATCTTATTATTGATGAATGTCCTCATGCCTGATGATTTTGTAAATTACCCAGTAAAAAATATTGAAAATCAGAAAGGCTAATGGGAAACAAGCTCTGGATATTGTGTCTATCTTCTTAGCCCGGTCAATGAATACCTTTCTCATTTCCTCAGGGCTTTTTGGTGCAGCTTGAACAGGATTGTTTGGCCCCTTTTGTGTCACTCCATCTTTTGCTTGCACACATGGGCTCACTCCATATGCTGTAAAGCTAAACTGACTGTCTCTTGCGTCATCATCCTGTTAAAAAAGGGAAAAACAAAACACAAAATACAAAGGAAGAATTTTTTTTTTTCCAGAAAACTTACCAGCTGTTAAATAGAAAGTATTGTACCATTACCTCAGTGACTTCTTGAATTCACAGCTTAAGTGGTTAAAATCATTACTGTCTGTCAAAAATATTGCAGCATCTCTAAAAAACACAGTATTTTCTTATTTGTTTATATATTCTGTAATCTACTTAGAGAACAGAGAAATCTTAGTAAACTAGTGTTAATCAGGCACACAACTTCTGATTTGTTTTAGTTTTTCCCATTTAAATATATACAGTCTTTAAGTGGGCAAACTTCAAACTGGTCTTTTAGACAACAGTCATGAACTCCATATACTGCTTAACCAAATGGAACCCTGACCTCTAGAGATAATCCGCATACTAGCACTGATGATGCTTATGATAATTCTGTTAGTGAGAATTCTGCCTATTTGGTCATTGCATATTCAGTAATCTTATCTACATGCCTTATTTCTGCTGTTGCCTGTGAATACATCAGATAAAGACTATGGTGAAGCGTCTCTGTTTAAAACAAAGTCTATGAAAGCTATAGGCCAGATTTTTCTTCTGAAATATTCTTCTGTCAGTTCAGGAAAAATCTGCCTGGAAAATCTGAAAATGGTTTGCTGGCAGGACCAGTATTAATTACTTTGTTATTAAAAATACGAAGTCACTTAATATCTTCAAAAATATGCTGCTCAATTACTAAGTTTGAACTGAACTACTTGGCAGAACTGTAGCTATCACACAAATGCTGTATTTATTACTCAACTGCAATACTTTTTCAAATGTGTAAATTGAATATATTTGCAGAATAAAATAAATAAAGGAAAATTTATGTGAAAGAAAAGGAGGAAAAATTGCTGACTTCAGTAGGAAAATGAATAACAGTAATACGAAATGATAGGATCGTTATTTGATGACGTGATAAACCAAACAACTATAATAGTTTAGTTTTCCTGTCAGAAAATGTGAAATAACATCTTTACAGTAGTTGTATTCCAGAAGGGTTATAGTTTGTATTTCAGTTAACAGAAATTACAAACACATGGACTGTAAGAGTTTAATCTAAACTTGCCATTTAAGCTCCTGCATACATAGAATTCAGGGCTTAAATACTTTCACATTTGTTTAGAAAATAATGCTTATGACTGCACAGGCTGAAAAAGATGACAAAACAATTTTTCTGAGTAGCATCTTTCAGTCTGGTATTTTTCAGGAGGAGGCACTATATATTAAAACTCCACTGTATCTGCTTTGGGCTTACCTGAATTGACTAGTCCCCTAGAATGGTTTTAAAGGCCAAGTCCCTGCTTACTTTTTTGCTTGCAATCCTGCTGAATTTAGTCTGCAGGCAGGTTGATTGGAAAAGTTCTCTGCTGATGATAAAGTGGTATGAAGATCCTTTTAGGAATCAATCACTTCTGCTAAGTGCTTGTTGGATGGTGTTTCTGCAGGGGCAGACAGGATGTTTGAAGCCCCCAGTCAGACCAAAGTGCTAGGGCTAACAGATATTCATGAAAGAGCATTACAACGTGTCAGGTACCAACATAAGATTTCTGGGGTACCAGCTGGAATATCCAATTCATGGTTCTGCCAGTTTTCCAGCAGGTTCATACTGGAGAAAAATCATCATTTTTGCCTCAAGTTCGTATCCAAGGGCCCTTGTGCACAGCAGTAAAGATTCATATTAACTTTTGAGTGCTTTTTTGAAAGCATTTTTATAAAGTATCAATGACACTCTGTTTTTATTATTCATTCTGCTTATGGCAACATGTAAGTATTTATCATTTCTATTATAATTGTTGTAATTAAAGAATGAATTTTATTTAGAAAGTTAGAATTCTTCGGAGACTTGAAGGAAATACTTTCACTTATTTTATTTTTCTGTGAGCACTGTTCTGCAAAATACTAAGTTATAACAGAATGCTGTCAGTTTCTGCAGCCCTACGATTATACCGTTTTCTGTTCATATGAGGAGAGGCTGAGGGAGCTGGGGTTGCTTAGCCTGGAGAGGAGGAGACTCGGGGTGACCTTATCACTCTCTACAACTACCTGAAGGGAGGTTGTAGACGGGCAGATGTTGGTCTCTTCTCCCAGACAGCCAGTACCAGAACAAGAGGACACAGTCTCAGGCTGCACTAGGGGAGGTTTAGGCTGGATGTTAGAAAGAAGTTCTATACAGAGAGAGTGATTGCCCATTGGAATGGGCTGCCTGGGGAGGTGGTGGAGTCACCATCATTGGAGGTGTTCAGGAGGAGACTTGATGGGGTACTTGGTGCCATGGTTTAGTTGTTTAGGTGGTTTGGATCGGTTGATGAGTTGGATGTGATGATCTTGAAGGTCCCTTCCAACCTGGTCTAGTCTAGTCTATAATACATTTCTCTTTATGGGTACTATGTATATGAACTCAAAATACCTCCACAGCCTTTTGACTGTAGGCTATGGTAGCAGGTTGGAGACTTATTTGAGGCCTTGTCTTCCATTATTTGAACTATTTCTTAGTGTTTATTTTTGAGAAGAAAAGTGTTGAACAATTTTGCACTTCAAGCAGCTTGGTTTTAAATGCTGATCTGGCAGCAAACGATCTCACCTTGAACTGATGTCACTGTTCCTTTGAAGTCACAGAAAGTAAATTATTAATGCTATGTTTATTCCATATTTAAGCAGATAAAAATAGATTATAAAATTAAGAGGACAGGTACCTCTGTTAACATTTCACGTCATCACATACAGGTAGCAATGAAGGTATATGGAGTTCACATGGAAAGACATCATTTCAGACAAAAGGATAGGGCCTCTTTATGATTGGATATCACATTATGACAAATGGGACATCTTCTTCATAGTTTACCCTTAAATTTGTACTGTAGATTTGAGGTAAAGTCCCGTCTATAGGTCCTGTACATCTCAAGCCATTGCTATGCTGCAATGATTCACTGATTTCATTTCCATCAAGAACTCCCTCAAAATACTTTCATCAAAACAGGTGGGTTGACCAAAAAGAAAACAAGAAAAAAGAGCTGTGATTACCATGTTTGCATGTCTATTTTCCTCACTAAACATAGTGCAATCCTTAGATTTTTGAAAATAGAATTAAAAAAATGGCTATTCTTGAAAACTATATCTATTTAAATACAATTGCTATGCAGTATATGTACACAATTAATGTTTTTCCACGCAACTAAGAGAAAGCAGTGATCGTAGGTATGGTTCAATATCCCCATGTGCCTTCTAATTCTGCCATTTTTTTCCCTTTTGTCTTTCAAGCCCAAGAGGAATGTCGATGCAAATGAATAATTAATATTCATTCCTGCTGAAGAAATGCTTCCATCACATTATGAAGTTATTTGTGAAATAGTTGTGTCGGATTTTTTTCACCGACAGAGACAAAAAGACTATGGATCATATATTGCCTAGCAATTGAAGTCTCAGATTTGGAACCAAAGTTCCCTTGTTATCAGAATTCATTGTACCATTTGTGTAACCATAAATAAATTAGACCCTCTTTGAAATATCTCCTATATCTGCTGCAATGCCAATTGGGGAACAGCAAGCTGTATTTTATGTTGCAACAACAGTGATAATTTATAAATTTATTTATAGTACAATCCCAGAAACTTCACAATTTTTGTTAATTCTGTGCCAATTGGATCAGCCCTCTGGAAAGAAATTTGCCTTTCTGTTATTTGGAACCATGCTTATAACCATGGGAAAAAAGGTAGCCAGAGGGTGCAGTTATATCTAAGAATTGCCCTTGATGATGCTATTACTCTTGTCTGGGAAGGAAGGCTGCAAATGTACTAGATGGTGTTAAAAAGAGGCAGTGACTTAAGTGGAAAAAGCATATGGAAAATGGCAAGGATAGATGAACTTTAATGACAATATGTCTTGATATAGCTCTGTACATAACATTTTGTATAACTGCATGATTTTCCATAAAACTCAGTAGCTCTTATTTTGTTTGCTATGTTTCTTAACTGCAGGGGTTTTATCTGACTTCTTACGATTCTTAGGAGAGAGATTTCAGTTCCCCTATGCAGTTAGTCAGCATTGAAAAGGAATAATCCATAGTTTTGATTAAATTTACAAAGAACTTTAACCTGGGAAAAAACTACATTTAGCCAGGAGCAATCAACTTCAGAAACATACGATGGCTCTGCAGTAGTTCTGGAAAAAGGACCTGGGAGTTAGGAAAGGTTACAGTATTGATATGGGTCAATACCGTGCTGTCATTAAAAAGGCAAACAGCAAACTGGTTTGGATAAACAAGTGTATAATTTGAATTATGTGGTCCTTTGGCTGCTCTCCAATGTTACTGGTTAGGCTTCATGCTGCAAAGAGTTTTTTAGGAGTTATATGATATTAGGAGAATTTCCAGAGATGGAAAATGAGAATGAGCAAAAATAGACTGTATTGACTGAGAATACTTAAGGAAAAAAAGACTCAATGGAAATGTGCAAATGGCTCCATATAGGAGTGAAGTAGTCTGTTCTGTGTCCCTTCTAAACAAGCCATGAGAGGCCAAAAAAGACATGAATACAAATCCAATTTTCTAAACCATTGGTATAGATTGCAGGGGAGCTTTAGAACTGAGATGAATTAGGTGTAGCTGATTTAGGTCAGGAAAATGGATTAACTGACCTTTCAAGGGCATTCCAGCATTGAAATTCAATAGTCTGGCCGTTGTTATGGGTTCTTGATGAAAGTAAATGTTTCTTGCAACTATTCTTTAATTGCAAAGAAAATAGACTTCAAAAATTCTTCAGGTGACATTGCTATTAGATGTTAGTCATACATGTTCTCCTCTGCCAACATACACCTGAAATGAAACATTTCCAGAGCCATCTATTGTTGGACTTCTGAATCACTAGGATTTTTTCCATGCCCTTGCAGATAAAATGCCAGTGCCAAAAAAAACCCTGTATTAATCAGTTGGAATTAATCTGGTAGAAAAATCTGATCCTGGTAAAATATCCCAAGATGGTAATCATATAGGATGAAAAAAAAACCTAATATGTTATCTTAACTGCTCTATTCCTGTAATCTATTTGGACATAAATACTGACTAGGACAGCATTTAATGCTCAAGTGAGCCCCTGAAGTTTATTTTATACACAGCCTTTTAACCTATCTCTTTTATGCATCTTTTGGTCAAATTAACATTTGTTTATATATGGTAGTTTTATAAAGTCAATACAATCTAATTCCTGAGAGCCTGTGGCTCTTTGTCCTATTATTATGAACTACAGTAACTGACTTTGAGAAATACAAAAGAGGAAGTAAACACAAGTTATCTTGACTTACAATCCTATGGGCCTACATTACACGTTAAAAATGTTGGTGAACAAATAATAACATTTGTGATAAGAAAGGCTAGTTATTAACTGCTTTCCATAATCCATAAGACATAATTTCTTATTATTTGTGTACCCAAGGGTTTAGGAGCAATCCAATTTTTTTGGAAGAGATAAAATCTCCAGGCTGCAATGTTTCAAGTTCATTTATATTTGTTGGGCAAGGAGTGGTTTAATAAAACATTGAGAAGAGAGAAGCAATTAGCTGAGCTGTCTTTAGAGCTTAAGAAGGGGTATTCCCTAAGTCTACATGGAATTGGAGTCAGTCAAGAAATGCTTAGTTAATTTTTTCAGAAAAATGTCTGTTTCTTAAAATCATTACCTTGCATGAAAACAAAGGTGTTGGTTTTTTGACAAATTTAGGCTAAGAAACCTGTCTCATGATGAAACATATGGATACAGGGCGAAAAGGCAAACCATATGGCCTCACCTGGTTATGTTGTGAAGAAATTAATTGAAATTAATGTCTTTTATCCTCAGAAAAAAGGGTAGTACATGATAATTTACATTAGACTCTGCAGTCTCCAAATCTAATCCTCTAATTTTATAATAACCTAGCAGGCAACTTACCTGAAGAGAGAAGACTCTTTAATGAAGTGTAAAATTAGAATAAGGACTTTTGAGTTCAGAAATACCACAATGACAAGCACTCATCCAAAAAAAAAAAAAACCAACAAACACTTAAGTCTGTGACACTATGCATGTGCATGCTTTTTTTGTTAAGTGGTCCACTCTTAGAATTGTTTTGTATATTGTGTTTCATTCCTCACATACCTCTAAACTGAAATTTGACTGATTGTGACTACTGAAAGAATGTTGTTGGTGAGCTTGAAGTCTTTTAAGAGGGAGCTGGAGAGAGATTTGGGTTGATCTTGAGGGAGGAAGGTAATGTTACCTGACAATTTTTAACCTTGTGGTTAAAATAGCTGCCATGTACTTGAGGAATTATAAAGATATCACTAAAGTTGAATATCGTAAATTTGCCTCAGATCCAGAAGACACTACAATACATAGTGAGAAAGTAATGGGCTAGGAGTATAGTCACACCATTTACTACAGTAATTTGTGTGTGATACGTGATGCACTGGGGTGGACCAACTGCCCCCTATGCCTTTAATGTCTGTGCCATTCTTATTCCAAACCTTAAAGCAGCTTTTGGAGAACGGCTATATGCATACTTCAGGAATCAAACCTGTAGTCTTAGCTGCTTGACTGCACATTGGTAGTGACTTATTTTACTAGAGATTAGACAGCTTTAGCTACACAATACATATTAATAACTATTGCTGTATTAAAGTGTCTTACTACTTTTATGAACAATTTACACTAAGCTAACATGACAGAGAAGAAAAAAAAGACTTCTAAGCCTTTTAAAGTAAAATATTTGTTCTTCCACCAATAATATTAATTGAATAAGTATGCTGTGTATTAAAAAAACCACATTTATGTGAAATACAGCTAGGGCTTTGAACTGAATGTTAGAATGAAATTAGGAAACATTATTCATTGAATTTCAGTGTCATACAAACTGCTGCAAATACCAGTAATATTCATCCACTGAAGTATAACTTTTCTAACAGTGAAGTTTGTGCTTGTGCAGATGGCTCCCACATGGCCCACGCCTCATTTAAATCCCTCTTAAACCCTCTTTCGAGAATCCAAGTTGAATTTATGCAGTGCGTAGTTCCTATGACCCTCTGCCTGTAGCAAATTTCATTCTGTGCTGCCATTTTAGTGATATCACCCTTTTTAGCTGCAGTATGCTTACCAAATTAACCCTGTATCTTGGCATAAGTCTATCTCTGTCTCTCTTTCAAAGTTGTGAATATGCTATTTTTACCTTGTTCTTCTTCCTTTTGCGGCGGAATCGCAGAAGTTCTTTATGCTGCCTTGACACAAAGTTTACAGCTGCATACTCCAAAAGTGCAGAAAACACAAAGAGAAGGCATACAGCCATCCAGATGTCAATTGCTTTCACATATGACACCTATGGAGAGAATAGAGCAGAAGACAGAATATGTTAAAACCACAGATGTGAAGTTCAATATTTCATGCCAAGTGCATTAATATCTCCATATCCAAACACTACTTCAATCAAACAAAACATAACATGAAAGCTAACTAATAAGAGGGACAACAATTCAATCTGTCTTGAATATTATTTATTACAAAGTAGTCTTTCATAAAATATGTATACTGTTTATGTCACATTTCCTCATAGTGTACTGTGTATTTTATCACCAACCAAAGAATCCACAAGAAACACAACCTCTTCCTGAGATCTGTGAATGATACCCAGAGAATGACCCAGAGAATGTTTTATAGTGGGACTGCTGGAAATTCCTGTATTATAACAGATCTGATTGAAAGTTCCTGGAATAGAAACTAGATAGAAGAAAGGAGGTGGAGAACACTGATATGCTCATTCTCTGCTAATATAGGCATAACAAATCAAAGATATAGGTTAAAATTAGTGCTGTGATTTTGACACAGTGGAAGTATTGAAAATAATTTACAAAATAGATGAACTGACTGCAATCCTTTATTGCCAAGAATGTAATCTGAACCAGGAAAGTATAGTCTGTTCCCTCTCTGTGTGCAGATTTACAAGAGGTAATTCATACAGGCCAACACAGCTAGCTTCAAAACATTGTTAGCTCTTTCTGGTAACCTCTTACAAACTTGCTTTTCTGAGGTTTTACAGCATTCTGTTTTCTTATTTGTTTATGCTACATTCAGATGCATTTACAGAATCACAGAATATATCTCGTTGAAGGAGACCTCAAAGATCATTCAGTCCAAGTTTCAACCCAGCTCTGAAGGGTCAACACTAAACTATGCCCCAAAGTGCCAGGTCCACACGCTGCTTGAACACCCCCAGGGATGGTGACTGCACCATTGCCCTGGGAAAACCATCTCAATGTTTGATAACCCTGTCAGTGAAGAAGTATTTCCTAATACCCAGCCTAAACCTCCCCTGGCACAGATTCCATATATTTGAGGCACAAAGGACACTCACCTCTGTTAGGGATATCTATTTCGCTTAGGAAAAATGTTAATTAGCCAACCTAGAAATACCATGTTAAAACTAATGCAGATGCGGACTTTGGTTGGTTATTTTGTACATTTTATCTCTATTAGCTACAATGGCACATGAAGATGGTCAAAGAATAACTCTTAAAATGAAAAAAAAAATCTTTAGAGCAATGACAAGTCAGAAAACAGGAAGGCAGGTTATGAGAAAGCAGTATCATTGAGAACAAGCTGGAAGCTATGATCTTTAGAAATTCAGTAATTTCTGCTAGCATGTCTTCAGAGACTGCGGTCTGCAAAGAGGTTGAGGCAGTCAGTCTCTAAGCAGCATTTATGTAGTACTGAATAACATTGCTTTCATTACTTGCTGAGGTTTATGGAATTTATATGTGGTGGTTTAAATAATTTAGATGGGAGAAATAGAATATATTTGATTAGTGACTCAAAAAACCTCCATATATTTCAAAGTTATTTACCTTTTTTTGAAGATGATTAAATGCTAATATTTAAAACACATAAGGTTGGCTGAAGGAGTCTATTTGTCATATATTATTATGACTTTGTACTAATATGGTAAAAACAAAGGAAATTCTGCCTACCTTTGGAAGAGATGCTCTTGAACCTGAACTCTGTGTTGTCATGGTCAGTACAGTTGTTATGCCTAAAGCCACCCTGGCTGGAGCTGCATCCATATTGATCCAAAATGAAACCCAGGAGAGAATGACAATCAAGAGACTTGGTATGTACATCTGGATGAGATAGTAACCCATCTGCCTCTCAAGGTGGAATCGGACTTCAATACATGTAAACTTTCCTTTTTATAACAAAGGAGAAATATTAAAAATATTATATAGAAATAGAATGGTCTTCATTGTCAGCAAACAGTGCACACTCTAAATAATTCATACTCTGTCAAACATATTTGTTCTCTAATGAAAAATGAATGTTTTCATTTCTCTTCAGTGATTTTTAATATGCAAAGTCACCATTACAACAGCATTATCTACTGGAAAGAAAGGGGACAGAAAACCTGTTAAGTTAGGAATTTGATAACCTCTGAAAATCTTCCTTCTTTATAATGACCAAAACACAACTCATTATGGAAATTTTCTCTGTGTGATCACACTTGTTCTTCCACTTACTGTTTGGAATTGCTGTATGCACACAAAAGGCTTGCTTATTCATTGTATAAAATCTCTTTTATCTTTTGATCCAATTTTAAGCTTACATTTATTCTTTTAAAAATCCAATTAATTTGGGAAAAATGTAGTGTGATCAGTGTGGGCAGTAAGTTATCAACAGAAGATTCCCTAAACATCTCCTTTTGTGCCCATTCAAAAATATAATGACCAAGATTCAAATACAAGGAGAGGACTTCAGACCAAGCAACTTTAGGAAGCTAATTAAATCACCTAATATTTCCAGATACAGAACATCAAGGAACTTCCACTGATATTGTTTGCTCACAGAAATGCCAAAACCTCATCTTTTTCTCTCTGACCCAGATTTTTTTATCTTTTTTTTTGACCCTGTAAACTGTAGATCACATCTCAGATCTTGAACTGATCCCATCAGACAGCAGGTGAGAAAAGCACTAGCTGGAAGTCATTCTTGGCAGTGCAGTTGTAGCAGTTACTGGTCTGAGTGTGAGAAGGTTGGTGTTAATTTTTGACCTTCCTGGCTGAGATCAGAACCACCTGCATAAACCTAGCTAAACAAAGCAGAATGGAAAAACTCTGACTTTTCCACTAGCAAATGTGAGCTTCAGCTAGAAAGTATTCAGCAGAGGTTGTGCAGTTGCTTCCCAGCTGAAGCCAGCATACAGCTGTTGACTCCCTTTCTCTTCTATTTTGAATTAAAAGCCAGTTAGCTGCAGTTGAATCTGTTTCAGTAGATGGTTGAATGGATCAAAAGAGACATGCCCATGAAGTTGTCTCAGTTGGGGAAGGAGACAGACAAGCAGCTAAGAGCATTGCTCTAATAATACTTCCCAGTACATAAAAAGTAAGCTCTTGTTCATTTTGATATGCACTGTGGATTCACAGAAAGTGGCTAGAAGGAGTATGTGAAACTTCATGGTGCAATTTTGCTGAAGCTGAGTAACAAATTAACACAGACTAAAGCTAATGCATACAATGCACAATGCAATAGACAGGCTTTTGTAATACAAAAGAAACAACAACTGTTGAGAGCTTCCTGAAACAAATGTAACATTCCTTGTGTTTATAAATTTAGCCCAACCAGGGAGTCCACTGTGATACAGAATGAAAGTGTTGCTTTGCTGAATGCTCTACCTATGCATGTGAAGTGAATGTACTGGTACGTATTTGCACATTTTCCTCTCATAACAGTTATTCTTTGGTTACAATGTGAGATCTGCAAGGTTGGTATGATTTCCATGCAATGTTCATGCTGAAACCAAAATGATAGTGGACAAATGTATATTCCAGTCAGTCTATATGATTTTTCTTTCCCCCAGAATATATAAGTGGCTTTTCATAGAAGTCAGTGTCTAGATCATTATCCTGGTTTGTGTTTTTTTTTAAAGACAACAATAGGCCATCCACATGGTGCAGGTCATTGGAAGTTTTGAGTCAGCCAGGGCATCTCAGGTAGCTGGCTCACAGGTGTATCCTATACCATAAATATCATGCTTATTATAAAGTTGGAAGGCTGCTGAGGCAGGGTGTGTGTGGTGTGTGCTTGCTACTTGAGGTTCTTCTGACCCTGCTCTTCTTTCTTCTCCTGCTATTAAGGGCTGCTTTCCTGTTTATTATGGCCATTGTGCATTTGCTGGGCTGAGTATAACTTTGCCTATTGAAGAGGAAACAGTCTCAGGCTGTGCCAGGGGAAGTTCAGGCTGGAGGTCAGGAGGAAGTTTTACACAGAGAGAGTGATTGCCCATTGGAATGGGCTGCCCGGGGAGGTGGTGGAGTCGCCGTCACTAGAGGTGTTCAGGAGGAGAGTTGACAGGGTGCTTGGTTGCATGGGTTAGTTGATTAGGTGGTGTTGGATGATAGGTTGGATGCGATGATCTTGAAGGTCTCTTCCAACCTGGTTTATTCTATTCTATTCTATTCTATTCTATTCTATGCTGGTATTAATTTTGCAGTTTTGTGAAATCCATTTTCATAGATAGGTCTCCCCACCTCTTAAAGGGGGACGGTCACTTGGGGGATAAGCACACTTGTCTTGCAGGCATGTTTTGAGAGTCATGAGATCTTCCATACATTTAGTGACCTCTGTTGCTTCTACTTCTCAGCTCAGTTTATGGGCACAGTGGAAAAGACAGTAGACTTAAGTTGACCCTATGCAACGTAGTGTGTTGCACCTAGGTCTAGCATGCTTCACTATTAACAGCAACTTAAGCAGGCTTGAAATGTAGGCTACGAAGAAAAGGAGTGGCTCAAAAATACTGATTTAATGGAAGTTCTCAAACAAGTATGTGCAGTTCAGCTTTGGATGCAATGTTTGGAAATCACTGGAATTTCTGACATTTTAAAACAGGCTTGTGTTCAACATCAGATTAAGTATCACAATAATGTTTTGACTCCTTGCATAGAGATTTTTTTGATAAATTATATTGTCCGGCTGAACTTTGCAAAAACGAGGGTATTATCTATGACAAATTCTTGTTTGTTAATCTCACTTTACAGGTTACAGCAGTACAGTTACAGGCATATGCTAAAATGGCACAAAAGCATGAAAGTCCTAAAAAAAAAAACAGAGGAGATGGAGGAAAATAACAAAAATAAAATTGTCTTATTTGTCATAGAGATTATGGTTAAAAATATTAATTTTATTATTATCATTTACAAAGGGATTTTTGAATGAAAGAAAATTTACCCTGCTGTAGGATACGTATCTCCAGTTTTTGAAAGTTTTTAAGGATTTGTACAGCAAAAGTGCACATTATATATTTCCAACTTCTTTTGGGGAATGCTTAAAAATATCTCTATGAATATTTTCCCACTCTAAATGGGAATTATTAGACAATATTTCATTCCCTTAGGGTTCCATGGAAGCCCTTTGATAAAACTCATGTTGAAAAGCATTCTTCCTTTATTTTGATTGCCACAGGACACTCCTTGTGAATCCCTTCATCCCTTTTGCCATTTTTGCAGAATTCAAATAAATGTCTACTAAACTTATTTCAAGATATGCTTAATCTCTTAAGTATCATATTGGAGAGAAGAAATTAAGAGCTATGGATTACAATGAAAGAATTCTAGGGCTTTTCCCTCTAAGAAGATGCAAGCTATGCATTCTTAGACTTTATTGAGGATTATTATACTTGTGATTATCCAATTATTAATATAACTTTTTACAATAAAAAATAATTTTTAAAAAGCTTTAAAAATAACCCCCAAACCTCAGGCTTCAACTCAAAGGCCAGTATACACTAAGAATGCTTTCAGCTTGTTTGCATTGCCTTGTTGCCATAAGAACGAGGGCAACTGGCTTGGCAACCCTGTGTCACTGTTTCCTGACTAAGTCAGGCCATGCTTAGTGCACAGCTGATGGTCCTTTGGATTTTAACAGTGTTTCAGATCCCACAGTCTAGTTGTGGCTATGGAACTCATTGTAAAAATAACCCCTGACCAAATTTCTTTTAAATTATTTAACTATTTTCTGAAGTTTCTTGAAGTAGCTTTGACCAGCTTTCACTGTCAGTTATTTCAGTCTGTGCTATCCTGTACAGTGTACCTGTACATTTTAAGAATTTTGAGTTCAGTAATTATATTTAGGAAAAAAACCAAACCAACACCAAACTCTCCAAAATAACAGGTTTAACTGCTAATATGCTTTCCTACCTGTATTGTAATGCTTGGTGCAGTAACATAAATCCTTTTCTTCTTTCAACAGAAACTGTGGCAGAGTGAGACCTTCTGCTACTTGAACTGCTCCCTTCTCTTGCCATTCAAAAATTAGATCATTCATCGTGTATCCAACTAAAAAACAAAACCAACAAAAACCCAGAAATAAGCTAAGGCAGTTCCAGACTTTGAAAAGCAAGGGCATACTAAATAGTGATGACTTAAGTAAATGTCATAAAGAAGAGATAAAACAGGAAGTCTGATTGCACCTGTTAATCATAAAGTGTCTGTTGATGGAATTACAAAAACGTCAAAATGAGCTAAACACCAAATTCTCCTGTGTGCTTGGGAAAATCTTACCCTTCCCAGTCCGTGAAGGTATTTGGACAACATGAGATTTTAGACTGAAATCTCAAACTAGAGAGCTTCTATTGTTGTAACAGTTTGAATGACAAAAGTGCTTAAGCCATATATAGTACATTTAACCAGAAGGGTAAGGAAGTAATTTTTACATCTAAATCATACAGGTGATTGAAAGGTATTTTGCTTCTTCAGTATTTCTTTTCTGTTTTAGCTCAATGCTAATGACCTGTTGAGTATACCTACTGATAACTGGAAATGCCTTTTAACCTTTCAGTAACAATTATCAATCATCATTCTATAAAATAACTTTAAGAAGCAGTCTAAGTGCTTCTTGCTGATATTGGTCTTCTGGTAAAGATTAGAGATACATGGTGCATATTTTCTAAACAGCCTGCGTGATAAGACATCCAAAAAGCTGTATTGCATTATGTGGTTATCACTGTGCAAAGAAAGAAGTAAAGAATAGTTATATGATTGGATCACCTTCTCAGCAAACTGTGGGCTTGAAATATGAAGACTTTATTCTGAACAGATATTTGGTTACCAGTAGAAACTTGCACTGTGTTGTATTGCTAAATATGTTCTCCATTTTGTAAGAAGTTAAATGTGTGGTAGTTACAAAGAACGTGATGTTTCACTAGTTATTCTAAGGGACAGATAACTGTATTTTTGTTGTGCCATTAGGTCCATAAATATGAATCCATAGAAACTAGATGGCAAGAGAGTTGACATAATCTAGGACCTTGAATTTGAGGGAAAATGAAGAACGAACTCATGACAATGTCACAGAATGAGGAATTGTGTCTCTTGCAGCTTTTCAAGTTCAGATTCACACCTACAGAGACCTTATCTCCCTCATTATATATTTTTCTAGATTCTCCTCCTTTCACTTTCTATACTACAGGAGGCCATGCCAAATGTTACTGTAGTAATGAGCTTTGTAGTTTATTTATAATTTTATTTAATTTGTAAAATTAGCAAAGACAACACCTAATTGTATTTCCTATGTCTTTAACTTGTCCATCAAAAGGGCACTGTCTTTTGCCTAGGGAAATAACTTCAGTGGCCTTCTACTCAACTCCAAAAGCATAGAAAGAGATGACCTAAAGACAAATCAGAAGAATGCTATATCAAGTACACATACTAAATTTTTAAAGTTATGTCACTTATATATGTATGGAGCTTATTCTGTAGTAGTTGTTATGTGCTTAGCTCTTGAATTCGGAATTCTTGGAAGACTTGAGTGCAAGATGTCTTCTCTCTGTGCCTTGCTATCGTATTCTGCTTTTCATAGGAAATGTGGTGTGCATGCCTGAAGGTAGTCCCAGTCTGTGTCTGGAAGAAACAATTGTCAATTTATTTCTGAGCACACCTGTCTTTCAGGATAAAGTGTTGCTACATGATTATTCCTATTCTTTGTAAATTCGTACTGCTCATCTTAGTGCATTATCTCTCCTCCTGCTGCTTTTTGAACAGAACATACACATCTTTCTTATTTCCATTTGCTGCAACCCAACATGATATTCAGCCTCTCTCTAGAAAGGAGTTTTTATTTTTATTATAAACTGCTACCAGGCAATTTTATTACCAGTGATTATGAAATATGGTGCTCATGGAGGAAAATCTCACTGACTACATTTTACTGTTGAATAGGACAAACAGTCACTGGACAGAAGAGCAGTGACCCTTGTAGTCGAAAGCAATGGCATCTAGTAGGCATGACCAGGTCCACCTAAACTAAACCAGGTAGTAAGGACTTCTGTGACTGAAATGCAGTGCACCACGTTTTGTGTTTGAAGAGTGTAAATGGATGAAAGTTGAGAAAGGAACTAGAGGTGCCAAATTATTAGGGGATGGACCCAGCTGCTCTGGGTGAATTTTGCAATGTATTTATTGTCTGGCTACTGTCCAGGAGTTTGCTCTTACCTAAATCTACAGACATATTACTAATAATACAAATATAAATGGTGTCATCATAGAACTGCAAAGAAAGGACAGAAAAAACATCGTATGTTGAACAACAGTGTTTCAGAAGTTACAGGACTGGTTAGGTTACATTAATAGTTTCTCTTAACCTAGAGTCTGAGATCTTGCACGTCTGTAATGCAAAAGCAAACAAGGCTACCATCCCAGGAGGAAAAGGTTGTTAGAGTGAGTATTTCTCAGGACAACTTAAGAGCTGAGTGTATGTGTGGCACTGTAGCCTCCCAGCAAACAAGTAATTTTAAAGAGACAACTCATTTTTGGGAGTTTGCACCACAATTGTCTTGGTAATTCCAAGATGCCTCCATTTTTACTTCTGACATACTCCTATGTGCTAGGTTCTTTTAACTGGCCTTAGAGTATCATTCCAAGCCATGAAAAATATATTTTTTAAGTAAACTTGTGACTCAGCCTAATACCAATATATTGTGAAAACTTGCTCATCATTTTGTTTTATTCAGGAAGATCATGCTTTCTTTGTGTCATTTTACAATACCTACAGGCATCTTAAAACCTAATTTCTTTCCTCTTGTTCAATAAACACATGAAAGGCATGAAGCAACTGATCTGAATATTTAGCATTTTTGTACAAGAGAGTTTGGTTTCACTACAGAATTTATTTTATAGTTCTTTTAACCCCACTGATTTTTCTAAAGTCCATTCCCAATACTTTAGTCAGGTACAGGTCCGAGAGAAACCTTGGATTTATTCAGCAAATCAAGCATTTCAGAATGTATCCAGATGAGGGAAGGGCTACAGTCATGATGACTAGGGCCATTTTAGTACTCTTCTGTTAGGTATCCCTACAGTGAGCCTCCAGGATAGGCTGCCTTCATGTTACTGTTCCTAATAACCTGGCAGAGTTTTTAGTTGTGCCTGAAATTCCAAGCAACATAGCAGGAGAAAGACACAATAGAGCTAATGAATCTGGTTTTGGCTTGAGGTTAGAATAAATTCTGCTAATATACATGACACACTAAATATATTAGATTCAGAAATAGCTGTGATGCATTTCAAGGCTAAATTTATGCTGCAGCTCCAAGAAAGAAGGATTTTATTCTATGTATTTCTGGCCTGTTTTGTGCAGGGTCTACCTCCTGTACTACACTTTAAGCCATCTGATGGAATCTCTGCCTTGGGATTTACAGATTTATTTCTTAGCCTGAATTTTAGAGAAGAATAATATTTTGGGCCCAGACTTCTACCACATCTCAGATTTCTTACTGACAGATTTTCAGCTGTCACTTTACAGCAGTTCCTGCGCATTCAACAGTGGTTGCACACTTACTACTGCCCTTACCTCCTGCATTGGTCAAGAGCTGAGAACTACAAATACATAGATCTCTGGAGCTGTGTCAAGTCTCACTTCAGATATGCACAGTGAGCTGAGTCACCCATATGCAGAATGAGTTGTCGTTCCGGTTTGACCAGAATTATAAAGACATAGCCTAAAACCACAATTGTGACAATTTTTGTGCTACTGAAACAGAAAGGGGAGAATATGTATGGTTTTCATGTGTTCAGACACAGGCAAGCATTGATCTTGTCTGTCCATAATTACTGTCATTCAGGTAGACACCTGGCACTCCCTGGCAGATAACAAATATACTCCAGTTCTATTACTTTTCTTATGGTGTCCTTGTGCTGTTGTGGGAAAAGAACAATGTGAACAAAATTTTCTGTAATGCACTAGCTGGTATTGCTGTAGCCTGCTTACCAATCTTTCCATTTGCACAATCTCCAATTTAAAGACTGTGAGTAAATAAGTTGTATTATTCACTTAACAGCATCATAGCAACTTGGTGGTAAGATAAGTTAGAGAGAAAGAGCAAGAAGAGGAGGCTGCCTGGAGAAGAGGAGGCTGCCTGGAGAAGAGGAGGCTCAGGGGAGACATTGCTCTCTCCAACTACCTGAAAGGAGGTTGTAGCTAGGTGGGGGTTGGTCTTTTCTCTCAGGCAACCTGTGACAGAAAAGGACAGTCTCAAGCTGTGCCAGGGGAAGATTGGGCTGTATGTTAGGAAGAACGTCTTCACAGAAAGAGTGATCTGCCATTGGAATGGGCTGCCCAGGAAGGTGGTGGAGTCACCAGCATTGGAAGTATTTAAGAAGAGACTGGATGGGGCACTTAGTGCCATGGTTTAGTTGATTAGATGGTGTTGGGTGATAAGTTGGACATGATGATCTCTAAAGTCTTTTCCAACCTGCTTAATTCTGTGATTTTGTGATTTGGTAGAAAAAGTCTAGTTTATTCAGTGACACTTGCAGGAGCAAGGCTTGCAAGATCAGATATAATGTAAAGAAGCTGTAAATTCATAATTGTACAACGTCCTACCCAACTTGACACTTAGTGGAAAAAGGAGCAGTGATCATCACTTTAAAAAGAAATATATGGAAGCCTGGCTGCTGCTGTTTTCCTCCTGCAACCACTTTGTTTTTTACAGCACAACCTGATGATCAGATCATTTCCTTAGGACATGAAAAGACTGTGTTTTGAAACCCCACAACTTCAGCTTCCTCAGACAGTGCTTTGATCCTTCTATTCAAATTGTCTTACTATGCAACAGAAAATGTTAAGCCAGACAGCCACAGACAAGTATGATACTGTGGCCTAGAATTAGAGATGCTTGGACGGATTCAGGTTCTCAGGGTTATGTCAGTTCTCACCTCTGGATATTTGATAAGAAGCCTGGGAAAATGCTAAATGCACCCATCCTCCTTTTCTCCTCTATAATTTTAAAGAGAATTGGATGGCTGTTCTTAGCCAGAGACTCTGAAATTTGAATGTTTCTGCTCATCCTTTTCCAAGTTTTAGAAACTGATCAGAGATCAGACTCACAGAAAACTTTTTATGAGCTAGTTACTCTCCTGTAGGGCATGTAGTTATTACTGGTAACTCATCCAAAGTGTCTATTTCCCTTCCTACATAAAGAAACAGCTTTTGAGAAGGTGAACTCTTAAAAGTCTAGGCACTTGGAAGTTATGTCATTGTGCCTATCTTCTTCAGATCTATCCCACAGTCATTTCAAGGGACTGCTGTCTTGCAAACCTAACTGGTTTTTCCACTATCAGATATGTGGGTATAGCCAGAGCCCCTATACGATGCAAGAGTTCCTGTCTCAGGACAGCTCTTTTGTTCATAATTTCTATTTTACAGTGTCTGGAGTTACAGATAAAATAGAATTAGACAAAGCAATATGGGTAAAGCTTTATTACTTGTAACTTCCTTTGTGAAATCAAATTTGATCTTTCTCTGTAACTATCAGGCTTTGAAAAACTCATTCGCATTTTGTTCAGGTCTTCTGTGAACACTGCCTCACTCTACGTGAGTGTGCAGCAGGGAATTTATTTCCATTGAACTGAATGATAAAAAAAACCCAACAAAACTTAAGTGAAGCATTCTACTGGAAAATACAGTAGAACAATGCTATTGAGTTAACAAGTATTGGTTCCATGTGGTGAAATTTGTGGGAATTGTGAGTTTCTACAAGGTTTCTATAAAGCAAAACAGATGCCCATTTGTTCAAGAATGCTCAGCTGCTGTAGGACCTGTTCTCACAAGGGCTGAAAGAGGCAAAATACAGCTGAGCTTTATGAATTCACTAAAGTAATAGTTTCATAACAAAAATAAAGTAATAATTTAATAAATAACAAATGTAATAATTTTTAAACACTTTTTTTTTTTTTAAAAGAAATTATAGCTTTTGATTGTTTGGTCAAGCACTATGGTACTTTGAAGCATAATTATATATGATGAATATACATGCCATCTCTATGTCCCCTAATACAACTGCCTTATCAATGTTTTATTTAGTCACATAAATTATGGAGGTGACACAGGTTATTATTAGAATTATCTGCTTGGGTTGACTGGAGTTTTGTTTAAATGCTGAATATATCATATTGCCCTAAATTTCTTGACATTTGCAGCAAATAAGCATCTCAATTTTAGTCAAGAAAGTTTCTGCTGTCAGGTTCAACCATTGCCTGCATATTGAAAGGCTGCTTTATAATATTACTGGCTCTTTGTAATGAAGGATAGACCTGGTGTTTATACTCCTCCTGTAAATTCTTTGTCAAAGCATACCATTATTCATACAACCAACAGTTCTGACATACTGTGGGTTAATTATCTTCCCCTTCTATTAGATGCTGCTTTGTTCCAGTAAAAAAAGAAACAAAGAACTACTTTTAATCAAATTATATATATTGTGCTTCTGATATATATTTTGAGTTCTTTCTATATGCAAAAAAATATATTTTGAAATATTTTACTGAATGATTCTGAAACTTCATGTCTAGATCTGATATGAAAAAGGATACTTGCTATTTATCTGGTTTTCTCCTACACTAATGTTCACAAATGTCAGATTGCTAGAGCATTTCAAAATCCACTTAATTGTATTTTGTTCTTCACAACATTAGGAGGATTTTTCTGCTAGGAATGTGTTCTGAAGCCCCTTCATTTTAAGGGTAAAAGCAATTCCCAAACACTTCATATTACAAGAATTTAATGCATCTCTGTGACTTTCTCCTCACACATCCTGTGTTATCTCTGATGACAGTATCAGACAGAATCTTTAGTGTTGCCCATCTGTGTGTGTGCCTTGAAACAGGATAGTGCCACATGCTTTCCATCCTCTTTTATGTTCTACTTGAGGTATCAAGGGACATAAGTACAATATATGATGGGTTAATGAATGCTGATTTTATTTCATATAAAAAGTATTGCTATTAACTGAAACATAATTCTGCAAGGCCTGTCTTGTTTAAACTCATTTTACCTTCTATTCCCATCAGAATATTAGTATATAATGCAAAGCAAGCTTTGAGGAGAGATGCTGTGATTTGCATTCTAGTGTAACACCAGATTTGGTCAAATTGTCTGATCTTTTCTGCCCTAGAAAGCTATTGGGTCCTTTATTCTTTCCATGTTTTGCTTTGTGTCAAGCTATCTATGCTACTACTAATTCCTTTAGGCCCAGAGTCTTGGGAAGACACTAGAATTTTTTTCTGGTGTTACAGATCAGTTCATATTCACATTTTATCCTTAGCTACATGACATCATCTATGGATTTCTTCCTTCTCATTATGGAAGGTTCTACAGCCCATCCCAAGATTTTCTGAGGAGTGTTCCACTGAGCCAAGGCACTGCCACAGTTGAGAAGGTGAGTGCTGTGACATAACCTATGTGTATCAGTATATACATTCACACATATGCGGTTTGCGATTTTCTACAATTCTCCCTTCTGGTAAACCTTTTCCCTAATCCCTTCTAGGATGATTAGGTGATAGCTACAGATAGGTAGCTGTAACATGTAAGGCATGCTGAATAGCTAGGGCAGGAATCTGAAGAGCAGGGACTTGGTATATATTACCTTCTTTCCAGCTTTTAAGAACGCTGAGTTGTTACTGATTTCAGGATATTCACATAAATCGCATAAATCACTTCTTTAAGTTATTCTCATGTTTTCTTTATTCTCTCCCACATTACTGTCCCCCTGTATATGTGAACATAGGGAAGATTTAATGTTGAATCCCTATATGTATAATTTTTGCATACAGATGAGGTGTCATTGGGTACTTGAGTTTAGTAGTTGCTTTAGAGTTACACCAAACTGTTGGTTTTAAATACAAGTAAGGATGAAACAATCTCTTCCTTTGAAAATCATGTTTGTTTCACAGATGCTTTTGGCAAAATAGAGAATTCTTGTACTACTACAAGTGGTCTTTTTACCTCCTGCTTAGCTGTTGTAATCCCTACAGAAGTATTTGTAGGCTAATACATTACGCAAACTTACAGCTTTCCAGCTGCATTATACATGTTTGCACATCCATTGGAAAATTTTTGAGATCCATCGGACAGGACAGTATTAAAGTCAATCTGAAAGAACACAAAAAAATATTAAAAATAGACCACAAATGTCATAGAACTGCACAGGAAGAATGCATGAAAACACTGGATGCCATTAGACATAGAAGAAAATACTTTTTTTTTTCATTAGAAAGTTCTCAGAAGGGATGCATATTAGCTGAACCCACTTCACCCCATGAGCCTAACTTGACAATGGAGGGGGAAAAAAAATTACAGACTTTCAGAAAAATCCATTCCTCAGCAGTGTTACCTAACTTTATGAGGAACTCTAAAGGCATATTTCTTGAGCTAGAGCTGAATTATTGTACTATTACAAAATATCATATCCTTGACATAAAATTTACCCAGATTTGCAAGAATTTTGTAACAGATGTCAGCTGTAAATCTTAGTGGGAAAGTGATTTATGTGGTATTGGGCTAAAATAAGGTGCTTAAATTGCCAACACAAAGGTTTAGGATAACATTTTCTGATATTGATGGTAGATTGAAATGTGTCTGCAATTTTGAACTGGAGCTATTTCACGATAGTCCTGATAACTTCTTTGAAATACTTTGCAACCTATAGGCAAAAGGTTGTTTCTTTGTTTCACACATTATATCAATACAATAATTTATCTTTAGAGTGCTACTTTTCAGTGGAACGAGAAAGAAGTATATAAGAGGTAAAAGCACATTTTTTAACCTCCCTGGGCATATCTGGGTCATCATTCAGGATCATGACTGCACCTTTCTTCTTGCTGGCAAATAACTTCCATGAAACTTTGCCCCACATTCATTTAGCAGTTCAGCTGACAGAATTTGTCCAAAGAGCTGAGGGGATTAAGTGCAATTCCTTCCATATAAGGCCTTTTCTAGAATGGCTGTGGTCTAGTCCCCCCCTCCACCTCTTTTAAACATATTCCCCTGAGTTTGGCATCAGAACTAAAGGGAAGTGGACAGTAGGCAGAAAGTATCAATGTATTTTTTTATATTCCATTCTCCAAAGCTTCTTGATTCTTGGTTATTGTAACTTCTGTTTAGCTTGACAGTGATAGCTGCAGAGGAAGTGTCCAAAGGAGGCACTCACACCTATTCCCCTGCTCTTAAAAATGGTCCCAAACGCAAAAATCTAACTAGCAGGCTAGTAACATGGCAGGTCATTTCAGAGAGGATACACCTGGACTTTACTTTGTTCTTCAGAAGCTATTTTATTATTTCATGTTACATACTCATTACACTGGGAGCTGAATCTTACTCATTACTTTCTTGTCTGAATTGTTCCAATGCAAGTAGGGGAGGAGGAAATATTAAAGAATGAAAGGAAAAAGAAAATCTATTGAGTCTTTTTTGTTTGTTTGTTTGTTTTACTTTTTACTATCAGCACAGAAGCAGCATGTCTCCCCTCATCAAAAGCTTAACTGACTCAAATCCACATAACTCAACCAGATGCTAATTATGGGATTTTAAGTCTGTTTCAGAAATTGTAATAGTTCTTAATTAAATCATAGCAACCTACTTTCTGCCTCCATAAGAAACACAGAAGCAATCTGGCATCTGCTTTCATCACAGTAATTATGTGATTTTTATAGTTTAATGTAATAATATTCCACCTCCCCGCCCCCCATCCCTTCCACCCTAATTTGATGTGACCATGACTTTGGTATGAATTCTACTGAATTTACAATCCAAAATTGTTTCAGCTATGTGATGGTGTCTCTGGTGTACATATCTTGAGGGAGTAAGACAAGGAGGAATAGTTATTTGATTAGAGTGGAGTGACTGCCAACGGCTCTCAGGATGACTCCGTGTGGAGATAATTGATTTAGCTCTGCTTTCTACTTGGGACTGGAGAAGGAATCCTTTTTACTTGCTTTCCATCTGTTTCTAGTGACAGAATACATGTGATGCTGAAGAATGATTTTGTTCCTCAGCTGGCAGACCAACTTCTGGATCTGAAATGCTTGCAGGAATTTTAACCCAACTGCTTCTCTATATAAGCTTGACAAGAGGCTCTACTGGAAGGAGGGAGGAAGGAAACTCCCATGCCACTGATACAACCATGTAAGTCACAAATGTTTTCTCTTAGTATACACACTGTTTATAGATTCCTGTTCAAAAAGTCCAGTTACCTGTTAATGAAGTGTCATGAAAGCATGCAAGGCAAAACACTTAAGTGGACAAGAGGTGTATTTGTATTGGAAAATGTAACATTTTATACAAGGTCACTATATTAATACCAAAGTTATATAATGTCTAATAAGACATTAATATACTTACATCCAATGTGTTTCCAATTAGGTGAAGTTGTTGAAGATATTAATGTCTGTATTAATAAAAGGAAAATGGGGAGAAAAGAAGTAGGATAACCAGGTTTTCTCAATACTTATGATTGCTGCTTACAGCTTTTAAAACAATTTTCAAGAGTTTAGTTTCCACTTTTCTCTCCATTTCCAGCTCTAAGTGAACTATTGACTATTGCTGATTGACAGCTGCCTAAACATGAGCCAGCAGTGTGCCCAGGTGGCCAAGAAGGCCAACGGCATCCTGGCGTGTATTAGGAATGGTGTGGCCAGCAGGAGCAGGGAAGTCATTGTGCCCCTGTACTCCACACTGGTTAGGCTGCACCATGAATACTGTGTCCAGTTCTGGGCCCCTCAGTTTAAGAAGGACATTGAGACACTTGAACATGTCCAGAGATGGGCAATGAGTCTAGTGAGAGGCCTTGAGCACAAGCCCTGTGAGGAGAGGCTGAGGGAGCTGGGATTGTTTAGCCTGGAGAAGAGGAGGCTCAGGGCTGACCTCATTGCCCTCTACAACTACCTGAAAGGTAGTTGCAGCCAGGAAGGGGTTGGTCTCTTCTCCCAGGCAACCAGCACCAGAACAAGGGGACACAGTCTCAAGTTGTGCCAGGGGAAGTTTAGGCTCGAGGTGAGGAGAAAGTTCTTCACTGAGCGAGTCATTCATCATTGGAATGGGCTGCCCAGGGAGGTGGTGGAGTCACCGTTCCTGGAGGTGTTCAAGAGGGGATTGGATGTGGCACTTGGTGCCATGGTCTAGTCATGAGGTCTGTGGTGACAGGTTAGACTCGATGATCTTTGAGGTGTCTTCCAACCTTAGTGATACTGTGATACTGTCATTGTTTACATGTTGTGCTTCCTCAAACAAGTCATTTTTCCATGTTGAAGTCTGACTGCAGTACCCAAATAGATGAAAAAGAAATAGCACTAGAGGCCACAGCATGTGAAACTTGTACACAGGCCAACTCAGTTTATAATACTTGAGGATTATTTGCTCTGTGCAATTATCCTAGCTCCTCTAGAGTTAGTATCTGTGGTTTTGTGGCAGATTTAGGCTGATGCCTAGTAAATTTTCCACAGATTTTGAGTAGAAAGTGGTAGAATGTAAATAAATTACCATTGGATGTGAAGAGAAAATAATGATAAGGTCTAAATAATCCCATCGGTCTGATAACTAACATAAAGTTAGTTGTGTAAGCTAACTTTGTCTCTTCAGCTTCCTTACTTTAGGGGATATGAGCTGGTAGCTTTTGCTTAGCTGTAGGTGACCTTGGCTGCATTCCTGTTGTGGCTAAGTACTAACAAGCCACTCAATGCTTTTCTCTTTTCCCTTGTACAGAGGGGAAGAGGGCAGAGAGGGTGAAGCTACTGGTAACCCCCCGGCTTTGTCCAGGGGGGTTCTTGTGTTGTCTATAAATTGTGAATACATGTAAACATTGTACATTTTGTACATATTCATTGCATTTCATGTTTCTAGATTGCAGCTTGCTTGTAAATAATAGCTGCATTTGCTTCCATCCCACTGAGCTTGTCTGGCAATTGTATTTTGGGGGGACGGTAGTTCTCTAAATTAGCTGGGGGGGTAATTTCAACCCACCACAGTTTTAAAATAGGAAAGATACTTTTCTTACTGTTTTTACTAGGAACATGCCTAGTGAAGGATCCTTTTTTATTCTAGTATTAACAGTGAAGAGTAAATGCTTATTCAAAAATCACTACTTTTGTGATAGTTCCAAATGCCCAGCAACTGAAGATATCTCAGTAATTCTTAGGTATATTTTTGAGCCTCTATCTGAAAAAAGAAAATCAAAATCTGCTTAGAGACTCACCTGATGGAATAAAGTACATTTCCATTTTTGAAAATTCGTAGCAGCTTATTATCTGTTGTAACTTCATGAAAGTTGGCACCTTTTTCATTGGCAAAAAACAAATCAGGCTTCCAAATTGAATCCAGCATGGATGGATCTAAGTCTAAAGAGTCATCTGGATATTCACTGTATGCGAGGCGCGGATCGTTCCAATTCTGACGGAGAAAGATGTTCACTCGGTAATCCTGAATGAAAGAGAAAACAAACAAAGCTTTATCAAACACAGGGATTTAGCTTTTATTTCATTTCTTAACCACATAATCCCCTGTCCATCTGTGGATGACAAAAGAATTACTTAGCTGAATGCCAGCATGATACCTATTTGTGTTATCAGGAATACAATGGATAAGAAGAGAGATGCATTTTAGGGCAGTCTCATAGAAATCAAACCTCCACTTATAGTGCATGTAATTCCAGGTAATTCTACCCTCACAGTAGCTTTGTTTTGAAATGAAAATGAGAGAAGCAGAAAGAGACTTATGGTTAGCTGGCATCTGGAGGGGACATTTCCACTTTCCTCTCTAGCAGTGAGTTTTCCCTCTAATCCTTACATATTTTAGACTCAGAACTTTTTTTGTGCCTCAGTTCCCTATTGAAAATTGTGTGAGCAGTAACTTGCCATACAGATGTCTGGGCAGGACAAGTTCATCCCCTGTTCAAATATGGCAACTATCATGTAAGTCCTTATGGAAAATTAGCTCAGGTACAAGATGAGTCACCTTAATTCCTACAGACAGTCCTGCCTTGATCAAGGGTGCTTTTATGAATAAGGCAAGTAGAATGATTCAAACTTCCAGAAGTCATTTTGGTGTTGTATATACTCTGTCAGAAACAACATTGTGTTTTATGACTGGACACTTTCTTAAAACTTTACCAATGTCACTTTTAAATAAGTGAGTATTTGCACTTCATTACATTAAGAACTAAGACCATTAAGATACTGAGCATAAACACGTAAGTACTATACTTTTGTAAGTTATAATATGGGGCTTGAGGTGAGGAGGAAGTTCTTCACAGAGAGAGTTGTTAGCTATTGGAATGGGCTGTCCAGGGAGGTGGTGGAGTCACCATCCCTTGGGGTGTTCAAAAAGGGATTGGATGTGGCACTTGGTGCCATGGTTTAGTAGTCATGGGGTCTTAGGGGACAGGTTGGATTTGATGTCCTTTGAGGTATTTTCCAACCTTATTGATTCTATGATTCTGTGATATTCCTCATTTGCACTACTACATTAATAAAAGAAGATAAAAATAGAAACAAAGATGTGTTAGGTGCAGAGGGGAAATGTAAGTTCATTGCTAGAGCTTACAGGACAATTTTGAATGTAATTGTTAAAATCAATGAAAACTGACTACTAAAAGAGAACATTTTGAGTCAGAATGGGAAATGAAGTTTTCAAGGCTGAGCAATACAATTAGGTGGTATTTACTAGTGGTTAAAATATGTAGCTAGAGACCAATTGGTGTAGAAATCAGTATCATATCAATATTTGGTCTTACGAAGCTTGAAACATGCAGCCATATGGTTGTGTGAATCATGCCAACATATATAATAAAGAACAGGAGCATCAGTATATAACATTTACTCATGAGAAGCAGAGGGTCTTTTTTATATCTTCAGCATCATGCTGGTTTGGTCAATTTAATTAGTCAGCTTGAATTAGGGTAGCCAAATAAACATGCTTAACAAACATTTTTTTTGCTTGACAATCAGAAAATACTGCATATCATATTAAGCCTCAGTTGTGATTTTATATTCATACAACCTTATAATTTTCCAGACAAAGCCAGTAAGTGGAAAACTACACCTAGAAAATCAAATTATTTCAGACATAAAAAGGCTCTCTGGCCAAATGAAATAATATAATATTAAATGACAGGTGGCAAAAGCACAGGATTTGTTACTCACTTGCACTAAATAAAAAAGAAAAAGTTTGTTTTGCTAACGTCCCTTTCAGAAAAGGACATCATGGCTAGTGACAGTTTCGAGAGCCATACAAATTTTTTACGAGAAGCTGCTGTTATTTTTCATAATTAGCACCATGGTGTGATGAAACCAGAGCCAGGGATTTGTACTTTACAGATGTAGAAACATACTTATTTTTATAAAATAAGACAAGACTCTTAGACAAGCTTGTGCCTCAGTGTTCACACAACAGAGCTTTGGGTGTCTTCCAAACATCAAGAGGACATAATCCCTCCTAAAATACTCTAATTTCTTTGCATTATATGGCAAATGCCACACAGTACCAGTACAGTTCCTGTATACAATCAAAACACCAGGAAGAAGCGGGATGTGGGAGCGGTGACAGCTCTAATGCCTGCCTCAACATGTGGAATACTTGCACTGAAGGCAACTATTGCTCTAAACCTGGGGCACTGGGTGTGAATGATGCCGCTCTCAGGACTTCATCTGCACTTCAGACAAATGTAATATTTACCTTTTGATTTGTATAATGCGAAGCATGTCCACTTATTCTACTTTTCTCTACAGAATATGATGAGTTCAAGAATACTTAGAGAGTAAAAGGCTTCTCAAGGCCGGTGAAAAATGTGTAGCAAAAAGATGAGACAAAAATAATGGAGGATGACAAATGGAGGAATATGTTATAGGTTATATGAAGTTATTTTGTATGTCAGTTTGCCTAAATTGTATTGGTTTATATTGTTTCTAACTCATAAGATGAAATGCTAGTTAAATTTTTCAGTGATGCAGCTGAAGCAATTTTTCATTGTTTTCTTCCCTGGAAAGTGACTTAATGTGGTTCTCATTATGCATCCTTAGTCCTTAATCTATCAAAAGACACATTTGACTGCTGTTGTAAGACAGACAAGTATTCATTGTCTCAGTTTATAATTACACATTGTGAGCATAAGGCTTAACTGCTTTAAGCAAGCAGGGTTGTCTGATGCAAACACAGAGACCATAATTAAACTGTGAGAATTGCTTTGTTTTCCTGCAATAGGATTACTATTCTCATGTGCTACTTGTCTGGAAGAGTGACTCCCAACTCAAATAGCTCTGTGATGGGGAGGTTTCTTCAGGGGAGAAAGAAATCATCATTTAAGTTGTGGTGACATCCACAGCCACTTGTATAACCTCAAGGCTGACATATCTGAACAGCTGCTGTACGCTGGTCCTACAAAATGAGGTCACTTTATGGGCCTGCAATTGCACTACTGTCCTTCAAAACCCTTAGCCACAGGGTGAACTTAAGGTGAGGATACTGCTCATCTACTTCATAGGCCTCAGTAATATAAAATCTGGGAGATCAGCTAACTGGTCTTTGCTCTCTGTGCCAAAACCATTGTGAACCCCAGTACCAACATTTTGATTTCTAATTTCCAGCACACAGTGAAACCTAAAATATGTACAGAATGTTGATTTCTTTGTCATTATGCTGATACAGATAGAGCTATATTCCCATAACATACAGAAGCTAGACTAATTTACAGAAACTTTTGTACAAATCCTCAAGATATTAATTGCCTAACTCTCACTGGTTTCTTCAATGTGTTTTTAATATGTACTGTATGTGGAATCTGTTTGGATCCATGAGACATACAAAAGCAAATATCCAAAATGTGCCCTTTATTTAACATTGCATATTACCTGCTTCATAATCTTTGAATGCTGTCATTTGAACCAAATAGTCAAATTTTCATGTAAAAGTGAATAACCTTCCAGAACTCTATCTATTGTAGTTCTAAGTACTGTTATAATTTCAATTAATATATCTAAGTGAAATCTAGACTTGTCTCTTGCAAAACATAGTCAAGCAATTTATTTGTTTGATTGATTTATTTGTTCTACCTCATTGTAAAATTTTAACATGGAAATCTTATGGACTTTCAAAGAATGACGCAAAGGGTGCATTTAAAAGCACTAGGGAAAAAATTCACTCTTGTCAAGAATTTTTTTTTAACCTGGTAACTATTGTCCTTTTTAATAAAAGCTGGATATGATCCTTCCTTCTTCCTAGGAAGACCTCACATACTGGAAACAGCTGCTCACATAAAGGTTGAAGGAATGAAAATCAGCAGGGTGTCCTGGAGTAAAAGTCAAGGCAGAACTAGAAGGAACTACTAGAATCATGAAGGCTACAGGAGGATTTTTTGAATTAAGTAAATGTTCCAAGGGAGGGGAATATATATCAGCAATAGTAAGACCCAAGGTAATTCTGGCCTAAAAATGTAACCAATGACTTTTCAAGACATTACAAAGTATAATTTTTCTAACTATAGATGGCTATTTATCTTATTGAATTTGATTATTACCCCACAGGGAATGAGACTACTGGTCATACAGCTGTCCAAGTCTGTTATCACTCTTCACTCTTCTTGCCCCCCCCCCAAAAGAAAAAAACAACAACAAACCCACCAAAACCAAACAACTCCCCCTCTCTCCCCCAAAAAACTCCCCCAAACAGGTGCTGATTTATCAGGTATTCATTTGTTAGTGAAATGGCAACACCCACTGTGCACCAACCTGAAAAGGAATGTTGTAGAGCACTTGTCAATTTAGTTTACATTTTGTTTCTTGCATAAATGTAAAACATTTGGTGTTTGCTCTACAAAATATTATGGTTACCTTATGCATTTTATCTCCAATATACTTTGACTACTTAACCTGGATGTAACTTGTTAAAGACGGTTATTAAAATCCTTGAGCAATTTTACTTTTAATGTTTTATGTAATATTATGGGGGGGGGGGGGAAAAAGAGACCAAAAACCAAGCAGAAAATGGTTGTTTTCTGAATCAGATGAGTGCTGCACAATCCAGTATAGTACTAAACCTGCTATTGCTATAGAATCATAGAAGGATAGAATGGTTTGAGTTGGAAATTACCTTTAAGATCATCTATTTCCAGCCCCCCTAGTGGGGGGACAGGGACACCTTCCAGTAGACCAGGCTGTTCAAGTGGAACAGCAGTAAGGACAATACTAACTTCTTCCCCCCACCCCCCACTTTCTAGGGTATGTTTTCCCCTTATAACATGCTTTCCTGGTTACCACAGCTAGAATTAGTTAATTGTGGTGTTTTTTTCTTCTTTAGAAAACCATCAGAGAAAATTTCTCAAAGTGAAGCATCATTTGAGTTTTTGTTATATTAATACAAAGGTAGTACCATGCAGGGCTTTGATGATTACAAGCTGTCATGCTCTCTCAGGTTTGCTTCCTCATTCTCACTGCTGTGCCTGAAAAGCTATTCCTGCAATATATAACACATTAATTTTTACTGCTCAGGTTTTCTGAAGTTATCTCAGTCTCTGAAAAACCTGCAACTTGAGATACTTTTTTGGCAGTGGGTAAAACTAAGGATAATTTTACTGTTATCACGCTGGAATAAGAGTTCTGCCTTAAGTTAGTTGGCTGAGCACTTCATTGGTGATTAGGATGTCTACATTTGCGCCTTTGCAAGCTGAGAATGAGCAGTAAGGCCTGTTTGGTTCCTGGATAAAAGATCTAAGCCTAGGCCAGTTTGAAAATGGGGGGTACTCTTACCCCCTGCATTAAGCAGAACAGGCCAGATAGTTTGGGGATTTGAGTGAGGGCTAACTTCCTTCTGATTTCAGCAAGCTTTAGGAAATTACTTGAGCTATTCAGAAAAGATTGATGGATTTTGGATGAAGAGCTCTCTTTGTCCATGGATATATAAAATGCTTTTTAAAAAAATCAATATTTTTCATATTTCAGAGGTTATTTGGGTTTGTTTGGTTTTGTTTTCCTTATGCTTCTGAACTGCTAAGTGTCTGGGTGGGTGCCCTGTGAAGTTTTGTAAAAGCTGTATTTCAATTTTGCCTAATTCAATGTTGCGCTCAACAAGGCTCTGACCAACCTCTCCTAGTGGAGAATGTCCCTGCTCACTGCAGGGGGGTTGGACTAGATGACCTTTGGAGTTCCCTTCTGACCCAAACCATTCTATGATTAATGAGATGTCTCAAATACAAAATCAAAATTCAGAGTTCAACAAATAAGCATATACACTACTTTGTGCACCAAGTGCTATTCCTAGATGAGTAAACTGCTTTGGCGCCCTTGGATGCTGAAGTGATATGTCCTCTGTTAATGTTCTTCCTGGGACAGATGAACATCACTTGCCATCTTTTCCTCTAGGCTCAGTAATATTTTACCATCACTGCTAAAGGTTTGGAGGATGAGAACTGTTTTATAACTATTACAGTTCAACCTTTTCCATACTGAAATTATAGAGTCACTTATAGGATGCTTGTTAGTAAAGAAGTATCAGCCTTTGTCATTCAACCCGTACCTAAAAGAAGAAGAATGCAGTCAGTAGTTTCTGTAAGGACTTCTTTATTTGTAACTTCCGACTTGCTTCTCCTTATTACAAAACATTCAAAATCTTCATTTGTGTGCTACAAAATCCACTTATTTTCCATAGGTTTCAGGATAGAAAGATTGCAAAATTAAAAAGTTTAGTTAATTTTAGTGTGGAGGGTTTTTTTTTGTTGTTTTTATTTATTTATTTATTTATTTTCTTGTTTATTATCTGTAACAATGTCTGGATTTAATTTTCTATGCTCAGAAATAGTTGTCATATCAAAAGTCAAAGCTAGTGAATATATAGGCTGTTTGTTCTCATCATAATAACACATAGTACTGATATACTATTATACCGGTATAATAATGTTTGTTTCAGCTCTTAATGCATATCATAGAATATTTATTACTTGATGACTGAATATACTAATTCCATTCTTAATGGAAGCTATGTGTTCCCAACTCCTGATGCATCACACTAAAATCACATATTGCAACTTGTTCAATGTAATTGCTATTTTTTTGTTGTTAAGCTTTAGCTCAGGGGCTTTTAAAATGTTTGCATTTTCAAGCAGAGGTATAAAGGATTAGATTAAAATGGACATGACAATTACATGCACAAACATCATCCACTAATCCTCTGTCTTCATTGATCTTTGCAATATTTTCAGTTGACAAAAGATTCTGTTCTTTTTTTTTTTTTTGGCAGGAAGATAATGTGTCCCTGAAGATGTTTTTGCTCTAACAGCAGAAGTCATTTCTTGCTAAGTGAAGAGCTGAGTTTTTCTGAGATTATTCATTTGTTCGGATGAATTTTTGGTACTATATATTACATAGTGCTAGTAATACATTTTATTAGTTAGCACCTAGAATATGACTGGTTTCAGTGAGTGACTGGATGGGCTAATAGAGGAAATCTTTATTGAAAACATATTCGACATCATCTATTTCATCTCCTCAAGGGAATATAATGCAATTAGATCAAATAGGAATTTGGGAATTCCAGACTAACTTTTGCCTGCAGTTTTTCTTGTGTAGGTAGGTAAATACAACATTGTTTAGAATAGAGAAAATAGAGTAAAATAAAAAATAAGCCAGAATTAGCCCAGGTCCAGAAGCAGGGCCTGCTAACTCCAGCAGCTTAAGCAACTGCTAAAATGGGCTATGCAAAGGGAGAAATATCTAACTTTAGACAAACTTAACTAGGTATGAGTTGCTTTTAAACTTAGTGATAGGTATGAAGCACACTGTCTGTCTGGAAAATTGTGGTGTTGTAGAGGTTGTACACTGATGCCATACCTACACAGAAAAGCTACTGTGCATTTGAACTGTTCCAGTACTAAGAAGAAAGGGAACAATCTGTATGTCTACACAAAGCTATCTAATCACATTTTAAAAGCCCTATGATATTCTGACTTTTGGCTGGTAGTTCAAAAAGATGCACACCTCCTTCAATCCTGTATGTCTACCAGCCTACAAAACTCATGGCTCAAGCATTATTAAATCAGTCTCTAAATCCACTAAATACACTTAGGCAACTAAAAACTTGAGCAGACACAAACTCCATTCAGTATCCGCTTGCTAACCTTCTCCTTTCATGAAGAAATTAACTCTGTGAACCAATGCATGTGTACCCAGATGAGTAGCAAGACAGAAAGAAAGGTCAACTTAATGGGCTTCCACTAGGTAGATGATGAAGAAGGTGGAAATAGAGAGTACTCAGTGAAAAACCAATCCTAACCTTATTTTGATAGATCTCAAATACTCATAGTATGTAATATGACAGTGATACCAGAACAGTAGTCAACAGGCACAGACATGAAACATTTTCTCTACATTTTGCTAAGCTGGAAAACAATCTTATTACACTATAAAGTCAGGATAAATATCTAAAAACTGCAGTAAAATTATCCAAAATGAATGAGAGAGTTAACTGCGTAAAGTACAAACATATGCTTTCAAAAGGGCTGAATTCATTTATTATATCTTATATAAAATATATATTCTTTTCAAGGCATGCAAATGATGTATTTTATATGTTCAGATTTCTGAAACTATAGAGTAGCCAGTTTCATAACAATCACAACAACAAGGAAAAATATATTGCAAAACAGGGAACTAAGAAAGACTATATAGCAATGTCAAACGTTTAACGTTCTATCTGTTCAACTGTCCTTTCAATACTACTAAGAATTAAGAAGCTAAACCGTCATTCAATTTAAATCTATAAAAGAAGATAGAGCAACTAAAAATGCTTGTGAGAGACCAGGCATTGTAGCACAATGTTTATGAATGGAAAGAGACTAGAAATTTTCTTTAATCCTCTTATGCCAATAAATTAGCTTACATGCTTTCCTACATAGTTACCTTTTGGAAACCTATTAACTGAAGAAGAAATCTAGTGACTAAATGATCAGATAGCATTAAAAAAAAAAAGGGGGGGGGGGGGGGGTGGCAAGAAAAGAAAGCTTATTTTTTAAAGCAAGGGAATAAGTTCATATTCTTTGTAAGTGCTTTTGAAGATTTTTCATTATTGTTTATCATTAAAAATAGGTAAAGAAGAAATAATGAATGCACATTTTCTCGGTTACTTGTATTCAATGTATTTGGTTTTAGTTCACCTTCAATATTTTCCTAATTGTGATAAGAAATGCCCTGAGCAAGTTTGGGGTTTGATTATTTTTATTATTTTCTTTCTTTTCATAAAGGCCTACAAGCTGGGACCTTTCCAAACCATGGAGAACGCTGCAGGTAGAGGGAGTTGGTGTTTGTTGGCTTTGCTGTGTCTATTGCCCTGCATGAAGCTCATGAGTATCAAAAGGATGGGTGTCAAGAGGATGGAGCCAGTCTCTTCTCATTGGTGCTCAGTGATAGGACAAGGGGCAATGGAATGCAGTAAGTTCCACCTAAACATAAGGAAAAACTTCTTTACTTTGAGGGGGACAGAACGCTGGAACAGGCTGCCCAGAAAGATGGTGGAGACTCCTCTCCAGATCTTCAAAGCCAGCCTGGATGTGATCCGGTGCAACCTGCTCTAGGTGAACCTGTTTTAGCAGGTGTGAGTTGGACTAGATCTCCACTAGATCTCCAGAAATCCGTTCTAAGCCCTAACATTCTGTGATTCTGTGTTTAGAAAATAAAAGCCTCTTCAAGCTGCTCTAGAGACAGAAGCAGAGAACTTGTGAGCTGGGTTTACCTGAAATTTGGAAAGAAGAGGGAGGATGACAATGTGTAGATCCCTGTCTAGAGGTAAATCCAGCATGTGGATCTTCCTGGGTAAGATGATGAATATAGATGAAGAAAGAAAAGGGCTTTGACAGTGAACAAAGGTACAGAATCCATTTTCTGTGCTGTAGGAGATGACTGGGCCTGCTGAGAAAGTGAGGATGATTCTGGAGTCACAAGAGTTATTTTGTGCTGCTGAAGAAATCAAAGTGCCTTGGATACAGCGAGCTCTGATGTTGTATAAATCTGTATTAAAATATAGAGGGATTTGGAGGGGAGTTGGGGAACATCTGGCACCATCTTTATAATGCTAGCAATGACACAGGGAGGGGCATGTTAGTAAAAAATACATTTTCAGCCCACACCTTCCTGTAACTGTATTGGCTTTTAAAGAAAATAAAAGGCTGAATCCTGGTCTCACCATTCTTGTTCTACCAGCTCTTAATCACCATATTTGATAGCATGCTGCATATTATCTTTGGAAAAGGAAAAATGCTGTGCAGTAAACAGCTCTTTTGATAAATTGTATAATTTTACTTTAGCAAGCATTATAATATGGTTTCAACCTTTTAAAATGTGATTTAGGATATATCTTTGCAGTATGGGTATGATGCATAAAAAGTCTGAGGACACAGCTCTTCATGCTGAATGATTACTTTGGCTATTGTAATTAAAAATGCACACCCAGAGTGCATGAAGCATTCAGAGCAGAATGAAGACATGAGAGCACAACTGAATTGTTAAATGGTGCCAAAATAAGTCAAACTGATTCAAGGAAAGAATTTAAAAATTAATGCCTTATTTAAAGTGTTCATACTGGAGAATTTTTTCAGCACACATTTATTAGATTCAAGAACATATAATGAAATAATTATTTTATTCTAAGCTTTCATTTTTCCTTTTTTTTTTTTTTTTTTTGTTTTTAATCTCCTGTTCTTTAAGATTTCTAAATCCTTACTTGGCTGGAAGATGAATGTGAAATCCTTACATTGTGAATGCTGTTGAAAGAGATACAGATCAGGTATTGCCATTAAGCTCAATAGTATGTGAAGACTTGCAAGGCCTGACTTTAAGTCATGCTGCTGCTGAAATTTTGTTTAAGGGAGGTTTTTATGTTGTGATTTACTTTTTCTCTACCTCCTCAGAGCATATATGATATACTTTAGGTTCTTCATATGATCACATAAAATTACTTAGGTTCAACTAGGATCACATCTTCCATGCAAGATGTGGCATAGGATTTCCTCACTGTGAACCATCTTGTTTGTCTTTTGAGGTAAAGAAATTGAATATGAAATAAGTGTAATAAGTTGAAAGATGTGTGTTTTAAACAAAACACACAAAAATCTCCACCAAAAAAAAAACCTAAACAAAGAAACACAACAAACAAAAACCCCACCAAACCTCCAACCAGCCAAACACAATAAACCCAACCCAAAAACTTAACAATGAAAAAAAACCCCAACCAAACAGTTTACAGAGTATCAAGCTGTAAACCAAATTAAGGTCCTTTTTTATTTGGTTTGACCATCTCTCCTGATTGGTGAGACCAGGTATATGAGTTTAAGAAGCAGAATCACAGAATGTTAAGGGTTGGAAGGGACCTTAAAAGATCATCTAGTCCAAATCCCCTGCTAGAGCAGGACCACCTAGAGCAGGTCACACAGGAATGCATCCAGGTGTATGTGGGAATTAAGCATGTGCAAATTAGAACACACTTGCCTGAAAGCTACTTCCTGCTGCACACTAACTTCCCACTGCACACTGAGAACCATGAAGTCCGGTAATGCAAAGTTGGCACTGGGCTATTTTGTATTCATCCTGCTTGCTTTGTTTTTTGAACACACTTCTGTTTACTGCGTTATACAAAACCGAGGCAGCAGAGGGAGCTCAGAGATTTTAACAATCAGTGAAAGAATAGCGAAGGAGAGACCGGAAGAAGGACAGAAACTAACAGTGCGAGGTGCAATTGCAACGACAGACAAGAACGTGTCTTCATGCACTCAGACTCCTTTAAAGCTCATTATTCTGATTATTAGTGGATATCTGCGAGACTTCAAGGCACTACTTAGTGGGCAGGTTTTATTCTGCACTGGCTGATTACTTAAGCTCTTTTGTTTACTGCTTGAAAACATAATTTATCAAGAATATAGAAAACCTTTTTGAGACTAATAAATTGTTCTAATGAGTCATTCTATGCACAAAAAGAAATAGAATGAATGTTAAGATATAACTACCTGAATTTTAAGGACTACATTAAATAAAACTGGTAAAATAATGACAACTGGTAAAATGCTGAACTGCAGTAAATGAATTTGTTCCACAATGCAGAAATTCAGCTTGTAAAATAATGTAAGATGCTTTTGAATTAAATTACAATATAGAAAGATTTTAATGCTTTTTTTTTAGAAGATGTTAATCTTCAATGTACAGGAGAAGTAAAACTAATAAAATACACAATGAAAAGTCATATCTACACAAAAGCATTTGTTCTTCTGCAAAGGAGGATTTGAGTCTCTGAGACGTCAACAGCTGCAGACCACAAACAAAAGTCTGTTTTGGACTGTACCAATGAATAGATTATAAACACCATACCAGTATCACGAAGGCAGCATTTGTCCTAAGGCCACAGTTGTGCTTAATGATCCGGTTTTTGAATACATATAATCGACAGAACAAAAGCCCCTTTGGTTCTGACCAGATTTGGTCTTTTCTGTAACATACTACCTGGATACATTTGTTACAGATCATGTTGTAGTCTGTCTCAACTATTTTAATTTGCTTTCAAGGCAACAAGGAACAGAATATAACTTCACTAAAAAATCAAAGTATTGATCTGGCTTACTAAATTGCACTGGAAGGAAACGTTTTTACTTCTCACACTTGAGGTGTGAACCCAGGCACCCTCTTTCTAAATTCAGGACATTTTTTTATGTGGTAGCCACTTCAGTTTTCTAATATTCTTTTTATAGTGATCTAATTGCTGGATAGTTGCCCTTTACTCACCCTGTGGTCTGCCTTCTGCTTTGCACCAGATTCACAAAGCTTGCCATCAAAAAGTAGCTGTGGAGCACTATTCTAATGTGGGTATTGCTTAATCCTCTGATGGAACCTGAATAAATCTCCTGGAATGCCATGTCAATCTGTTTAGGATTTGCAATCTGGCAAAGCACCCAAATGCAAATTAAAGTAATTTTCTACCTGAAAAAAAATAATCTGCCTTTCTCAGTAACCTCTACCACTGTGTTCCAAGGTAGATGAGGCAGCTGTGAATATCAGTTTAGAGATAGGGGTCATAAGTATTTGACTTTATGATTTTCCTAGCTACATCCCCTTAGCTACATTCAAAAGTCTGGCTTTAGCTCTTACTTGCAATTCAGAATGGTGACTTTTGCATTCATCTTTCTTTATTTGCTATATTTTGACCTTATAACTCCCTTCACACATCTGTATTTTCTCAGTTCTGCCTTTACCTTTATGTTTTAACTTTCTCAGTCCCCAAATTACAGCATAACAGTTTCTAAAAGTGCTTATTTGCCTTATGTAAAAATATGTACTGCACTTGTATGGAGAAAGAATGCCTGAAAACTATAGGCCAGTCTTATCACTGTGCTTGGCAAGATCATGGAGCAGATCCTCCTGAAGGCTTTTCTAAGGCATATGGAAAATGAATAAGAGATGCTTGTTGGTAACCAACACGACATCATCAAGGGCAGATCATGCCTGATGTGGCTTTCTATGATGGAGTTACAGCATCAGTGGATATGGGAATAGCAACTGAGTTCATCCACCTGAACTTGTGTAAAGTGTTTTGACAGTCTTCTGCCTGACATCCTGGTCACCAAATTGAAAAAGTATGGATTTGAAGGGTAGACCACTCACTGGATAAGGAAGTGGCTGGATGGCCACATTCAGAGAGTTGATATCAATGGCACAGCATCCAAATGGATACCAGTGACAAGTAGTGTTGCTCAGGGGGTGGTACAGGGACCGCTTTGCAGCAGTATGGAACAGTGGGATTCAGGGCACCCTTAGCAAGTTTGTGGATGATTCCAAGCTCTATGGTCCAGCTGACACACTGGAAGGAAGTGATGCCATCCATTGGGACTTGCTTATGGCTGAGAGGTGGGCCCAAGCCAATTTCATAAAATTCTACAGGGTCAACTGCAAGGTCCTACACCTGTGTTGGTACAATCCAAAGCACAAATACAGACTGGGCAAGGAGTGGCTCAAGAGCAGTCTTGAGGAGAAGGACTTGGGGGATGTCAGTTGATGGAAAAACTCAACATGAGCTCTCAATGTGCACTTGCAGCCCTGAGGGCCAATCATATTCTGGTCTGTATCAAAAGAAGTGTAACCAATGTTCAGCTTGGATAAAATAAGACTCCAGGGAGACCTTACAGTGGCCTTCCAGTACCTGAAGGGGGCCTACAAGAGAGATAAGAAAGTACTTTTTGCAAGGCCTTGTAGTGATATACTGAGAGAGAATGCATTGAAGCTCGAAGAGGGCAGATTTAGCCTGGATATTAAGAAGAAATTCTTTACAGAGAGTATGGTGAGACACTGGAAGTTGTGGATGCCCCCTCTCTGGAGGTGTTCAAAGCCAGGATGGATGAGACCTTGACCAAGCCAGTGTAATTCAAAGTGTCCATGCCCATGGCAGAGGGTTAGAACTACATGCTCTTTAAGGTTCCTTCTAATGCAAACCTTTTTATGAATCTACGGATATCTTTTCTTCCCACAAATTTTAATGAGTAAATCTGTGCTCCAAGTTATTACTGTATGTTTCTCCTGTTAAATAAGATTACCCAAGTTACTTTTGTTCGTTCACAGTTCAATATCTGGTTTTACAGTCTTTAGACTCTATCTGCTTATTTTCTTAAAATTTACAGCCTTTTTGTACTCAACCTTCTGCCTTTCTTTAACACACAAACTGTAAGTATATATACAAAATGTGTGCGATCGACTTATTTACCCCACGTTAAGAATTTGTAATGAAATCTTACATACTGGATCACTGTTTTAGTTATTCTCTCTGTGCAATAGGCCTATGGAAGAAGGAATTTAAAAATAAAGTATACATCCTCATATGCACTGTATGTACCAAATTTATAAAATAAATATTAACAAAATAACTTCATGAATTGACATTTTTGAGGTTGGAAAGTTTGAACACCATAGAAACAAATTAATTAAAAATGAGTTCACTACAACTGTCAGATAAAACTTATGGAGATATTGAAAAAACAAGCCAACCATTGGCTTTACTTTTACTTGTGTGATGGATGGTATAATGACAGATTTTCTGTTAGGAAAAAAAAAAACCACTCACAGAATCACCAAGGTTGAAAGAGACCTCAAAGATCATCAAGTCCAACCTGTCACCACAGACCTCATGACTAGACCATGGCACCGAGTACCACATCCAGTCCCATCTTGAACACCTCCAGGATGGTGACTCCACCACCTCCCTGGGCAGCCCATTCCAGTGCCTAACAACTCTCTCAGTGAAGAACCTTCTCCACACCTCAAACCTAAACTTCCCCTGGCTCAGCTTGAGACTGTGTCCCCCTGTTCTGGTGCTGGTTGCCTGGGAGAAGAGACCAACCCCCTCCTGGCTACAACCACCCTTCAGGTAGTTGTAGACAGCAATAAGGTCTCCCCTGAGCCTCCTCTTCTCCAGGCTAAATAATCCCAGCTCCCTCAGCCTCTCCTCGTAGAGCTTGTGCTCGAAGGCTCTCACCAGCCTCATTGCCCTTCTCTGGGCATGTTCAAGTGTCTCAATGTCCTTCTTAAACTGAGGGGCCCAGAACTGGACACAGTACTCAAAGTGTGGCCTAACCAGTGTGGAGTACAGGGGCACAATGACTTCCCTGCTCCTGCTGGCTACACTATTCTTGATGAATGCCAGGATATCATTGGCCTTCTTGGCCACCTGGGCACACTGCTGGCTCATGTGCAGCCAGCTGTCAATCAGCACCCCCAGGTCCATTTCTGTTTGGCAGCTCTCCAGCCACTCCGACCCCAGCCTATATCTCTGCATGGGGTTGCTGTGGCCAAACGACCAAACAAACAAAAAAACCACCAAGCAATTGCTAAAGTAGATGTTCTCATTTTCTGTTCTCAGATATAGGTTTCCTTCTTTAGCTTCCTGTGAAGAGAAGCCTCACTAGCATTTAAGCCCATTGATCATATTTAACTCGAACTTTAAACATGTTTTGAGGTAAAATATCTTACCATGGTTGTCTCTGCAATGGATCCAAAGCTGTTTATAAATATGTTGCATGTGACATTAACTGGAGGGCCTGCAAAAGAGAAAAAAAACCCAGTCCTTGTTCCAAAATCATTGCTTATGCAGTGACTATAAAATACAAACCATTATGAAACAATGTTTATTTATTTAAGACGAAATAAGACTACATTCACATCTTATTTAATGCAAAATTAAATTGAAGGTTTTATAATAACTTTCCTTTTTATTTTTCTCTAATTTACACTACTTGACTGGCCACTTCTCGCGATAAAAAGAAAGTTTCTTATAAAATTATGCAGATTATTCTATACAAAATAATCAAACTTCCATCTGAAATAAATAGCCAAAAGCACTTTTATGTGTTTCAATGAGAACTGTATGTCATTTGCTACAACACTTAGAGATGAAAGTCACCTTTTTCACTCTAAGCAGCCGCTCTCTTTCATGTTATCTGTCATCACTGGTTATAGAAAAATATTGCTGCTCTTATCGCCACTGCTTGCAGGAAAAATGTGGATAAGAAACAAATTACTTAGATTCTATTCTTATTTCTCTTAAATCCACAAAAAGGTTAAGAATCTATTCAAACTGAATTTTCTGTTACCACAGGCCTTCAATCAACTGTTGTTCTGTCTTATCTTGCAATTGTTAAGCATCAGTAGTGTCAGAGCAGTCATGATGATAACTGAACAATGATTTGTCTCTTCATGGAGAAGGTTTTAAATTATTTCTCTGAAAGTTTCTGTAAAAATGACATTGTGGTAGAGCATGTGAATTGCTCCATTATTTCTTATCAACTTTATTCTGTGTACAATGGAAAGAAGATTTATTTCCATCACAAGGTTTTTCTGTCACTCTCCTGCACCTTGATATTCTTGTATCAATAACCCAGTTCAGCACTGGAGGTCTTTTAGCAGTGCAAAGCAGTCACTAATAATGGAAGATCTATCCAGGGAATTTGAGTGCTGGTCTTATGAACCCTTATGCAATTATTTCTTTTCTAGGATTGCTTAAGTAAGAAGTTGTCTGCTTCTGGTCATGCTTTGCAGCTAGCAAATCTAAAGTGACCGATGTACTTGATATCAAATACACAAAGAATCTGAACATCCATTAAAAAGTCTACCAGCGGGACGCAACTTGGAACATCCGATTTTCTTTCCTCAAGGGAATCACTATTTTGATGTACTTTATGGCAATTTTGGGAAAAAAATCACTGTGTGTTCTTTAATCATTAATAATACACAAGACTACATTTATGGAGCAAAATTCTCAGGTAAGGAGGCCTCACTCTGCAGTTACTTTGACAATATTTTCACTTGGATACTTGGTTACTTATTTAGAGCTGTTGAGTGTATCCAGTGTATCTGTACTTCTTAGAATTCAGTAAATTTTGTCCTTGACAACTCCTGAAAATGGTCAAGAAAAAAAACCCAACAAAACCAACAAAAACCAGAGTGACAAAAAAAAGGCAGAGTCACTGAAAACTGTCCGAGAGAATATTATACTTCCCAGCCGTGTTAGATAATTTGTTTGCAAGGCAGCTTTCCTGACAAAAACTTCCCTGTTGTAATATTTGTCATCATTTCCACTTTGGTATGATGTTACCTTGTTGAACATAGTCCTACACTTCAAATTTTAAGTTCAATTTATCAAAAACCATTAGCTGCTTTTATGAAGAAAAAGCTCTAAATTACTACAATGCTGATGCTTAATTTCAAAAGCAGCATTGCAGAAATATAGTTAACAGCTAGTTGAAAGGAACATAAAAGGAGAGGATAAAAGCAGATTGTAAATGGTGGAGAGATTACTTAAAGATAGTGTAAAGAGTAAAAATGAACTTTGCAAAACATTGTCTAAAAGAAGCACACATGAAGCTGCTAAAATGGGAAACCACAGGAAATGCAAACCACAAGAATGCTGAACATACATTAAAGACAGGAATAATAATAATTAAAAAACAACAACAATAAAACCAAACAAAAAACCCCCAAACTGAAACTCACTAGAGACAGGAAATCTAACAACGATAACTATCTGCAAGGCGTCAAGAACAGAATCTTGCCAAGATCTGGAAAGTGAAGGTAGAGGATTATTAAGATATAATAGTATCCATGAAAGATAAGAAGAGCAGAGCAGAAAAATTAAACGGAGTCTTTGTGTCTCCAGTTGCTAGCTGTGTCAAATACTGGAGCCGTTCTGATGGGAGAATGTATGAGGACTTTAGAAGACATTTCAGGCAAAGCAAATAGGAACAAACTGACAGACTGAGGTCCAATCAAGCCATATACTATACAAATCTTTGCAAAACTGTGGAAATAGGAATCACTGAGTCAGTTATCACATGCCAGTTTTGGTATCAGTGGAAATGGGTACCTTGTCCAACAAGTATAAGTTTAATTAAAAAAGAAAAACAGGCTTGAGGTACAATGGTGGATGATGCTGATGATCAACTCTATCCCTGTAAACCTTACCTCTGCACCTGCCAGACTGGTAGAAATTATAAGAACTATTACGATTACAAGATATGGGTGAATATTATGGACCCCAACGCGATGAACTAATGTGTTGAGAGAGCTGGTAGATGTAATTGCTAAGCCACTATCCATCATCTTTGACAGGTCATGGAAAACAGAATGGGTGCCTGAGGACTGGAGGAAAGCTGGTGTCACTTTAGTCTTCCAAAAGGATAAGAAGGAGGACCCATAAAACTGCAGGCCAGTCAGCCTCACCTCTATCCCTGCAGGATTCATGGAACAGCTCATTCTGGAGGCAATCTCTAAGCATGCAGAAGAAAAGAAAGTTATCATGAGTGGTCAACATGGATTAACCACAGAGATAAATCATGTTTGACCAATTTCATAGCCTTCTATGATGGCATGAGTGGATGGATAGATAAGAGGAGAGCAATGGATGATTTTTTTTTAACCTCAGCTTCAGCAAGGCTTTTGGCACTGTCTCCCACAAGATCCTCATAGGGAAGCTTAAGAAATGGGAGTTAGATGAGCGAACAGTGAGGTGGACTAATGAGAGGGTTGTGATCAATGGCAAAGAGTCTAGAACATCCCCAGTGTTCTCCATGGGTCAGGACTGGGTCCAGTCTTGTTGACTATAATCATCAATGACCTGGAAGAAGGAACAGAGTCTACCTTCAGAAAGTTTACTGATGATACAAAACTGGGTGGAGTGACTGTGCAGTGAGACTTGGACAGGAGAGAATATTGGGTGGGGAGATACCTAATGAAGACCAACAAGGGGAAGTGATTACTTTTGCTGAACATGTCTCAAATCTACTGCAGCTCTCTCTAAAAGAGCTGATGAGTATGTGGACAAAGGCAATCTATAACTTAAATATTAATTTAAATATATAATTAAATTAACTGAAATAATTTATTTGGAGTCTCAAAAATTTTTCACCATGATCTTGTCAAAGGCTTTTTAAGGTTGATAGAAGTGAGAGACAGTCCTTAAAGGCCTTTTGCTTTGAAGTTTTTTAATGTTAGGCATAAATAGCAAATTTTCAAAGTATGAGGTGATTGCTGGTAAGGCTCTCCGTGGATTTGCACTGAATCTTTGCAGTAGGAGAAGCACCTTGGTATAAGCTTGATGTATTGAAAATAAAAATATTTTGTAACTGGAACAAAGATATTTACAAGAGATCTTAATTTTATGCTTTATCCTATACCAAAAATATTACAGTCAGTCTTCTCTATTATTTCTGTTGTACAAGAACAGACAGGCAGAATTCCTTATCCAAAAGCAGAGCACTTAGTCAAATTATGACTAAAATTGGTAGTTTAAAACCTTCTCTACACCAGAATTTTATTGGAAGAACAAATTATTTTAAAATATTGTTTGAGTTCTTATATTAGTTCTTGTTCTGATTCTGAAAACTGTTGCCAGATTAAAAACTCAAAAAGGCATTAAGCCCCAGCACTTGAACTAATAAAACTAACCAGAAAGTGGCAAAGTCACTTAAGGAGAAACTTATTCTTTGTGACAGATTTGAATCATTCTGGGCAGATTTGTTCAAACTGCATAGCTGTCTCAGAAGATTTAGAATGTGCACTTTTTGAAAAAGAACAATGTCAAATTAGGTTTTGTCTCTTTAAATTTCAATAGTTACAAAACAAGGCTGTAAATCTTTTGAATTATGCTTTCAAGAAGTACTGTATTGAATTTGCTAATCTCCATACCATCTGCCTATTCTTCATCATAGCCCCATCAGCAGATTGTGATTGTATGGTGTCCAAGACGCACTCCAAAACTCAATCTCCAAATCAACTGCAAAGTGATAAACTTCTCATTTTTAAATGCTTGCTTGCAGGACTTGAGAAGAGTTAAAGAAGAAGAAAAACTGCAGTGCTTTGTTTTTACCTGAGGTCTTTTGCCTACTACAGCTTTACCTCATGTTGAACCTGTAGTTTGCACAGTAATGCAAGGTGGCTTTAATGAGGAGCAGAAAATATGAGTTTCCATTCATATAAGAAGATAATTTGAGAAATAGTGTCTTGGGTTGCTTTGAAAATATTATTTGACATCTTAACACTCCAGCAGGCCAGGCACTAGAATATTCTTCAAAATACCTCCAGAAAGGAAAGTCCAACTGTATGGTTGTCAGTGATACTGATCGCTGCTGTAAATCTTTTATCAATGTATTTGAATTTTCAGTGCATCTTTATAATTTTCTGAGCAATATCAACATAATTAACTACTTAAAAGCAAATCATTTCCAGCTGCAGTAAATCCTGGGCAATAATTTTATATATGTCATACCAACTTTTTATGGTTTACTGACGAGGAAGTAATTTTACAAACTACTTGGTTCTTAGGAATCAGTCTGGGCAAATTCTGGCTAAACCAGGAAACAGCAATGGCTTTAGAGTCATAAACACTTAAGTTTCTGGGACCCGAAGATGTTGGAAAACTATAAAATCTAGTACTGAATAAGAATTAGGATGGAAAGGCAGTGTGACAGATGACATAAAGGAGGTAGGCCTGTGTACTTGAAGGACAATTTTTGTAGTAAACGGAGTAAAACTGCCTCATAGTGAAGTGTTATAAAGAAGAAATCTCTTGAACTCAAGAAGTTAGGCACAGGAGGAAGTAGCTAAGGAAAAGAATAATGTATTTTTTTTAATCACAATACATTTATTCTTTCAAAAGATTGATAACTTGATTTGACAATTCAGAAATACAGTGAAATATAGTTCTACTATATCATTGTAACTCTTTGCATTTGAAAAAAATGAATAGATAAGTTTGCCTAAGCTTCCTAGACTGTAAAAGTTAGAATGGGTGGTCTTTGTCTGTAGAATTGCATACATATTTGTATAATATTTCAGTGTGTATAACCTTTCATTAATTTTCTTTTTTTTTCATGTCTGAGTCTGGATAATATGGTTTGCGCTAAGACCTTCAGAAGATGTAATCACTGCATTTGCAAACCTTGGATTTTTTACTTCTTTGAATCTCCTTTGTGTTAAGTGCCTAAAAGGCACATGCCAAGAGACAATTCCAGGTATTTGGAACCAGCAGTTTCAGTGGAGAACTGAGAACAGGGAAAGCAACACGAAGAAAGATGGTCCCTTTCGCCTTTTAAAAGCACAGCTGCGACACTGGAGTGAGAAACAGGTTTGGTGATGCATAACTAAGATAAAGTCTCTCAAACGTGACTGACATATCATTAACATCCTCTTCCTTTTAGTTAAGAACAGGCAGGTATGAGTATTTGGCCTCTCTTTCATGGAACTTGCTTTCTGGAGTGCTTCAGGCTCCAAGGTGGAAAGATGAATCCATTAACAATCATTTCAGGAAAGCAAAATAAAACCAAACTGTATTAGACAATTCAAATCTATTGATAATAGTGACAGTGATAGCATTCTGTGATAAGCTAAATTTCCAAAAGATCTGCATTTGGGTGGATGTGAAAATGGCAGGAGTAGAACATATTAGAACTGACATGAACTGTCCCAGGAATGAAAGTTAAAATACCCAACACTTTTTAGTGCATATTTCATTTTCATATTTATTCCAGAAACTGCATTTCTGTGAGAAGAAATACTGAAATACTTAAACCCTGAAAGTTTAGGTTTGAATTTACCTTTGAAATTTGGTCTGATCCTTGCATCGTAGCCTGACATCCTACCCATTAGCTTATCCAGGAAATCAGATGGCGACATTGGCATGCTACGAGATCTTGCACTGTCTGTTTCCTTTGTGGCTACCAAGCTAGTAGCAAGGGAAAACAAAAAACCAGAACAGAACATTTTGTTAGAGATTTTGTTACGGAAACATGAATTTTACAGTCAATCACTTAGTTCATTCTTGTATGAACAAGAAAATAGGAAAGCTAAGACTGACTTTCAAGCTAGTTTATGCTTCAAAAATAATAGTAGCAAAGAAACAGACATTTTATATGCAAATTGTATTTGGCTAAGCTGCATAGTTACAGGTTACTGTTACCTCTTCCTCAGGATTTTTGGAGATTACTAAAACTTTCGGTCAACCATCCATTGTAAAGTCATCTGCACAAGAGCTGTGCATATGGAATGATGTAATATTGAGTTCCGTTAGGATTGGTCTGTCTAATTGGGTGTGCTGTAATAGAAGGTTACATCAGGAAAAGAGTAGTAAGAATAGTTCATAGAATAGTACTACTACCACCACTTTTGTTCAGCAAATAGTTTATATTGGTGTTTAGACATAATACAAAACATCGAACAGTGTGTTGACAAATGGTATTCTTTAACAGTCATAGAGAGTCATTATCTATTAAAACAAAAGTGACTGCTGTGGCGGAAAGAGCCCAACAACCTACTGGAGGAACTATTTTAGGGCAAAACTTTTATCTCCGTGCCACATGGCAAATGTCATCTCCTATAGCCTCCTCTCCATACTCATGCAGAACTCTCACTGACATTCTAAAATGTGCTCTACACACGCGAAGAGTGAGGAATATCACCACTGTGACCAGCCATGTGGACCCAGCTGAAAGGTCTTTACTGTTGTGGAACTCTTACTTGAATTAGAGTAGTCATTAAATATATATACAAATAAAATTGTGAGTAACATTGTGATATACAGTGTAACTATTTGTGGCTTTTGGAATCTCAAAAATGTTGTCAAGCATTGTATAATAGTAATTTGTTACTGGCTGAATTTACACCATCAAAAATTTGGGTAAAAGGTTTTGTTCCAAATAAACTTACAGAAATCTAGAGGTGAAAAGAAAATTAGAATTGCCAGGGCTCTAATTACTTCTGTCTTTGATCTATTCTGTCTGTTAAATCAGTGTTCACCTAAAACTCCGGGAGAGATGAGCTGTGAATCAGGCCTTGAAGACTGAGAAATCAGAATTTAATGAACCGAGATAGGAAAACACCCTGAATCACAGGTCTCTGAGAGTGCATGACCTACTGAAAGTGGGTTTTGAGTCAGAAACTGTTAGGTCAAGCTGAAGACATTTACCATGGAATATAAATGTTAGAGAGTAAGAAGCAGCCCAGAAAAGTCAAGGTGCAGCTTCTCTACATCAGCACACACATCCTTAATTCTAGACAAGAAGCTACTGTGGGGAGTTATAGTAAGAATTATGTTCAGCACTGACATGTACCATCAGGAAAGACAATAGAAAGTCACTGGTGGTTTAAAACTAAGAATTAAAAGAAAAAAAAAGAAAAAAAAACCCATCATTGACACAGGTATAAATATTGATATTGATAAATTGGGAATGTGAGTCTAAGAAGGATTCAGAATTTATGCTGAACACCTAAGCACTGTTGTGGTACAGCTGTCACAGCACTACTGTGTTATCCAGTAGTGTGGAAAGATTTGAAAGAGTAAGTAGAAGCACAAAGGTCACTTAAAATTTTATATTAATGAGACCAGGTTGGGGACACTGTGTCAAATCCTGTGTCCAAGTTTTAAAATGATGTCAAAGTATTAAGAAAAGCACCAAAGAAATTAAGAGACTTTATGAGCTCTATGAGCTTAGTTTATCAAAAAGAATATTGCAAAATAATACAACCAAACTCTGTAAATACATCAAAGGGGCAGAAAACATTGGACATTTATTCAAAGATGAGAGGCAGAAGAAAAATCAGTGAGACAGACAAATTCTAATGGAAATCTAGGCACACAGTTTAACAATAAAGAGAGAGGATCCAAGTGTAGCAACCAAGACAGTTAAGGTCTCTGTAAGACACAGTTTAGCAAAATATAAGGCATTGTGCTCAATCCATGGCTAGCTTGGTGAAAAGGAGTGACCTGTGATACATAGAAAAGCTGAATAAATTCAGAGTAGACATTGCAAGTCTCATGGAGAAATCTTCAGACTGCCAAAGGACACTGTGACCTTAAAGATCTTAAGGAAGAGAAGCAATAGGTATAGTTCAAAGTGAAAAATATTGTCATCTTGGAATCCTTCTATGCAGAGTCTGGGTTGCAGGTTTACAGTTGCCTGTACTGTAACCTGTAATCTGGGTTGAAGGTTACATGTGGTCATGTTGGCCCATTTAGCTCAGTTCTTTTCACAGCTGGATATTTGACTTACCCAGCAGTTGCAAGCATCATCTCATTGCACAATATGGAATTAAGCTCTACACTGGAGAGTTATCTTTAAACTACAGGCATCTTAATATCAGAGATGGAGCACTGCTAGGAGAAAATGTGCTAGTGTTCTATCTCTGACATGCATCTGCAAGGAGGAAAGAATTTTAAGCTAAATGGTAACATTGTCATGAAAGAAACAGCATAAACGAAATGGCTTTCAGTTACTGAAAAACTTCAGTTCAGGAATAGTATAGCACTTTGAGTTGAGATAGAAAAGCCTTTGTGTGTCAAGATGGAGCTAGATATTAGGATACTGTGACGTGTATGACTGTGATGGGATTCAGTTCTTTTTTAACCCCTCTACTGAGGATATGTTTTGCATTATTATTCTTTTAGGTCTTTAAAATAATTGGTATTACAGAAGTCTGGAAGAAAAAAAATAATAAAAACAGCTAACACAGATATGCAGATAGAGCACCAAAATCTACAGAATTTAAATGGGAGATCTCATCTACAAGCTGGCAATTTAGCTAGGAATAGAAAGCATGGCACATGAATCCATGCTCCTGAAATGTCTATTTAAAGTAGGCATGTTTGTGAGAGGAAATCTTACTCTCTTCTTGTTCTTCAAAGGGAAATGATTGAGAGCAACTTTTCAAAGGGAATTTTGCAATCTCCACAACTGTTTCCTTGCTTAAAACATTTAAACCTACAAAAATCAGATAGCGTTCCCATGGGTTGGTTGGTTGGCTTTTTAAGAATCACTGTATTCCTACTCATAAATTGCCTCTTTTCTATGTGCCTCAAATTTCTGCACATTTTTGCTACAGCACAAATTTTACAAATGAAAGTGCTTTATATATGCTTTATTTTTAAAGATATCTTTTCAGAAGCATTTTCAGTTGTACAACTTTGAGAGTCTTGTATCATTTGTGTGCTATAGTAAATACTGTTCTTCACTGGTTTCTCTTCTCCCTTAACCTTTTCAACATGGGTTCTTAAAAATTATATTTGGTGTGGTTTTTTTAATTATAAAAGAATATTTATTTGCAAATATTGAACAAAAAAAGTATGGGCTACTGTCAACATTTGTACAAGACAGATTGTAGTCCTCCAGAAGGACTTAATAAGAATAGCACAGGCAAAATGTGAAGGAAGGAATTACATCTTATATCACTTGATGATGCTCCCCAGTTTGCTGCTGCTACCTGTGAATGACAGAGATAAGAATATGGTGTGCTGTAGTGATACTTTCCACTGGAAACTTCCTGGAGAGAAAGAAAGTTTCTAAGCCCAGGTTAGAGCAGTCCCCTAATTTATCCAAGTCATTCTGAAAGCAGTCTCCAGAGTATCACTAAGTTACTTTTGAATACAATCAATGCCAGTTAGCTTTGAATTAGGTGGCATGTTCATTTTCTTCCTTCCATAGTAAAACTGCATGTGTATTTAATCTAGAAAATCTTGTATCAACACCAGGTTACTGTCATATTTGGCTTGCTGATTTTTCTCACCTGATCAAAAATTCTTTCTTTCATCTCAACCACAATCCATCTTAGCCATTTAGAGAAGCAGAAGTTTTATATTTCATCTTAGAATGCATACTATGGAACTGTTATGCTTTGCATGCATTATGATGGTCTGATAGCTCTTTCATGTCATTAATTAGTCTAATCGTTTGGACAGAAAGTGTGATATAACCCCATGAGCAACTGGATCCTGTGTTTGTGGACCATTCCCTCCAGCTGATGTCTGAATGACTTTAGTACACTTTACATTAAAAAGCTTCGTGGACAATCTCAATAAATTAATTACACATTCATAAGGAAAGCAAAAAATGCAGCCAGTCAATACACAGCTGCATCTCACAAACAATAATACAAAAAAGGATATCAGTAAATTTATCTGCATTGGTATTTATTCACTGGTTCACAAATAATGGTTAGATTAATTAATCTCAGGACTAATTATCTTGATTCTATAACTGTATGTAATGGTGTTAAAATTCATAAATTTTAAAGTAAAAATTATGCAATGTAAACATGTAATTAACAAGGTCTGCTACAATGAAATGTTTCTTGAACTGGTGATGTCGATCATCTGACAGTACCTTGATAACTGCACTTTCAAAATTGTATCAATAAGATTTTGTGGTATGAAAACAGTCTTTAAAATCTCTCCTGCGCAATATAGATCTTTGCATAAAATATATTTGGTAGGATTAATGGAGTTGGTAGGATTAAAGTGAGTATTATGTTGTATGAAATTAGAAGCACACGATTTTTATTTTTTGGGGTGTTTTTGGTAAAGGGAGTGTCTCTAATATGATCTATTAATTTGCAAGAGTGAACATAAACCCAACGAAAATATCTTTTGGAAAGAAAAATGTTCCAGAATGTGAAAGCTCATAATTACAGCCAAACGTTAACATGAATGACCACTGAAGGTCTCAAGCCCATCCAAATTAAAGTGTTTTCCTTGTTTGTAGAGAACTGATAAATACTGCCCTATCAGAATAACAAAAACTGCTTTCAATTTTAGACCAAAAAAAAAAATTAATGTCAAGGTAAGGCATAAACAATACTAATTTGATTTTTTTTTTATTGTGTGGATAAAACTAATGTTTTTCTAGATTTGTGCACAGTTTTTCATTATAATGCATTTGTTCAGTCAAGTAGCATGACACAGATGTTCATGAGGTTAGACTGGGTGTCCGAGATAGCTGTGTCAGAAGAGAAATGCAGTTCTCTGTGTTTTATTTCAATGCACAACTTGAACTTCTAAAAGCCTTGCAGATGAGGCAGATATTGTGGAATGGCAGCTCAGAAGGGGAATGAATATGTTTAAGGCAAATATTTTTTAAAATTGCAATGCAGTTTTAAAAACAACCTCTCCACTCTACTGGAAAGCAAAATCCTTAACAGAAAATAGAAAACAAATCGACTTCTCTTACTGAAAGCCATTCATCAGCAATATTGACTCACAAAAAGCCAGGGCTGTCCTAAAAAGCCAAGAGCTGTATCAGAGGGTAACAGCTGAACAAACCCTGTCCTGAAAGTGATATACAGCATCAGCTCTCACTGCTGCCCCATTCTAGCTCACACAGAAACTTGCTTCTGAGGAGGAAAACAAGACTCACAATTCATCTCCTTCTCTGAATTACAATTTGGAGGACTCGGTCTCTTTACATTATCTACCTTGTGAACCCAGAGTAAATTAATTTCTAGTTTAGATGCCTGAATTAGGTAGTATTACCTTCTTCTACTATTCAAGGTTAATGCAAGGAGGGAATTTTATCCTCTTATTTTGAATAAATTCAAATGGTCAGATTAATTTTTCAATATCATGCTGCAGAGATATGTAGTATCAGATCAAGACACATTTTTGTCTTAACAATATTTTTATGCAACAAGCGATAGATTTCTATTAAGATGACAAATGATCCACTCTGTTAATTTAGTAGTTTAGAGGTGAAGACTGAATGCTAAATATATGGGATTGCATTTCAATGCAAGAATTTGAAATATCTTTTCAGATTTAGATTAAAAAAACGCATTTTTTCTCTTTCAGTGTCTGAGCATTTAGTGCTCCTTGTAGGTTAGGCAATAGTTACAAGTGTTTTTTTAAAATGATGTACCTGATATTTTTATCTTGTGATGTATTGTTACAATTGAGAATGCCTTCCTCCAGTCTTCCTCCAGTCTTGTTTGTTATTGAAGTAAAAATGGTATAATGTTTAGAGCTTAATTACTTCATGTGCTATAGCCTTAAAAAAAAAGTTTTGAATTGCTGTGGTCTGTTTCAAGTTTTCATAACAGAGAGGGAATAATAACAGGATTTTAAGCCTTCTGATTAAGCCAATCTGACCTATCACCATTCTCCAGGATAAAGGGCTTACATTCCAGGTGAGGATAAATTTGTATATATAATTATTTGTGACTCACTACGTATATAGATATAACCACAATGCTTTACAGCCCCACTTTGGAAAGAAAAACATCTCTTGGGTTAAAGGAAGAAAACTAATTTGTCAGCATTCTTTGTAATCCTATGGGCATGGCTTTCTGTTTAATTAATGTATTCAATAAACCACAGGTCTAATTTTACTTTCCCATTTAAGACAAGTTTACTGTTGCCAGTTTCAGTCATGCAGCATGTGAATTTTGTTAAGATATTTTATCTTAAGAATAAGATAATTTTTATCTTAAGAATTATCTTATTTTATGAATTTTAACTCTTCAATTGTATTTCCAGGAACACCTACCTCCTTAGAAGTCTTTTGTACCTGTTGTATAGCTTATTTTTATATATGTTCTACATTCAGATCTTAAGTCTCTTGCTGTTTCTTAATTTGTTCAATCAACAATCAAACACCTATACACCTATACAAGGAGCAAGGAATGTTTCAAATGTTTAAATTCTGACAAATATCTCACTCTTCCAAAGATCTACTGCATGGATGATATTCTGACATCTTTGAATTAAAGATAGGCAGATCTTCACAAAATTCAATTAGCTGTTTGGAAGGGGGGTTTAGATAGATAACCTTGGCTAAAAGAAATGGAATATCTTTGAGAATAGAAACTGTAAATCACTAATTTATAGTAGTCTGAACTTGAATTAGTATCTCATTATAAAAATGAATTTGCATATCAATTGAATAATGGAGAGAATTCATTGGAGAAAAGGATAGATTGTAAAATGATCAAGTAAAATAATTTTAGAAGACTATCTTTTATAACACCACATATCCTTCTATAAAAGCATGTCAGAGCTGAACAGTTACACATATTTTTGTGATTAATCAATGATTCCTCTAACCAACTGAACTTGTGCAGGAACTGAATAGTGGCTTTCTCTACCATAATGAATAATGGTTTAACTGATGCCTATGAGACAACATTAGACTGAAAGGAAAATTAATTAAAATTAAACTTCGACCTAACAGAAAAGAAGAAAAAAGAAAGAAAGAAAAAAAACACCAAAAAACCCACAAAAAAACTACAATGCAAACTCTTCCCAAATCTAGGGGCAAGCTGTGAATACTGAAAATAGAATTCTACAGATTATAGATGCTTGGTTGATCATGTATTTTGAATGCATCCCAAAATGTACATTAAAATTGTAGAGATGCCTATTACTATGTTTTCTAGTAATTTACTCTCTCGATAGATATTTTACTACTATGGCATTGCTCCATCAATTTACTTTGCATATATTAGGCTGCTGTACTGTCACTCAATATAAACAGGAACAGAGTCCACTGAAGTGTAGATTTGCAGAAGAAACATATTTATTGTAATCATAATTAATGAACATTTAGAATGCCATGTCTTCTGTTCCCCCTTTATCTTGTTTTGCTTTAAAAATCCATTTTAGGAGTTGAAAACCATAGCTGAAATTGAGAAATGGCATTCTTTGATATGTTTCCTCTCAATTATTTTACTATTCATAAAAATCTTCACAGAAAATCTTCAGATAGAATGAAATTATTGAGGTTTATCAAAACTCTGATTTTGAATTAAAACTGCAGGGATTTTTAGGACTGAAGCACAATTCAGTTAAAGACTATTCCATTTGCTCTAGGGAAGCTCTACTTGTGTCATCAGTACAAGTGTTGTCCTGTATTTTCCCTGAGCATGTCAGATGGCAGTTTGGAAGACAAGACATTTTCTTCAAAGTAAGCTTGGTAAGACATAAGTTTAGTTAGAGGAAAGTGGAAAATAGCCTGAAAATAGCCTCACCTTAAAATAAAGTATTTCAACAAGCAGGACTAGAGCCCAGAGAAGTCAAAACTTAGCAGTAAATAGAACTCAGTGCTGGATAAAGTTATTTCCCAAAATACTTCTCATTAAATTGTTTATTCTGATTAGTCAGCTAATTATAGTGCAGATACTGTGTTATTACTACTGACTAAGGACTTTCAATTAATGGAAAATGTTCTAGTTGGAAAAATAGTAATTTATTGAAGTAAGATTTTTTACAGAAACATATCCATTTCAGTGTTGCTTTAATGAAACGCTGCCAGGCTTGGATGGAATATTGTCCAGTGCCCTTTCTATTCTGTCAGAGGCAATCAGTTTTCTAATGTTGATGTGAACTGAAGGTGGAGTCTCAGTTTCTAATTTTTAAAAACTTCTCTGAGTATTTTCCCCACAGAAGTGACAGAGATTTTTCCTGCTTTCTGCAATTTAAACCTCCTTTTGTGTATAGAAAAAGTAATGCAATCTTTACAGCACTCTGGAATTTTCTGTGACAGGAATGGTGATGTTCAACCAGCTGTATTATTTACATGTGATACATGGATTAAGTATTTTTTTTTCTTTTTGATTAATTCTATCCAGAGTCAACACTATATAATTCAACATAAGATTTTCTTTAAGGAATAGCGTTGAGCTTCAGGGTGATGGTAAGAGTGGCAGGATTTATGCCACATAATGACAGAAACCAGTATTTCTAATGTATGCACTGAAGCATATTCCTTACTGAGTAAGTCAGAGAAAATAATGGGAAGGTTAAAAGACAGTGCTTTTCATGTTTCCACCAAAATGATCCTGGTCCTCTACACATGTTCTCTTTCACATACAGAAAGTGATACTTAAGTTTCCTCTCAGATACATATTTTATTTGATTATACCATGTATCAAACACCCTTAATTATGATCTGAGTCTTCTAAGCTTCATATAAACAAATGGAAATATGCTAGGTGAAGCAGAGATCATGACCTGCACCATTCTGCTGACACTTCCTGCACATCCTATGGAGGCTGGACACCGGACTTCACAAGGTCCAGGTAGAGTATCCCTTTCTTGGGAGATTGTGAAGGCATTGAGAACCACCCCCAAAACAGAGTTCTGGTGTACAAGATACTTCCTCTTCTGAAGGAGTCATCACAGTTCAAAAGGATGAAAAACAATGCATTCAGGTAGCTGTTAGGGAATCTAAACAACTCATTTGTGCTTAGGTTCTGATTACAGATGAAAATTTGAGTACACTTGCTTCCAAAGATCTGTGTTCAGGAACAATGAAATTAGGTAGAGAGACATATAGATTGCACAGTGCTAGTGTTTTGGGATGAGTTTTGGAGGTAAAATTTTAACATGTATATGGAGAAACTGCTTGCAAATAGCATGTTTTATTCCAGTTCTCTACTGTATTGTACTTTCTGTAATCATGGCTTATTGTCTCAGGTGGGTGCACTTAATATTCACTTTATATAGCAAAAAAATTCAACATCATGTTTGAAACAATTATGTATTCAATCTTCAGTGTGCAGGAACTGAAGCAAAATAGAAGATAGTTTATTTTACTTTAACTCTTGAAAATTAAGGCTTAAAGCAAACTGATAAATTTGCTTTCTTAAAAAACAAACAAAAAAACCCAATAACAAACCCAGAAACTTTGCAAAAAGCTTTGAAAAAAATTTCTATGCATTTAAAACAAATCTTTTATAGGATGTAGTCCAGATGTGATGATGAAATCTGTCCACTTTGATTTTCATTCTAATACTGTTGCATCTGATGTTCTAGTGTCAGGGAAAACATCACTCAGATGTTTAGGCACAGAATTAACATCTACCTTAGAATGCTTTAGTTTGTCATAATTTAGCTGTGTGAAATTAGTGCTTCAGTCATGATTGATTTCAACATTTTTGTTTTTCCCTTCACAAAAAAGTTTTACCCTGCTTTTGCCAGCAAGTTACCATTTTGTGACATTTATTTTGTCTATCTAGTAGGGCACCCTTAGCCAGCAGATATATTGCTCATAAAACTGGAAGTTTAGTTGGTCCCTGCAGATGAGTATGCCTTTGCCTACAGATGCCCAGAGCATGGACACACTTGTGTATTACTGCATCTAACAGATAACAGTGCATTTTAGAAATGTTTTTGAAATTAAAAGCCTTAGCAGGACAAAAACTCAGGATGTTTTTAATAATCAAGTCTGACTGCATCCCAAAACATTACAAACCAGGTTTTCACTGAGCTCTGCAATCACCCACTAAGACTTAAATTAGTAGCAATTTTAAAAACACCCCAACTTTCTGAAGAACCATGTCCAGTGTAACTATATTTGCAAGGCTTTTCTCCTGAGTGGTTAGCTATGAAATTAAAGTTAATAAGTAAAAATTATACAAATTTATAATCAAACAATTTTACAGAAAGTCATCTTGGAAATTATATATTCTGCTACTTGTGGATCCTCAGAGAAGCATTGAAGGATTACATTGGGCTCATATTTCACTTTTCAAAATTCTGAAGGGGAGAAAAAGAAACTGAAGATAAATTCTAGCCATAGTGGAGTCTCATGCAAAATGTACAAATTATGTGAAGCCTTGGGCAAAGGTGAAATGGATAGGTATTCAACTATCACATTTTTTAATATCAAATCTATTTTACATATATTTTATACCAAAGATGGAATGGAGAAAAGGGCAAAATATTAAGACAGGTAGTGAAGTTATAACTGCAGCTTGAATTTTAATCAAGATGAGTTAAAACGCTAGTTAGCTTTTTCCAGTGTCATGGCTACACTGATTTTGTTGATGATCACTGAATCATAGAATCACAGAATCCCCAAGTTTGGAAGAGACCTCAAAGATCATCAAATCCAACCCGTCAGCACAGACCTCATGACTAAACCATGGCACCAAGTGCCATATCCAAACCCTTCTTGAACACCTCCAAGGATGATGACTCCACCACCTACCTGGGCAGCCCATTCCAATGGCTAACAACTCTCTCAGTGAAGAACTTTCTCCTCACTTTGAGCCTAAACTTCCCCTGGTGCAGCTTGAGACTGTACCCTTTCTAAATTAGCATTTTCTGTATGAATCACGTACAGGTTTATAGCAATTAATGCAACCTTACATTTTTGAGATAATGTGGTACTTCTTTGCTTGCTATTGTTTCACTGGGACAGTCTCAGGCTAATCTGCTGGCTTACTTTTCCCTGTAGCCATTGATTTATATTGGACCATAGCCCCATTACCTGTGCAGCTCCACTATTTCAACAGCCCTAGACTACAGCCTTCTCGACTTTTTTCTATATTTCCTGTTCTCTCAAACTGTTCCCCCTGGAAACTGCATTTCACAAATATTTCATGTCACCAAATAGAAACTTCAGTAATAACAATATTGAAGAGGACTGATCTTCCTTAGGGAAGTTCCTATGTAGAAATTGCCCTTACTCTACCCACTGTCCCTGCCTATTTTGTACATCTATTGTAAATCTAGAGGAATAAGGGGTCTGTATGTGGTATAGCAAAATTACACAGAAAGTGTTTGTTATATAGCAAGTCCATTGCAATGTAGACTAAATATATTTACCCTGTTTGCTGTTGAATAACACTGAATGAATTCATTAGACACATAGCTGGAAGAGCAATAACAAAATGCATTCTTTTACAATCATGTGCAGTCTACATTTGTACTTATTTTCCTTTCTTTTTGCTCTCTCTATTTAGCATTTGTATTAATGCAGTATCTAAAAATCAGGATGGATCATACAGCTTCAAAACCCATAAAAATGATGTCTAAGCTGGAAAAAAGTGCAGTCTCAAAGAGTTTTGCCTTTTCTCTTGACTTTACATTGCAGACTGCTCTGCTTCCTGATGCTCTTCTCATTCTTCTGCTTTGGTCCTGCATTCTTGTTACATATAGTTTCTACTTGTGTCCTTTCCTGCTTGCTGAGATGGTAGTTGATAGCTTCCAAAAGGTGCCTTTTACTCAATCTGTTCACAATGTCTACATATTAGTTGCTAACTTCTTTTAATGACTCTCCCAACAAACATTATGGTGATCAGTGGGAAAAGCAATAAAAAGGAGAAGATGCAACTCTACACAGAAGGGCTCTTCGTTGTTCATTGCTGAAAAGCTGATTTGCGGGAATAATTCCCCATAGGTATTATTACATAATACTCAGTAAGTTCATTTGAAGCTTGTATTCTAAATCTGTTAAAATAAGAAGCTCTAATCTTATAAAGATTTTCATTTTCTCTAATTGCCATGATTCCTAGTATATCTGGACAAAAGTAACCTGATAGAGGAGCTATTACATTTTTCATCATACAGAAGCCTAGCACTTATCTCACAATATTACTTGCTTTCAGCTGTTGTTAACATCAATTGTCTAGAAATTAATTAGGAGAGGTTGAAAAATAAGAAAACGTCACTAGCACAGTAAAAACGTAAGGATTCAAGTTTCTAATTGGTGTTAGCTAATCTACTTAGTTTATAACATTATAAGCTCAAAAATCTGCCTCTAATTCTTTCTACAAATTACAAACATGGGAATAAAATATTTTTTTTAAAAAAAGCAACTTCTTTTTTTTCATAGAAATACTCATGAAAAAGCCTGTATTTTATTCAAAGGGATTTCAGTATTTTCAATGGTATAGTTGAAATACAAGAGAATTTGAGTAACATACTCTTGTTGAGTAACATACTCTTGCTCACAGGAAATCCCACTTCCTTTTTGGCTGGAATTTTGGAAAGTAAAATGCCTGTCTATGTTTTCCCCCCATCCCCTGCAAGGGAACCGGAATGCTCTCCTCCTAACATCTATACGGACCTCGAGCATACTTCCTTCATGCCAGGGGTGCCAGCTCCAATAATACAGTAGCACAATTTTGAAAGAGAGCTGTTTGATAAGCTGTAGAAGCTTTAGCAGGGATTCACTCCTCCTCTCTCAGGAGCTGGGATTTTAATTTTTTTTATTATTAGTTTTATTGTTATTGTTATTTTTAACCTCCAGAGTGCTGGTGAGATGCTTTTGGTCTCTGTGCAAGCTACTGTCGAGGTACAACTTTACCAGGCCTCCCACCTTCCTAATTCTGACCCTGAGCTTCATGTGATGTCCTGACTTTTGGGCTTAACCTTGGACCTGCCTCATCACTACCAGTTTTGCTTGTAAATCTGAAATGGGTTTTGTGCTGGATCTACTCTGCTTCTGCACAGGTGCTGCAGGGCTGCAAACTTTGTTGATAGGATCCTGTTCCTGCGTGCCTTTCTGTGTATGTAAACTACCAGCTCACCTTCCCTTCCCTTGCCACTCCTTGAGATATAGGAAACCTTTTTCATTAGGACCTGGACTCTGTTGACTGATTTATCCTACAAAATCTTTTCAAACTGAGTCTGGGCTGATGAGGAAAGGTATTGTGCCTCAGTGCTCTCATCTTGAAATGTTACATTTTCTTTCACATACTATTTTTTTCACATCCTGATTTTAATAGACATTTCTTGGACAATATTGTAGGCATAACTCAGGTGACCCACCTGGCGGATGTGGGGCTGACTATGGATATAGTCTACCTGGATTTCAGCAAGGCCTTTGACACCATCCCCCATATCAAACTCCTGGCCAAGCTGTCAGTCCTCAGCTTGGACAGCAGCATTCTGCGTTCGGTTTGGAACTGGCTGAAGGGCTGGGCCCAGAGAGTGGTGGTGAATGGCGCCACATCCAGCTGGCAGCCATTCATTAGTGGTGTCCCCCAGGGATCAGTGTTGGGCTCTATCCTGTTCAATATCTTTATTGATGATCTGGATGAGGGGATTGAGTCCATCATCAGTAAATTTTCTGACGACACCAAGCTGGGGGCAGGTGTTGATCTGTTATAGGGTAGAAGAGCTCTGCAGAGGGAGCTTGAGAGGCTGGACAGATGGGCAGAGTCCAACATATCCAAGTGCCGGGTTCTACACATTGGCCACAACAACCCCATGCCACTGCAGGCAGGGGTCAGAGTGGTTGGAGAGTGGCCAGGCAGAAAGGGACCTGGGGGTACTGGTTCACAGTAGGCTAAACATGAGCCAGCAGTGTGCTCAGGTGGCCAAGAAGGCCAATAGCACCCTGGCCTGCATCAGGAATAGTGTGGCCAGCAGGAGTAGGGAAGTTATTGTACCCCTGTACTCAGCTCTGGTTAAGCCACACCTCGAGTACTGTGTCCAGTTCTGGGCCACCTCAGTTTAGGAAAGATTTTGACGTGCTAGAACATATCCAGAGAAGGATAACAAAGCTGGTGAGGGGTTTGGAGCACAAATCCTATGAGGAGAGGCTGAGGAAGCTGGGGTTTTTTAGCCTGGAGAAGAGGAGGTTCAGGGGAGACCTTATTGCCATCTACAACTCCCTGAAGGGTGATTGTAGCCAGGCGGATGTTGGTCTCTTCTCCTAGACAACCTGTGACAGAACAAGAGGACACAATCTCAAGCTGCACCAAGGGAAGTTTAGGCTGGATGTTAGGAAGAAGGTCTTTGCAGAAAGAGTAATTGGCCATTGGAATGTGCTGCCAAGGGAGGTGGTGGAGTCACCATCACTGGAGGCATTTAAAAAGAGACTGGATAAGGCATTTAGTGCCATGGTTTAGTTGATTAGATGGTGTTGGGTGATAAGTTGGACTTGATCTTGAAGGTCTTTTCCAACCTGGTTAATTCTGTATTCTATATTATTAATAAGATGCTGAATTCTCATTAGAACATCTGAAACTATTGTCAAACATATTTGTGATAGTATATAATACTAAATATATTTTTAGCTGTTTTCTTTTTTCATTTTTCATTATTTGGGGAAACTAATGCTGACTCCCGCTTCTTAAAGCTATTCATCTGAAATAAATTTGCAATGTAATGCGGGAATAATTTCAAAAGCAGTTAACTGTGAGCTGAGATGTGCCCCAGAGTTAAACAGTGTGAAGATCTTTGTGATACTCTTTTCTTCAAAATAAAGGCAATGGGGCAGTGAACAGAACAAGGAAAGAGGTAATAACCTAGTCATAGCCTGATTCATGGTGTATGTTAATTTGCATAACTAAAGAAATATTATATAGGGAGAATCTATTTTGCATTTCCACAGTGCCACCTACCTTTTCATTCTGTGCTTTCCCCATACACAGGTGTGCATATAAAATAGCTACACGCTTTAAGGAGAAAGCAGAGTCCCCAGAAAGAACTGTGTAGTTCTAATAGATCTGTGCTGTTGTCCATGCAAGTTTGAGAGATGTCATGAAATGTACTCATAAATATGATCTTCATGTTGACTCTATGAGTATGATCTTGCTCTCAGCATGACCTCTTGCCATGCAAATCTAGAGGAATTTTTGTTTATGCTATTACTTTAATGAAAACTTGTAGGAATATTCAGTCTTGGAGATTATTACAGCTTCATTTTCCTTTTCTGATAGTGAATTACAGTTATTTTTAGGCTCTATTAAATTATGTCCCCTAGCTTTCACCCTCATTTTTGCATTTCTACTCTCAATATCACACTGGGACTTGGCCTGGAAGTCATTAATAAATACTCTTTTTTTTTTTTTTTTTTTTTTTTTTAATTTAGGTTTGATTATAGCATTTCTCCCAGTCCTCAAATACACCACTGACCCATATTGAAAACAAAACTAAACATCTGTCTTCACAGGCAAGCCTAAGATTTAAATGATCACTTTAAACAGCCTCAGGGCTGTTGGATAAGAAATGAGAGTTTTTACTGTCAGGTTCATTCAGTCTTTTCACACAGCCTTCAGTGTGTGTGAATGAAGAACAGAAACATTTTGATGCTGTACAATGTAAGAGAAGATACATTCTTTTTGTCTACAGCGTTTGACCAAGGTTTGCACCTAGGAATTTGCAGCACATTCATCTTTTCATTCAGCATATTACATAGGTGCTAAGGTTGGGGACTGTGTGTCGCACAGAGAGTGGAAGCTGAGTCTTGTTATTCCCTGTTCCCTTTGCACTAATGGAAATAATTTCACAAGGTTTAAGTTGTAAAAGAACTAGAAGTAATTGCTCCAGGAATGTTACAGGTTTTATTATTTTAACCTTGGGTTTTTTTCCTTCTTTACCCCCACTTGTTACATTGTAAAGCACAGTGAAGACTGTAGTGTGTCTTGAATGGACTCAGATTTCTCAGATATTATTGCTAGACCTAAAGTCACTAACAGTCCTTAATATGTGGTTTAATATAATTAAAATAGAGGATTAATTGTTCAAGAGTAGGATGGCCTTTAAATAGTATGCAGAGAAAAAATAAGTCTGTAAGTATACTGAAATAGAGCAATACTAACACCATGCTCCTCGTATTGCCTACACTACACAAGGGCTTGGTCATCTACTCTGAACATTAAAGACTCAGTGCAGCTGGAAAATTTAAATGGTAAAGTAAACGCATTTGCTCTTTTCTCCCAGTGTCATTTAATCCCACACCATGTGACCCAGTTTCCTAAAATCTCTTTCTTTTGGCACAATTACAGTAAAATCACAGTGTAAACTATTTACATTGCATATGTTGATAAAAAACAGGTCTTCCAAAAGTAAGATTTACTATGAACCTGTGAGCACTTGTGAAGTGTGCCATCACCGTGGGGCACTACATGCTGCTGTTTTAACTTTGTGCACCATTATAAAACCCTTCCACGTAAAATCTCCAAACTCTTTTTGGAGAACCGCTTTTCCAACATAAGTTTCCTTTTTCATCTTTGTCAAGTAACAATGTGATTCTTAAAACAGTCTGGCATTGTCATGTTATCTGGCATTGTCATGTTATCTGCCATAGTCTGTTCATTGTGACACAGAGCTAGAATGTTAACGAGCATGCCTCACTCTGCATTAGCAGTGAATACATGCTGACATTCACGCCTGCTTTGTTAATTATCTGATTTTTCCTTTCAAAGTTTTCCCTCACCTTTAAATGCAGGAGTCAAGTTTATTTTAGCCTGCTATCACCACACATTCAGAGCTATGTATTAAAAGAATGGTTGCACTGATACCATAAAATTACTTTAGACAGAAAAGGTGTGCTGCTGTATGAACCTCAGTCACATGAGTGTGAACTCAAGTCATAATTTATAGATATGTTGCCATTTTTTACAAATGTCAGTGGCACTGCAAATGTTTTCCCTCTTCAGAGAAATTCCCTAGACCACATTCTCTGTTCGCTCTGTGATCATTTCTTTGGTTTCTGTAAAAGACTTCTCTGCCTGAATGTAATCCCTCATTTTTCCCTTTACTGAAAATAACCAATAGCAATAAATCTGTATTTTACCAACTCAGATCATCTCCTGTAACTTTAAAATATTGACACGTGGCACCGTTAAGAATTTTTAAGATAACCACCGTTACACTTCCTGCTAAAAACAGGGATAAAATTCACAGATCAAATAGGGAAACCCTGACTACAAACAGGTGAAGGAAATGCACAGTGTTCAGCTTGTAAAATGCAGAATCAAATTCGCGGCAATGAAAGGTTAGAAACCCATTTGCAGCGCAAACCCCACGTATTCCTTTTCCGTGCCCAGTCTGGCTGCCGAAGGTAGCCAGGCGTTAGCGGCGAGGAAAGGCAGCGACCACAGCCGCTCGCTGTGCGAGTCCCGGGCGTTTCGGCCGCCCGAGAAAACTGGCGAACGTACTCTTCCCCAAAGAGCAAAACTCACCTGAGCAGTACCGCGGCTTCCCACAGATAAAATCCCGAGACAGCAGCGCGGAGGTACCTAATCCGGGCCATGCTGCTCGGCACCACCGTGGAGCCCTGGAGCGGTCGTGTCCGAGGCATCGGCGGGGCTCCGCGGCGCTGCGCGACTAGGCGCAGCTCGGGCGGTGGACACAGGTGAAGCTCGGCTCCCCGCGGGAGGCCGGCGCCCCAGCACCCTGGAGAGCTCCGGCTGCTCCGTTCCGCGCCTTCCTAGCGCCCGGCGACAGCCCGCGCACTCCCGCTGGGCCCCGCCGCTCCCGCCCCGCCGCTCCGCATCGCCGCCGACTGGGAGCTTAATCCCAGCCGCGGCGGCAGCGCCGAGCCTCGGCGGCGGCGGGACCCCACCTCTCTGCCTGCTCGCCCCCGGCTCCTGCCAGCAGCCAGCACCCCGCCGCCGGCCGCATCCTGGGCGACGGGGGGGAGAGGGGGGCGGCGGCCCCGGCGGCGGGGCGGGGGCTGGCCACGGCCGCCCCCTCGGAGTGCGCTGTCGCTGGGGAGGCCGGCGGGGCGGGACCGTGGACGGCGGAGGCGAGGGGGCGCCCTGGAGGGGCTGCCCCTGAAAGGGGAGATAGCCTCATCGGGAGCGTGGGAGTGGGTTTGTCTGAGGCTCGTCAGAGCAGTCCCTGGTTGAGCAAAGCAGCCGCTGTCTGCGGGTCCTGGCCCGGAGAGAAGGGCCCGGTGGGAACGCCTGCGCGGGGCAAGCTGCGTTCAAAGGCTCGGGTGAAATCTCTGAGCCTTCGGTCTCTGAGGAAAGTAGGGTGAAAGTTTTTCTACTTTGTCTGTACCTTGCTGCTATGCTTCCTCCCCCCTTCCCCCCCAGTCCCCCCCCCCCCCCCCCTTGTTTTTTATTTTCTTTATTTTCCTTTTTTTTTTTTTTTTGTTCAGAAATGGGGAAAAAAGCAGTGTTGATGGACATAGGAATAGTATATCCTGTTTTAGTCCACTAATTAGAAAAGAGAGCTGATCTGGTGCCATGAGGTGGGAAACCGAAAGAGTTGGCTAATTTTGCTGGGGAGAACGGAAGGGACTGAGGGAACAAGAGAAGGAACATTGTAAGAAGAAAACAAGAATGTTATTCACTAGAGAAAGGAGGAACAAGAAACAACTTTACAAATACAGGTGACAATAGAAAAGTAAATGATTGTAGGTAGAGTTCCCAAATGGCACTTCATGCAAGCCAGGAACTGCTTGCATTAGAAAAAGGTAAGGATTTATTAGTTGATAATGGGAAGTATTGAGAGTCTTGCAGTAATCTCTGTGGTTTGTGCATGAAGTAAAATGGAAGGTTTTCAAGGAAGGGCTTTACCTGGAGAGAGTCAGAAGAGGAGAATACGTCTTATATTGTGAAGTAGAGATATCCTCTGTGAGCCTAAAAGGCAATACCTTTTGAACACCTACACGCTGAGACAGTTGGGATTGTTCAGCCTGGAAAAGCGAAAGCTCTGGGGATGCCTTATAGCAGCCATCCAGTATCTGAAAGGGGCCTACAAGAAAGCTGGAGAGGGGCTGTTTATAAGGGTGTGTAGCAATAGGACAAGTGGTGAAGGTTTTAAACTAGTGAAGGGTAGATTTAGACTGGAAATTAGGAAGAAATTCTTTACTATGAGGGTGGTAGAACACTGGAACAGCTTGCCCAGGGAGGTGCCATTCCCAGAGACATTAAAAATAAGGTTTGGGGGGGCTCTAGGCAACCTGATCTAGCTGGGGATGTCTCTCCTTACTGCAGGGAGGCTGGACTAGATAGATGACCTTTAAAGGGCTCTTCCAACTCAGTGCATTCTATGATTCTATGATTCTATCATGTCTGGGAGAGTCAATGGAAGGAGAAATCTGGGATCAGTTCAGGGACAGATCTCTGCTTATGTGAAATGTATCTGTCTGGTCATATCCCAGTGTTTGCCTCAGTACAATTTCCTGACATGCTTTTTCCTGTAGCCACTAGTTCATGTCAGACAGCCCCACTAGCTCTGCAGCTCCCCTAGTTGCACAGCCTACATCATTATCTCAGGCCAGAGTCTTATTTAAACTATTCTGAAGCTGTAAGAGAGATCAAATGCTGAAGAAGGAAGCACATGTGGTAAAAGGCATGAAGCAGAGCAAAAGAAACTGAAATTTTAGGGAAGTATAATAATTTACAGGGGGAAAGAACAAAAACAACAACAAAAATAAAAAAGAGAGAAATATACATCAACTTTTCCCACAGAAAAGAAAACAGATTATCATTGTGTACAGTACATGCAGGAAAGAAACAAGAAACAGGATTTTATGCAGTTCTTATTTCTAAGGATAGGGTATGTGTCAGAAATAGGGTATTTAATTAGAAATCTTTTAAAGCAATCCCATGTTCCAGCTGCAAGTATGTTGTCCTTTTTGCTTCAAACTTACATTTTGCTCCTTAATTTACATCTTCCATTTTTAGCATATCCTTATTAATGTTTTAGCTCTTCAAGGTTGTTCCAGCATGTACCACTAAGTGATGATACCTACTACATATTTCAGATCCAGTTTAGATTTCTTTGTTGATACCTATCAAGTCCATAGCTGAAGAATATTGTATCATATCACTAACTTATTTCCTCTGTTCCCTGAACTTTTTTTCTTTAATAGTACTGGTTCAAAGACTCTCTGTATTCAGTATTCAGAATTTCTAGGTCCACTTTTCAAAATGTTTATCCTTTCGTTCTCCCTTTCGCCCCAGGTGGAAACAGTAATCATGAAAAGAACCTATTTAAATCCTTACCTGAAAACATAATAGCAAACAAACTAAACAAGCCCCCTATTTGCTAAGGACAGTCTGTCAGTGCTGGTGCTCCACAGAACTCGTGTGGAGTACTTCCTTTGTATATTAAGAACAATTGGTTCTTATCTTTCCGCTCAAAACAACTAATGAATTTGCTTCTCCAGGTGGTGTTTATCTTTGTGCAGTTATGTGTGTCAACAGTGAATTGGTCTGACATTTCATTTATTTGGACTGAGGCAAGTGCATTTTCTCTTATGATGCAATTAGTTAAAACTACCAGCACAAATTCTCCAGTTCTTGTATAGAAACAGTTCTATTAATTAGATGTACAGATTGTACTTCAGATAAGCAGAGTTCAAACTTCCTCAAGTCCCCACTGGAAAAACTCACACTTGCTTGTGCTTTAAGCAGCAACCTTGCTATTGCATCATTTTATTCTGCTAAATACAAATGCTTTTTAAAATTTTCATATGGGTACTGTTGAATATTAAAATACTCTTTTCTGAGTGGATTCAAACAACTTGCTTTGATTTACAAAAACTTCCAGTCCAAGAAATCACTCAAGCACTTACTCCTGACTTCAATGAGATCAGAGCCATAAGAGCACACTTGGTTTTTAATCATGAACTTTGAGAAAACACTTTTATTCTTTCTATATCACTACAAGTAGACTTACCTGCTGTTATACAAAGCTGAACAGATGGCTATGTTGAGTCTTTATGGTATCTCTAAATACTTCTTATTGATACAGTAAACTGAAAGGTGAGATTTGTTTAAACATCCATTTTAAAATTAAATCCATAGATAATAATGTTCTTCACAGAATCATAGAGTTGTAAGGGTTGGAAGGCACTTCTGGAGATCGTCTAGTCCAAACCTCCTGCTAAAGCAGGTTCACCTAGAGCATATTGCACAGGCAGATTTTGAATCTCTCCAGAGAAAGACACTCCACAACCTCTCTGGGAAGCATGTACCAGTGCTCACTCTCAAAATAAAGAAGTTTTCCCATATGTTTAGAATGGAATGGAATGGAATGGAATGGAATGGAATGGAATGGAATGGAATGGAATGGAATTGAATGGAATAGAATAGAATTAACCAGGTTGCCAAAGACCTTTGAGATCATTGAGTCCGACCTGTCATCCAACACTATCTAATCAACTAAACCATGGCGCCAAGCACCCCATCCAGTCTCTTCCTAAACACCTTCAGTATATACCTGTTGTCCCTTGTCTTGTTTCTGGGCACCGCTGAAAAGAGTTCAGCCCCATCCTCTTCACACCCACCATTTAGATATTTATAAGCATTGATAAGATCCCCTCTTAGTCTTCTGTCTTCTAGGCTAAACAGTGCTAGGTCTCTCTCAGCCTCTCCTTGTAAGAAGGATGCTCTCCTTGTCTCTCTTGAACTGGGAAGCCCAGAACTCAGAACTGGACACAGTTCTCCAAATGTGGCCTCACTAGGTCAAAGCAAACAGGGAATATAATTTCCCTCAATGTGCTGGTCACACTTTTCTCAAGGCACCCAAAGGTAATAATCATTCTGGAAGAAAGCCACTGACAAATTTGAAAGGTTTCTGGGAAGAGCTGCAAGAACAAGCATCCCCACTTTGGGGAATTAAAACAAAACAAAATAACAACAAAGTAATCTGCTGTTATGACCCCCATCAGGAGCGTTTCCCTCCTGAAAACTCAAAGGATGTTTGTACTTGGCAAGAGATAAGCGTAGGTCAGTATTTTAGAGTGGCTCACTTTAGCGACACACAATTTATACAACTGAATGCAAGATCATGCAGCTGTGCAGCAGTATTCATATGGAGAAGCCAATGTGCAGCTATGGATTGAAGAGTTACTGAATGTTCTTCTTGGTGTGACAGAGTCCTTGTGGAATATTAAGACAATCCAATCGTAGCAGTAGCCAGGAGAAGTTACTGTCATTTTAAGTGTGTCAAATCCTTGATTACGTTATGGTTTAATATGTTTAAATAATCATTCTGTAAGAAAGCTGCTGACAAATTTGAAAGGTTTCTGAAAAGAGCTACAAGAACATTATACTTTGGACTACTTTTCCTAACATAAAGCAGTTTAGCTTGAAAAAGGGGGGAAAATGGTTTAGAGATGTCTTTAGACACATTCATGATGAAAAAAAAAGGTTACAAAGTGAAGGTAATTTTTTTTAATAAGTAGAGGTAGTAAATAATCAAGATTGAAAAGTGATAAAAGATGAATTCAGAACAGAAAAAAAAAAAAAATCCTACTTTGAAGCAATTAAAAGATTGAAACGACTAAGGAGGGAGCAGTACCGATCACCATTTAAAGTCCTTAAATTTAGGTCAGCTGCATGTTCTGGGTTTGATCCAGAAGCCGCTGGGTAAAGTTTGATGAGCCTTGAGATTTAGAAGTTAAATGGCTCCAGTGTTAAAACATGTGAATCTATAAACACACAATATTCAACTACAAAGTTAAAGTTATTTACTTTTTTAGAAAAGCAGTAAATTGACCTTGCAAATACTGGTCAAGCTGACAGAGTTGAAACCCACATATATCATGATGGTAAGGAATAAAGATCTCACATTTGTGCTCTTTACCACACTTGCATTGCCAGTTTGAACATTTCCAGCATTTTAAGAGGGTGTTGTGATGGGATATGACATCACTGTAGTTTTAGATCCCAGTTTTACTGAGACATGTTTGATTATGTTAATTAATCTGGCTTTCTCAGTACACAGGATTCCCCAGGATGTAATTCATTCAAGTGTGAAACCCCAGAGGCTTTGACCTATTACTAAAACAAAACTACAAATAGATTAGATGTTTTTTGATAAACACAATCCTAAAATAGAAAGGCCAACTTTAAAATATGGAAGTAAAATAACTTTAAAAAAAAATGTACATGTTCAGTATACTTCAATAAGCAACAAGAGGCTTAGCAACATATTTCAGTTTCTGAAAATCAAGTGAGGAGTCTACATAAGAGCATTTGGCAAATTTCTCCATAAGAAATATGCATACATATCACAAGGCTGTAACATAACACGCTTCAAAATATATTACCTCAAAAGCAAGTTTTGGGGTAACTGAAATAAATAGACCTTTTAGTCTGGTTTTCTGAAGTGCTTGCTGTTGCCTTTGATTTCTGGATACATACAAAGAAATTGGTTCTACTTAATGGGTATTTAATTCATCGGCCCAAGCTGTGACCAACAGATTGGATGTGTTTATCTTTGGATAATGTTTCCTCTCAAGAACCTTCTATCTTAAGCCTTAGCTCTCTTAATTCAGATGGGAGTTTCCCAGTTCCAGTGACAACTGATATTCTCCTGTCCGTCATGTTCTTTCTGTCTGTACTAAACTATATGAGAAGCTAATCTTGGCAGGGGGTGAGAGGATGAGGGGTGGGGGATGTAGGTTGTAGTACTGGCAGAAATTAAAATGCCAATAAATGGTCTGTATTTTGCTCTAAGTCCCAGAGCTTATCCAATGTTAATAAAATATGTATATTTCAGATTAATAATGTTTGATATGTATGCTGATAATACAACATTATTAAATATTAGTCACGATGTTTACAAAACCTGTGCATATGTATTCATTTTATATTAAGACAAATAAGCAAGAATATAAATGCAGTGTAAATTTGTACTCTGTAAGTAATCATTGCTAGAAAAGAGTGCTGAGGTGTAGCTGATATGTTTATATTCACTGTAGTGTCTTGAGTGCCTTGGAGCAAAATACAAGCTTCTCTTTATGTGCACATAAACAGAAGTTTTGTTAGATAAGGAGAGTCAACGGGAAGTTAGTATTTTCTTTTTGTTTTACAAAAAAGAACAGAACAAACAGTGGTCTAAAAAAAAGGGGGCTATGAACCATTATGCAGAGAGTCCAAGCAAGAAAGATTTTCAAACTCATTTCATACTTTGTTATTAGCTCCGTTTTTTAATCAAGGCTTTAATCCATTAAACACTGCTTAGCTCAAAGCAAGTGAGCTGTTCCACCGGAGTCAGCAGCCCTTTGAATATTTTGCTGTCTTGGGCCTCAAGGGAGGCAGTTTCTGCTGGTTAGTGAGCACTCCCCTTTTTAAATTTAATTACTCCTTGTAATCATTGCAGCACAATGCTTAAATATCTGGAGTAGCCTGCCATTTTCCAAGTGTGAAACCCTGTCTCTTCTATTTGAGTGTTTTGTTGGTTTGGGTTTTTTTTTTGTTTGTTTTTTTCTTCTTTGCTCATGGGATAATATCGGATACAAAAGTTAATTCTGAGAAACAAACTGTACCTACATAAATTGACTCCCATGGATTTTGAAGGCAGAACACAATTGCTTGCATGTGTAAAATGTAGTGTTCACTGAGGCCATTTTAATGGTATAGCTGAAAATATGTGGATCTTGTAATGCGTGGATTACAGGCACACTTCAGTGTTTTGTATTTTAGGCTGTATTGATGCTTGTGCTTAGAGACAGGGGTTTAGGTATGTTGAATTAAATTTATTTCCATCAGAGTATTTTACATTAAAATTTAAGCCCTTCGCCTCTTCTTCCATTCTTCCCCCTCCACCCCCCGCCTTCTGAATAAGCACTTCTCAGTGCCATTGAACAGATGCAGCAAAGTTATAGTGACAGCTGGTGTATGTGAAATGGAAGGAATCAATCTGGAAGCCCAGATTTTCTCAGCCTGCCATACTTTACACCAGTTTTCTCCTTTGCCTTGAAGAGTATATAGATTTTGTAGCACGTTCTGGAAGTTAACAAACACAAGTATGAATTTAGAGAGAGACTGAATACTGAAGATGTAGACCAAAGTGGAAAATCTCCCACTAACTCTGCCTTCTCTTTCTTGCCATGGTCTGTGCTCAGCTCCAATGTTTGTACTCACTGTACATACTACAGCTAGCATTACATCTAGCATAAGGGCAGAGAAAAGACATAAATCTAATAAGATGATTATGAGCTATATAAACTGTCAAAAACACTTTGAGTTCCTGTATGACTTAACTTGCAGGGGGTCCTTTATAAAGATCTGGGAAGAGATTCTGAAATGTAAAACTTGGAGTAGCTTAGTTTAGAGGTCTACTTTATAAGCACTGATATTCAAAACTGGAAACCAAACTATTCTTCTACCGGATTCAGTGTAGTAGACTACAAAGGCCAGCTTGAAATAACTTGGCAACACCAGTAGACATGCGATGGTGGTGCTCTGCCTTAGCCCAATTAGTAATAGAATCATAGAGTGCACTGGATTGGAAGAGATAAAGTTCATCTAGTCCAAATCCCCTGCAGTAAGCAGAGACATTCTGGAGTACATCATGGTGGGAAAGTGGTGTGAAGGGAACAGGATATGAACCTCCTTGATGTCACTAATCATTCTACTTAGTAAGATCCTGTGTTTCTCCAGCACAGTGGTTTTTCTGTGTATACAGTGAAGCTGAACATAGATCTGGAAATTGACTTCTGAGACATTAGTGTTAGTCCACAGCTATTTGGGGTAATAGCACCATGAAAAGTCTTTCACAATTTGGCAAATATAAGCTACCTTGTAAAAATAGCTAACCCCTTTTCTGCTGCTGCTCCTACAGGAATAGTATCTCTCTGTTTCTATAATTAGAATTACTTTTTTTTTTTTTTTCTAATTTCAAGTCCTGGTATGTTTAAATTCACATACAGTTTTCTGTTTGATTGGTTGTTGTGTTTTTTTTTTTTGTGTGTTTGTTATTTTTTTCAACGTTATTTTTTTCCTTCCTTTGATTTAACCTGAGGAAATGCATTTACCAAATGAACCAACCTCTTCCAGTCTCCTGAGTAGGTTTTCTCACCTTATTTTCCACTTTGAATTTCTCTTTCTCAAAAATAAATGATGAGGATAAAATGCAATATTCTGCATAAGGTCAGTTTTGGACTCTATAGAAAGGCACCAGTACTTCCTTGAAAAAAATAACTTTCCCAGTACATGAGGAAATATCAAAATGCTATTTGGGAAATACGTGGTATTCATTTGGAACATCTTGCCAATCTTAGTCCTTCATTTATATTCTTCAGAGCTCATGAAATTTACTGGATTCAATGTTTTCTAGCTCCCCCCCCCAAAAAAAAAACAAACCAACCAATCCATAATGTCATTGCATTCTAAAATGGACTGTAGGGATCAGTATATGATCATGACTTAAGTCTACATTTAAAAATCTAGAGCTAGATTTCATGGTGTGGTGTAGCTATTTTATTCATTTTGATCCCAGTTTTATTGTCTGTGTAAGTCCTCTATTGATTTTCCAAGTGATAAATCATAGTGGCCAAGGCTTCCTTGTCTGTCCCTGTTCTACCACAGCCATGTCTGGAAAAACATGCCTGATGTGCAGGACTGGAAGACACTCTTGCATTGCTTTAGCTACTAGCTGCTATTTTAGTCTACTGAAAACATTATCCCAAGCATGAATAGATGCTGCTACAGTTTGATAAGGCTGACAATAAAGTGAAAAAGTGGTCAGTATGTAAAAAAGAGTGTTTCTTTCAAAGCATATTCAAAACTGCAGCAAAGACAGTTCAGATGTGTAACAGCCTTCAAGCTTTGGTGTTCCTATCTGACCTTAATTTATTTGATGCATTTCAAATGACTGGGAATTATGAGTAGGCAAGGAATAAAATTTCAGGCCTCTCAAGTACCCTGAATAGTGTGGTGTGATCCTGTATGCTCATGTCATGGTTCTGAGTGTACTAGAGGGTACTAGTGACCCTGACAGACCCTCATTTGGGGCCTCAAGCCACACTCAACATCATAAGGGACATAAGATTACTATGACTTTTTCTGTTATTTCCACCTCTTACTTACTAGACCCATTACTCAGCTTTGTCAGTGCCTTTCTCACCGAGATCCCAAAAGAACCAACACCTCCTTGATGCAGATCAGCCCCTCATGTGGGCCCAAGAGCCCCATTTAAGACTGAGCCTTTAGTCCCAGAGTGAGCTATGTTGCAGATGCATCAGTCTCTGATCTTGTCTCTTGCTCCTTCAGGCTGCCTCTGTGCTATAGCCCTTCCTTCAGTCTTCTCTTGGGTCCCCCCACAAGACATAGTTCACCCCCTTGCCATGTCTGGCACTGTTGATGGACCCTGTTGCTAGCATATGACTATGCCCATCCCAGTCAAGTGATGTGGGACTGCAGAACATCAGAGAGGACATGATTTGCACTTAGTATACTCTTGGTCCCTGGCTCTCCAGGGTCAGCCAGCCCTTGCAGCTCTGTGATGTCTTGTCTCTATGAGTTGCTGGAATCCTCTGAGCTTCTAGGAAAATGAAAACTGTGAAAGTGCATTGAAAAGTGGATAAGAGAAGCTTCTGTTCTCACATACTAGTGCTGTACACCTACTTTGATCCTACAAAAGGCCAGGCTGTGGAGATTCGGCAACACTGTATGCTGCTCATTGTACCCATATCCGTGCTTTGATGACTTTGAAAATTATACTGGTGATGGCAGGTCCCAGAGAATATATTTTCCATTGGTTTATTCCTCTCCTGTCAGCTTCAATGGTATAGATTCGTGTCTAGCTTTCAAACCAGAAGTATTAAACAAATTGATATGCCTGACTGAATTTAATTCTTTTTTTCAATACTAATACATATTTATTAATGCAAAAATGTATAGTGCAAAAATGTGTGAGTTTATGAATATAATTATTCTAATTTGAATGCTGACATGTTTCTCATACAGGCACCATGCACAACCACAATCTATCGATGATGGATACTTCTTTGCAAACATTTTAATAAGCATCATGTCAAAGGATGAACAAAATTCAAGATGTTTATACAAAACATGTCTAAAATTTTTGAACATCCTAAAGCAAAAACTTATCTCCTACAAAAGAGGTCTTGAGAAAAACTGCTAATAAAATATTACAAGGACCCTCACTTTTGGAGGAGGAAAGTGTCTCCAGATTATTTCTTCCCAAAGATACACTCTATCACTGATCTAATTCACACGCCAGTTGCTAATGCAACTACAGGCAGAATCAGACATTCAGCAGGTGAATTAAATTAATGAGGTAACTAAAAAATCCTGCTCCCAGTTACTGCTCCTTTCATTGCTTTAGGAAGAACAGATGAGATGTGCTTTTCTGATGCTCTGACCTGCTGAAGTGGTACAGCCTCTCAAAAAGGTAATTAACAGGTGGTTTTGTGGTTTGTTTGTGGCTTGGTTTGTTGTGGGTTTGTTTGTTTTGTTTCCTTTTTTTTTTGTTTTGTTTGGGTTTTTTTGTGGGGGTGAGGGTTTGTTGTTTTTTGTTGTTTGCTTTTAATGAAATGCTTCTTGTTGCTGAGCTGCCATTTGTTCTTTGGAACTATGGTTTTCTGATGTTCCCTTGGGATGAGGTAGCTTCCTCTGGATGCTTTGGTTTTGTTTTGTGAGTATCTTTGAAGTACAGAGATCTTCTATGTGTAATGATTTTTAAGCTAAGGAAGCTTAATAGGATTGATGGGTTGTAATGTGCTTCTCTGACAAAGTTTCGTGATGTTTTGAAATCTTGAGAAATTCCATTCTGGTTTTGGATGTTGGGGCACTTGGTTAGCTGGGTTATAGTTGCAGCTGTTTCTTGAGTATAAGGACTTTGGAGAAAGTCTCTTCTACCCTGTCATCTTTTCTTTCTATTTCAGTTTGTGGCTCACTGTGCTGATGAGGCAGTGATAATGGGAGAGGAGGTTGTGATGACAAGATTTAACTAGCTACTACGAAAAATGCACAGGTCTGCTCACACTGCCATTATTTCTCTGCTTGCTTATTTGGTTATATTAATTCTCAAATTCATCTGCCTCCTAACTTAAGCTTTTACTGTCTTACTCCTTAGGTTGTGTTTGCAGTATCTGTAATTGATATCTGTGAAAAGAATTGTGTTTAATTATCTGATTTTTAATTTTTTTTTTTCCCCCTGAAACAAACTCGGTGCTTGGGTTTTCTCTCATGTAATGCTCTCTACCTCAGCATTACCAGACAGTGCTATTCATCACTGAAATACAGATGTGGTGAGAGGAAGAACATAGTGGAAAAGGCTTATGACATGGCTGTTAGTTGATGTTAATGCAGCGTTTCCTAAGCCTGCATTGGTTTTACAACTATATTCTGATTTTTTTTTTTGTAGGAGTTGCTTGTTATTGCCTTTCCTCCCTTGCCCTAAAAGAAGACTTTTAAAGTGACTTCACTTCCAGCCTGAGCGGAAACAATAGGAAAGTGGAATTAAGCACACATTTAAAGAGCAGGGGTCACTGAACTGATGTGAACAAACAGGAACTAGAGTACTAGAGTGCAGGCACTTTCCTATGACCAGGCACAGTATGGTGTAAAACTCAGCTGTGTAACTGAAGTTGTAGGCTGTGTATACATGTGTGCTCATATATTTCTGTCTTAACAGCAGCTTGATAGTGGGAGAAGATTGTTCCAATAATTGACTACTAGGTGTTCATAGAAGCTGTGCTACTATCTTTCCACTTACTGTTCAACTTCTATTTGTGTGTGGTAAACTTCTTTTTGGGGGGAAGGTTCTGAGGCTTTGAAGATGCATTTCTATATGGTTTCTCTGTCTTTGCTTGACTTAAAGACTGACAAATAATTGTATTTTAATGATTTTTTTTTTTTATAGCTGTGCTTGTCTGGGAAGGAGGAAGGAGTAGTGCATTGTGTAGTTGTGTCTTGAAGGGGTATAATTTGAAAACATCATGCATGTATTGAAAGCTTAAACTTTCAGGAATGATAAGATGTCTAAGGGTTTGTACAAAAAGAGTTTTTTAATATTAGAAAATTGAAAGAACTGAGATTGACCTGCTACTCCAAGTGACTTGTTTCACTTGTGTTACAGAAGAAATCTGTCCACCTTGTGAGGCTCACTCCTCTAGGACTGAGACATGTGGCCTGTGGGACAGTTCTTCAGCTCTTGTGCTTAAAAAAAAATCATGTAGGATTTAGCTTCAAGTATATCAAACACTAGATTGTGCTGGTAGTGCCAGCATGACTAAGGAAGTGATCATCCCCCTCAGACTTGGCAATGGTGAGGCTGCACTCCAATTAATGTGTTCAGGTTTAGAGCCCTCACTGTAAGGAAGATACCAAGGTGCTGGAGGGTTCCAAAAAAAGGGCAATGATGAAGGGTCTAGAGAACAGGTGTTACAGGGAGCAAGGGGGGAGCTGGGGTTGCTTAGTCTGGAGCAAAGTAGGCTGAGGGGAGACCTTCCCACTCTCTACAACTACTTGAGTGGAGATTGTAGTGAGGTGGGTGTGGATGTCTAATACCAAGTAACTAGTGATAGGACAAGAGGAAACAGCTTTGAGTTGCACCAAGAAAGGTTCAAATTGATTATTAGAAAAACCCCATTCAGTGGAAGGGTTGTCAAGCATTGCAACAGGCTTCCCAGGAAATTGATGGAGTTGCCATCCCCGTAGTTATTTAAGAGATATGTAGATGTGGTGCTCAGCTATGTGGTTTAATGGTGGACTTGGCAATGTTATGTTTATGGTTGTACTTGATGATCTTAAACCAAACAATTTTATGAAATTGAAAACATTTCATAAACTGTTGAGCATGCATATTTAAAACATTTAATCAAATATGAAATGTGATTTTAAAGTTCAGTTTGGAGTCCAAGTGGTCATGAACGTGAAGTTGCTGAATTCGAAATCTTACTGATAAGAAACTGTGTAGCTGGAAATAATTCAAAGTCAATAGCTGTCTTCATAAAATTGTGAAGATTATAATCTTTTCCTGATTGGTGACTCTAATATGTCTGGATTAATCCCTATCCAATAAATAATCTTATGTTCAGTCAGATGTGCAATTCATTGTAATACTTTAAGAGGAAAGACAGAGGAAAACTATTGTGCTTGCATATGTGGCATATTACTCTTGTCTTGCAGTGACTTGGATTTGTGTGGGGTTTTCTTGAGATTGAATTTATTAGTGTCACAGTGAAGAAGCTTTCTTTCAGTAATGGGACTCTATCAGATGTTGATTACAGAGTAGCTCTTATATATATCATAGTATCATTCAGGGTTGGAAGGGACCACAAGGATCATCTAGTTCCAACCCCCCTGCCATGGGCAGGGACACCCCACACTAGATCAGGCTGGCCACAGCCTCATCCAGCCTGGGCTTAAACACCTCCAGGGACGGGGCCTCAACCACCTCCCTGGACAACCCATTCCAGGGTTTCACCACTCTCATGGGGAAGAACTTCCTCCTCACATCCAGCCTGAATCTCCCCACCTCCAGCTTCATTCCATTCCCCCTAGTCCTATCACTACCTGAGATCCTGGGAAGTCCCTCCCCAGCCTTCCTGTAGGCCCCCTTCAGATACTGGAAGGCCACAATTAGGTCACCTCAGAGCCTTCTCTTCTGCAGACTGAACAGCCCCAACTCCTTCAGTCTGTCCTCATAGGAAAGGTGCTCCAGCCCTCTGATCATCCTTGTGGCCCTTCTCTGGACACGTTCCAGCACCTCCACATCCCTCTTGTAATAGGGGCTCCTATTATATATGTTGTTTCATTCTTTAAAACATGACTTCCTAAGTATGCTTTCTGATACTTTTATGGGTTACAGATTACATTGTTAACAAGCAAGATAATGAAACTATTTCTTTTCTTTTTCTTTTGTGTTTGTCTTAAAAAGCACAGATCTAAAGGCTAACTGCTGTTTCTGTAACTTGTATGTGCTTGAAGATAAAGTGATAGAGAAACTATTTTTTCCCTCCAAATGCACTGTAGCCAAAGGCTTTTCCCTTAGAATAGAATAGAATTAACCAGGTTGGAAAAGACCTTCGAGATCAAGTCCAATCTATCATCCAACACTACCTATTCAACTAAACCATGGCACCAAGTGCCCCATCCAGTCTCTTCCTAAACACCTCCAGTGATGGTACTTGTTTCATTTCCCAACTACTATCCCTTATTGTATAAAATAGATATTTGTATTGTTTTATGTATAGTAGTGTTGTGGTGTTGTTTTTTAAGTCTCTGTTCAGCAGTCAGTATTTCCTACATGTATGTGCTGGTAATGCTTGTGATGCATCCCACCTTTTAAAGCATCTAGAAACTGTATCTTATCGAGTTGACTTTTAGGATAATATAAGTGAATAAAAATACTTACTTTCATGTTGTTATGCCTCTTCTCTGATCCAGTATAACAATTATTTTGATCTTGGATGATCCAATTACAGCAAATCTGAAGTGTAGGCAGAAGAGAGTTGGGATAGCTTGTACTACCTGGCTGCAGATGTGGTTCTGTTTCTTTATTGTCTTAATTACATGGCTTGAATTGTGTGTATTTGCGATTTGAATACATGTATGCCGTATGCTTAAGTGCGACATAGCACCAAGTTCTGTCTGAAATGCCATTAAAAAAAGGGGGGGGGACCTCATCTTGAATTAATGATTTTTCATGTTTGCAAGGAAGTATTTATTTTTCTGTTGCTTCTATGTGATACTGAATGGAGATACTTTTAGAACTTGCAAGTCCCTTTTCTGACGTAATTGCCACATTAGTTCAAATACTCTGTAGAAGCTGCAAATGACACATACAGACACATGCCCTTTCAGTAAGTTACATATTTAATGTATTTCACACATTCTACTTCAGCTACAGAGAAATAAAATCTTGTTCCACATCAGCTTTCTAATTTATCAATAAAGTAAGCGTGTGAACTAACTTTGCTGAATTTCAGAAAACAGCAGGCACTGCATGGAAAATTTACAGAAGTGCATCCTTTAATTTGTAGTAAACTGATTAGGTAGTATAAAACTGCAGGGCAGCTGAGATTTCTTATTTCAATGCTTCATTTAAACAAATGTTTTCCTATGGTGAAGAATGGTAGTGCCTTCATTGAGATTTTTACATTAATAGATAAAACTAAGTTGTGAACTTATTAATGTAACTACGTCAAGAGGATAAATGCTGGGAAGTGGACTCCCACTTACGCATCTTTTTCCTGTACTCGGAAAATATCTGCTTTGCCATTGTGTAGGTACTTGCAAAGCAGAGGCACATGAAAGCCTCTTCTCATGGAGAAGGAAGTGTACTCTGCACTGTGTGCAAACTGTTGCACAGTCTCTGAGTGCTATTTCAGAGGATATTTTCACATGGCATGTTTAGAACAATGAGACTCTATGGGCTGCATTTTGCTGTGACTTTAATACTTCAGGTAATGAAGTTTGATTTAGTTGCTATCATCAACTTAAGTATTTCTGTAGTCACTAAACCAAATTGCACAGCAAGATGGACACTTCTGATGGCTGAGAACAATGAAGAGGTGTGATTAATGGGCTGGCACAAATTCTGTGACTCTTTTACATTAACTTCCTCATATATGCACCTCTTCCTTGCAAAAAAACTCATACTGCTTGTCACCTACTTATGAGATGTTTGTGATAGTTTGAAGACAGGGGAGGGAACCATTCACTTGTCATGTTATGTATATATATTCTGTAGATTCAGTGATTGTCACAGAAGTCTTTTTTGATGCTTGACCACTTAACCATGTTTATTTTTCATTATTTTTAAAAATAATATTTGCGTGATATTTGCTTTGCAAGTTGTTTTATTTTCTACAGAATAGAGAAGTCTTAATGTCCATCTTCACATGAGTCCAACTTTATCTCCCCAAAATTTCAAGTTTTGGGGCAGATGAGACCATGATGGATTAGTTTCAAATCCTTTCATACCTGGTGATAGGGAGCTGTGATCTGTGTGCAGAAATGTTGTAAAGTGAGTCATACTTTCAGTCTGGAGATGTAAATGTACAGAGTTCAAATAGTCTGAGGCTGGTGAGTAATCCTGTAGTGGATTTTGTGACCTCTTCCTTGAAATAAAAGAATCTGTATGAAAACATCAATACAAATGTAAATAGCTTTACATTATAGATGTAACATGTCACTTTGGCACTTAAGCTGTGTAACAATATGAGGCTTATTTCCAAGGGAACAGGAGTGCAGTAATGGCAAAAAGTAAATTAGGCTGCTGTGCATTTCCTGGGCCTCAGTAGGGTTAGAATGTAATCTTCAGAAGTACAGACTGAAACTGATGCTGTCAATAATTTTATTCTTGTCTCTTTGGCACTGCTTCATACCACTTGTAGGAAAATAGAGTGAAATATGGAAGTTAGCAAAGGAGTAGTTTTTTATTTCTCAGAACCACCTAATTGTCTCCAAATCATTTGAATACAGTAATGTTCTCTAATAAGGAGAATCTGTATAGTTTTATTTAAAAATCTGTTATAATGTATTGTTATTTCATTTTTTCATTCCAAAGTCTAAAATGATACTAAAATTTATCTGCTTTCTGGTATAGCTGACTGAATATAGATGCAAGATCTATTCAGCTTTTTGAATAATTCCCCAGTGATGGATGAAAGAAATCCCCTGTGAGATATTACTAATACATAGGACTTCCAAGTAGATCTGACCTGCTAGAAATGCTACACATTTTTCATGAATGTCAAGATACTTATCCTGGAGAAGATCCAAAATGTCTTTGCTGTATAGAAACTGCTTGGGAAAAAAAAAAATCACATTCATCAAAACTGTTGAAGCTTTTGAGACATCCTTGATAGCAGATAAGGCAAAACATTTAGGAAAAATGAATACTACCTCCACTTCATTGAGCAGCATTTGACAGTGGTAGTAACAGACAAATTTTCATGAGCTCTATTAGCACACACACACAAAAAGGGGGTGGGGGTGGGCAGAAAAACCTGTGTGCTGTGTTTGTAAGGAAGTGCAAATACAAAATACACATGAAAACAAATCAATCCTAATTTGTACCAGATTATTGAAAGCATCTCAATTCTTTACTTCCCCAGGCATTAGTAAATTGTTTACTTGTTTTGGAATCCGTTTCAGTATCTCACAAAGGTTAGCAATGACTAGAGTAAATTCAAGTGTTATTGAAATCTGTGAATATCACCAAAAAATGCTATTCCAAATACCTGAGCAATAAAGAATGCAGGATTCCACTGTAATGATTGTTTGTCTTTCAATATTAAAGCATGATGCTAAATATTTTCACCATAATGCTATAGTGGGTACAGAGAGAAAGAAAGCTTTAGAAGTCTGTTTACTTACCCTGGCTGTTATGTTTTTACTGTTATGTTTTATTTAAATGATTGTATTTAAAACTGATGGAAGGTGAGATCAAGCAGTGTGCTTTGAGGAAAAAAAACACCTTTCTATTCAATATAACCAGTTTGATTCTTGTCTCCAAGTACTCTTTCTTAAAGGTAGTACATTTTGGATTATTATTTATGTGTTCTAAGTATCATGTATGCCTGGGTACATGTAGCAACCCGTTTTAAATAAGTGAAGGTTGTTAGGTGAAACAAATTTGAAGTGGAAGAATAGTTGGGTTACTAGAATCAATAGCAAAGGTACTTGGTGGCTATTTGGATTATTTAGCCATAACGTCTTTTATGGGAAGGATGACTGGATGCCATCCTCAGCTTACAGTGTGGACATCTTGCAAAGTTTGTGAAAGGGAAATAAAGTTCTTGGAAACCAGTAGACCTTTGGATCTTAACATTACAGGTGTTGGTTGTTGCTTTTGGTGTTGTGTGGTGTTTGTGTGGGTTTTTTTTTTCCTTTCTCTCCTATAACTACTATTTATTGGAAGAAGGCAAATGGGAGGAATTTCACAATTCTTGTGTGAATATCCCTATGATTCTGGGATCAACCTCCCCAGGAATGTGACAGTTCTCATCACTGATGATTTTTATGGTGTAACTGTACAGGGCCTAGTTAATCTCATCTAGGCTTCCTTTTGCATAAAAGGCTAGACCAGATGATCTATCAAGGTCCCTTCCAACATGAGCTTTTCTATGATTCCTGTGAAATAACCTTTACAAGATTTGTTCTGTATTGGGGTTCATGCTGATTATTTTTAGCTGTTGATCATTCCTGTTAGTGACTTCTGAAGGTTGATTGTTTACTGCAGAGGCTAGAGAAGGCTTTTCTTAAGAGAACAGTTTTGAAATATGGTTTGGTGAATTTTGGTGTGTGGGGTTTGTTGCTTTTGTCTTTTTTGTTGTGGAGTTTTTTTTTCAGATTTTTTTTTTTTGTAGGTTGGTTTGGGCGTAGTTGGGGGTTTTGTTTGTTTGTTTTGTTGTTGCTTTGTTTGTTTGGTTTTGTTGTTGTTTGTTTTTTCCCACTGGTAACTTGTCACTCAACTATAATTGAAGACCAGTTGAATACTTATCTGAGATCAGTTGCTTTGCAGATAGTGAAATGAGCTACAAACTGCCCATTTTGTGTCAGCTCTGTTTGTTCACAGAAATGCTTGTACTATTTCCTTTATCTAACTAGCTCTAAGATAGGACCATTCTGCCATGGCAATGCTGAATAGAACTCCTTTGCAGCTCATAAAAATAACTGAGACACGAAAAACATTACTGTGAATCCAGATAAAGTCTGAGAGTGGCTTTCCAAAGCAGCCTGTGAAATTAATTATGTATTTAAAATGAGGGATTCTAACAGACTCATAGTTTACCTTTCAGTAGAAGATTATTTCCCAGATAATTTTTTTTGCGTCTCTTACTTTATGAAAGCTAATTTATGTCGTGTGGTTCTTACACCAAACTACTGAGGACACTAAGTAGATACAAAGCAAGCATCCCTGCATTTAGCAAAGTGAACTGACTGGGAAAATAATGTGGTTTCTCTGTAGTTTTTCTTAGCAAAGTTGTTACTCTTTGTTTTCTCTAGTGGAAAACAGAAGCTGAAGAAGTAATGACTACTAAACGTGACTGTTAAACTTGAAGTTAGTCCATTGGGGAAACTTGTAAGTATTTGTACACATTTCCTCAGAAAGAAGAGATGTGAATGGGCTTTGAAAAATGTATATTTGTCCTCTACTTAGCATCCAGCAGATGATAGGACAAAGTCTAATGGAAAAGCTAAACAGCAGCTGAAAGGTGCTGAATGTACTTTATTTAATCTAGGAAAATTGCTCTCTGATGGACTGAGTTCTTTCTTTGATGTTATCCTCTTACAAATGAGATTTGTCACTATCCAAAAATCTGTCAGATTCACAAAGCTTCCCTTCCTAAAGAGAAAACATTTCTGCAATTTTCAATGGCTTATGAGGTCTGTGAAAAGAATTCCCAATGCTTGATTTTCAGCTGAGGGATAGAGAGAGGAAAATGCAAGCAAATTCCTAAATGTCTTTGTGTCAGGGTGGTTGTGTTTTTTTGTGGTTTTGGTTTTTTGGGGATGTTGGTTTTGTGGGTTTTTTGGTTGGGTGTTTTGTTTGGTGTTTTTTTTTTTTTTTGGGGGTTTTTTTTTTTGATAGTGTAAATGTGGTTTAATGCAAAAATATTTCATCAAAGCCTTGGAGGAACTTCTTCAAATCCTGTAAAAATTAGTGTGTACTGATTCCCCATATACTCAGGAGTTTATGCATGTTGGAGACTGTAAGCACTAATCTGTTTTTATTGCTAATACTAACTGAACTCTAACATGGTGTTGCACATGAGATTGCTGACACTGTGTTACCTAACTGCCAATTTTCAAGTAGTATGTAACAGGGAAAGCTGTTAATGTGCTATGAATTTATAAAATCCCTTTAAGAGGATGGGTTATTATCTGAAGTGATTTCTCCAGTGTGTTCAGTGAGATGCCTGGTTAAGGGTCTTGGTTAAACAGCATCTATGCCGTCTGAGTAGAAATGGCAGCTTTGTGCCAGTACATGTGGAAGAAGTCACAGCTTGCCTCTGACAGGCAAAAGGTTTCAAACTTGCAAAATAACCAAGACTGCCAGATCTCCACCTGCTGCAGGTGTTACTGCTATTCTCGATTCTAAGTCTGTAACTAAGCAAATTCGCAGCTGGGTAACTGAAATCATTGCTTTCCTGCCTCAGGAGTGCTGTACTGCAGTCTTATGCAGGCAAAACAAAGCTAATTCCCAGGGTGAGAAATAGAATGGAATTCAGTGGGATTAAATATTATTGGAAGGGAATCTACTTATAACAGTTTAATGACTGTGGAGTGAAATACTGAGCTGGTTTATAACAATGTCCTTTGATTTCATGTGCTTATGCTTCCCATGAGCAATCTCTATGCACATAGTAACATGATACACAAAGACAGGCTTTTATTTAGCTAAACAGGAAGAAGAAACTGGCTCTGCCTCAAGAATTAATACTAACACATTGGTCACACAGATACAGTTGCATTACAGCTTAGGATGTATTGAATGGATCTTCTACCAGACAAAACTTGAATAACTGTACTGAGGTGGTGTGGGGAGACAAATGCCAAACAAGTGCATCTTTTCTCAAGTTTTGAGAGACATGCATTAAAGATTTACAATTGTGGTATCTATGTAGAAATAAATGTGCATATATAAAACAAATTTTGGAAAAGCAGTGTACATCAGGCTAGAAATGCTAACAAGATAGTTCCCAGTACTTTATTTCAAAAGGGGAAATAATCCAGATACTGGAGTGTTATTTGATCATCATTAAAACTTAACCATTGAATTTTAGTCTCAGGACCTCTGAAATTTGCCAGGTCCACCCACCCTGTTTGAGCAGGGTCATGTAGAGTAGGTTGCCTAGGACCGTATCCAGAAAGCTTTTGAGTATTTCTAAGGATGGAGACTACCACTTCTCTGGGCAAACAACATAACAAATAAATGCCTGCTAGGTATTCCTTTGCAGAACAAGTGCTGGAAGGCACACAGTTGTGGAGATTATATCTGTAAGTTGCATAGAAAAGCATTTTATTAAAGATTCTAGCTGCTCAGCAACACCCCCTGGCTTGTATCAATTCAAAGAGGATCTTTTGTGTATTCCTATATTGTTTCCTTAACCTGGCTCTGCTTTACAGTATATTGTAGAATTATTCCCTGGGATAAGCCCCTCTCTAAAGGATATATAAGCAATGAAACAAAATGAAGGAAGCTGTCTCTCTCAAGATATAAAGTGCCTCAGTTTACCTTAGGACACAAAAGACCGAGTTCAACTTATAAGATCTACTAAATTTACTTTTTTAATCACTATTTGATTTCTTCATGTGAATAGATCATCAAGTAACTGCTGAAAATATCAAGTTCTTCTCCAGCTTTATTTCTTCCCCTCCTCCAGCAGATATTGAAAAATACACTGTGAAAACAGATACATCAAGGAAGCAGGAATATACTGAACATCAAACAGTACTAAGGACTGAAATAATTACTTAGAACTCTGTCCAAAGAAGAGAATTGTCTCCAAGAGATAATCGAAATATGATTTTTTTCCTTTGAAGTTAACAAGTGAATACATCCTTTAAATTAATTAAATTTTCTGTTACAATGAGCAGCTTTCTAAACAAACTTATTTTAAGGTTGCCAAGTAACTTTTTGCTAAACTTGATTCTGTGCCCTCAAACTTTTTTTTTTTTTTTCCCCCCAGTTTCTGGATATAGAGTATCTAAGATGCACATAAAAATACCTTTTAGAGAGTTTTATTTTTTTAAGTTGCATTTTGTGTTTTGTTGTATTTATATTTTGATCTTGCACATTCAAGAAAGCAACAGGCTTGTATACAGTGGCATGAATCTTGTCATACTGACACTATTGATGCTCATCTTTGAGGGGGAAAAAAAAATCTTTAACAAAATATCATTGAAAATATCATAGAGCATGCTATTGCACCACTGTGGAGTTGTTAATTTTAAAATCACCTGGCATAGCTGCTAGTTAAACAATCATCAAACACTGAATTCTTGAAAGGTGAAGGTCTATAATCACAAATATTATCTGAGTTCTGGAAGAAAGTCTTTTTAATTGAATAGCTACTCTACCTTTTTCCTTTCCATGAGTGCAAAATGGAATGGCTGCTTCTGTGTTCATGGACTCTCAAGAAAATGTTAAATACTTGAATATCCCTATACTCCTTTTTTTTTTTAATATATACTTTGTTCTTGCCCGTTTTTCTTTAGTCTCTTCTTTAGTGTGTTGGTGTTTTCCCTACAACCTTCTGTCTACCCTACAGCACTTCTAGTAGCAGATCTCTTTTCATAAATCACTTTGAGAGAAGCCAACACTCATAAAGAAAATATATGTTGATTTCTGCACTGTCCTGACATCTAACGGAAAGTTAAAATAAAGGCCACAATAAAACTCCACTGCAGCTCATAGGAGGCTTGCTTTGTGTTCTGTGGATGTGCGGTTTTTCCTTTAGACCAGAATATCATTCTGATTTTAATGGGTTTTTCGTTTGTGAAGTAAGATGGTAATGAAATGAAACACAACTAGGTTTCAGTCCTGGAATCCATTCTCACTTTTTCATAAAGGCAAAGCTTTCACTGACGTCAATGACAGTTTTGCCCGAGTCAGAATTGTAGAATTGGGCTGATAGTGTCTGACTTAATGAATTTCAAAGAGATTTCATTTCATGACCAGACAGTTCATTTTGGAGTGTCTTTCACAGCCAGTGGAAATGCTTCTTGCGATCATGTTTTTGTTTTCTATTTGTTTTCATGCTTCTTTAAAGCCTCTTCTTTTTTTTTTCCCCTTGGAGATTAACAAATGAACAGAGTGTTTTAATTGAAAGGGTAGTAATGAGATTAATGTAAGAGCATTTTAAAATCCTACTGAAAGATACATACTGTTTTGTTTTTTTCTTGTTTGCTTGTTGATTATTATTGTAGCAGGTCTGAAAAAGGTTTTGCTGCAACTTTCTTTTGGTTGGTAACTAAGAGGCAAGGCTTATTTAATTAAAAAGAAGAAAAAAACCTACACATTTGAAACTTCTTAAGCTTCATTCAGAGAGACCAAACAAGGTGAAGGCACTGAAGAAAGAAGAGGGAATTTCAGAGTCCATACTAAAAAGAATATAAAATGGAAGAAAAGGAAAGTGTGTAGGGAGAGTTTGCTTGCATTTTGGTATGGTGTTGGGGTTGTGGTGGTATTGTTTGGGGTTTTTTTGGTTGGCTTGTTTGAAGGTTTGGTTTTGGTGATGGTGTTTGGTGTTGGTGGTGTTGTTTGTTTTATTTGTTTTGTTTCATTGTGAGGTTTTGTTTGGTTTTCGTATTGTTGTTGGTTTGGATGATTTTTTTGGTTGCTTTTTTGTGCGTGTGTGAGTGGGTGGTTTTCTTCGCTATTCAGCCTGATCTGCACTACCCTGCAACTGTGGTCATTTTAGGAAACAATAAATGCAACCAGTTCTAACCTGAAATCAGGCCTTACCCTGTGGGAGTTGATGAAGGGAAAGTACTTATTTTCAGTAGATCTGCTACATAGAACTTGTTACGACACTTCTGTGTGTAGTCTGGGGACTTGACAAGCAGTCTTTGTGTATGAATCTCTGTACCAAGCTTTGCAAATGACCTTAACCTAAGGTTGACTTTTGCTGAAATGAGGCAACTGAATGTAATATTTCAGCTGCAGGCGCTTTTCGTAGATCATACTGTCTACTAGTATGCAATCTATATCTCATCATGGTACTAAGGCTTGAATTGTAATGACCAGTATTACCTCTTGGCCACACACAGAACTATGTGAACACCACAATGCAAAACAGACTATAGTTCTTATTCACATTGGTATCTTTCTTAATTGCCATGGAAGCTGTGCTCCGTATTGGAAAATTACACTGTTTCTGTGATGGCACCAGTGAAATATACCAGGTCGATAGTGGTTTCCCTTTGCAGCAGTTATTCCTAGCTAGCTGAAACCCTTTCTATTGCTGCTGTTATACTGTTCCAGACTCCTGAGTCATTTAAGTGCACAATAGCAAATAAATTACCCAATTTGGGTATATTAAGAACTTAACTCATTAACTTTTTTATGCAACTGTCCTTCTGTATTATATTTTCATTACTCCATAAGGAATCCCCAGGAAGTCAACTGTGCATATCAGCTGTGGTCTTCAGTTAATATTCCTCAGTGAATGTTCACTTTATTCTGAGTACTCTGCCCTGGAGTAATTCTTGAATTGCATCTTAATTTGCAAATGCATAGGTCGTCTTTGATAGCCTTATTTGTCAATGTTGTTGGCATCTCTACTGCCAGGTAAATGTGACTCAGCTACTCTATCCAGAATTGAGTTAACAGGTACACTTGAACATTTGATGTTGGTAGTAGGTAAGGCTCAAAACCTGAAAAAACCAAAAGTTATTCCAACTGAGGATTTTAATACCTGTCTTGGCTACAGGAGTTTACACACACATAAAAAGTAAACTGTGTTAATTTTCAAATAAAAACTTGGTTTATGTGCTCTGGAAGCAGGTAGAGACTGAGATAAGGGTTTAGATGATCTAAAAATCTTTCAAACTTGTTATTCTGGGATACTGCTATATCATGTTGGTATCTGAGAGATTTAGATTTAGACCAGCAAGTATATCTGCAAGTTGACATGACATGGAACACTCTTACAATGGTGATATTTAGGATCTTCCAAATGGTTCCTCCTACAAACAATAATTTATAACAGCCTGGGTTTTCATTACACATTAAGTGTCTTTGGATTTGTGAAAAGCAAAATGTTTGTATAATAATTAATACATTTCTACAGTTACTTCTCATGCTGGTGGAAATTCTTGCATTGAACAGAAGTGATAGGAATAATAGGATTGTGCACAATGATAGGGGGAAAAATTTTCTTTCATTTCTTCCCCTTTAAGCTGATGGAGGAAAAGCAACTTAATTTTCACTATCTTTTTATGGCCCTCTGTTGTCTCACTAGAATACAAGTATTTTGCTTAAAGGAAGCTTTGAAATGGGAGAAAGTTGTGCACACTGCTTTTTTTGAAATTATTCCTCATTCCAGGCTTTCGTACAGATTCTACTTTATTTGCACTTTCATATAAATGCTGTGATTGATATTTAAACTTACTCTCCTGAGTACTTCTGTACATTATCTTTTTTCCCAAGATACTTCTGGTCATAGATAGGTCTGCAAGGTAGTGCTTTACCAAGCAAAATCTAGAATACCTTTAACCACCTATTGTATGTTCTTCTGTGTAGTAGAACAGACAATATTTGTTAATGAATGGGTTTTTTTCCCCAACAGAGCCCTCAGGCATGCTCTTTAGGAACTGGAAATACTATAAAAACTTTTGGCAAAAAAACTTTTTTCCACTGTTACATGGTTTTGGGGTTGCCAGTAATTCCTTGTAGTAAATGGTGATTGCTGGCCCCAGAATTATTTATGAAATGAGCAATCTATGCCTTGTAGTAAAGGAGGGGATCTATGAGTTTATTCGTATTTACTTTTATCCAGATTTACCAAAGTAATCTGAAGTGCTTAACAACAGCTCAGTGAACTTCACAGTGCTATAGGTTATTAAATGCACTTGTGTGTCAATCTGACACCCTCATGTTCTTTCTGTGTTCTCTCTGACCTGATTTTGCTAGGTCAAATCCCTTACTAGGGGAAAATAAAGAGTTTCATAGCTTGCTCCAGAGCAGATTAAAATGGAAATGTTTGCTGCTAGGACTTCCTCCAACTTGTTGCCGTAGCTCTATAGTTACCAAAACAAGTGATATACAACTAGCTGTTGAAAAATATCCCTTACTATTAATCAAAATCCAGAAAGTTTTTCAAGGCTGCTAGAAAGTCAGTGTATAACCATATTGAAACCCTTCTATGCTATATAGTCCAGCAGAATAAATGAAGATGTATATAAAACATCACATAGCTGACTCTTGGCCACATGCAGAATCTACTAAATCATGTTTTGCATCAGAAAACCAGACTTCCTCCCCCTTTACTTTGTGAAACCTCATGTAATCTCTAAGATATATTTTGTGGCAAGTCCTTGTTGAGCTTGGTCTTGCTTCTGACAAGTTTCAGTATGGCACAACTATAAGATAAAGATGTATTCCAGCAAGCTATTTCTGGATTTGACCCCTGAATCTTAACATCATGTATACAATCTTATAGCAATACAAAGCTCTGTACTGAGCAGCTGTGCCAGGTTGGAAGGCTGATCCTCTCTTGCCTCCTACCAGGGAATTAAAAATGAGACTCATACAAATGGATTACAGAAGTGATGGAAAATTTAAATGGAAAAGCAGTGAATGTTTTACAGAGAGCTGTAAGCACAGTGACAAAAGAGATCCCAAAGCATACAGAGTCCCTTACAGCACACCCAGAAACATCCCAGTATTTCCCTTCTCCTTATCTGAGGGTACACCCAAAACCCCTGGGGCTCTTTCTTCCTCCCCTCCACTGTTAGGCTAGTCTCATCTGGCCAGATCTGATATTGCCCTTCCCCCTCCTTTTCCTGGCTTTAGGCCTAGCCAGGCCCAAGAGTCCTTGAGATAACTCCCCTTCCATTACCAGGTAGGGAGCATCTCCCATGGGAACAGCGAGGGAAGAAAGAGGAAATGTAAGACCTTGCTGATAGATTTATAGGGAGCAGGACATTATGGGAATGAAATACGCAGCTTCCTGTGTCCACCCACTGGGCTGGACACCCAGGGCACCAGAGGTGCACCCCGTGTGGCAGCAGCAGGAAGCACCCAGCCCAAACTGCCACAGTAGCAAAATTTTGAAAGTAAATAAATTCTTAAACTTTTTTTTCTTTTTTATATATGAAGAATGAAACCTTGTCCAGTTGTTTGGCTTAGATTTGCTTCTAGTGCATTTCAAATATCATGTAATATATTTTTTTTTAATAAATGTTGGAATAGATGAATGATTAATGAGCCAGATTTTGCACTCCATTGCAAGGGCCAGGATCACAAACAGGCAAGATACAAAAAGAAAATTATTACTGCTCAGTAGGCAAAAGGCAGGCACAACAAGAAATGAGGGTAGGTCAGACTTGTTTATTGTTGCAATGATTCATGGCTTAATCACATCTTATTAGCTGATGCTAAATCAGTTGTCATTTATTTCAGTGAAATTTTAAAACTTTGTTATGAAAAATTGAGGCTTAATATTTTTGTGCAGTCAGTTCTGTGTTGGCCTTCTGAGTGCTCAGGGACTAGTGAACCATTTGAGAAGCTTCAGTTTAGTTGGAAGTATAAGAATTTTAAGAGAGATTGTTCATGAGTGGTCTTAATATTAGCCATGGAAAAAATTCTATGTATAGACTTTGAGCAGGAAGGAAATTTTCTCCAGGCTAACATTTCTACCAATGGTATTATTTGGGTGTTATTAGCTCAAAGTAAAGCTGGAAACAAGCAAAGAAACTCTCCCCCTGACACACCAAGGATTTGAAGAAGAAATACTGAAGTTGCTGCTTAGTGATAATTACAACCATAGGAATTTGTATTCGAGGTGATGAATATTTGGCTTTCTAAAGGGCACTCAGAGCTGAAGACTGGAACATCTAGGACATCAGAAATCAAATTTCCTTTTCAAAAAAATGCAGAACATAAGAAGGTTAACTACAGTGGCCTAAATCTGGTTTTCCAGGCTAATAGTACATAGAAGTATCTAATAAGGCATACCCACATAAACCCTTTGTAAAACAACTGTCAGGGGAAAAAACAATGAAGTGATAAGACCATAACTTTCTTTTGTGAAGCTGTTTCATAGCTTAGTAGGATGAATATCATCTTATTTCTTACTTACATTTTCACACATCTATTTATGAATATATTTCTTATCCACCTTCCCAAGTTGTTACAGTCTTTTTCTTCTCCTCTTCCTTAGATAGAGGCATCTGCATTTTGTACAAACACAGATGTTTTTGCTGACATAACTACTGCTTTCTATTATGAAGCATAGTCTTTTGCTTGGCTATTAGCAGCCTGCTACTTTCTGCTACTGAAATGTGGGTTTGAATATATTCCCAGTGCTAGGGATTACTAGCATTAAAAAGAGGCTGGTATTATGTACACTGAGAATAGGCTGGAAAAACTTTTTGAAAAAACAACCAGTGTCAGTTTGGTAGTGTGAAGGTTTAATCCTCCCACCACATAAAAGGCACAACCTTAAACTGTCACAGTCTGGCTCCTGCACCTCTTGGAAGAGCAGAGAGCAGCCTCCCTGATGACACACATGCAAACTCATATTTTCTCATGGCTTGCCATTCATGTTTAGCCTTTTTCCCCTTAATCTCTTCTCACCTCCACACCAAGTGTGTTCATCCTCTGTGTAAGAGATATCTGTTACTAAAGTCTCTAACCTGAAATCTTTTATTTGATTTCTATCCATAATTTAACAGTCATGGGGAAAAATGTCTGCTAGCTGGCCCCTGTGGCATATTACTGACTTTTAAGGAGGCTGTAAGGGACTAAATCTTGTCTCTCTTGATGTGAATCAACAAAGATAAAAGCACCTTTGCTCCTCACCCAGACAATAGTTGATGTGTAGTGGGCTGATGCCACTGGATAGAGACTCTCTGGAATGTGCATAGACAAAATAATCTCTACCCATCAGCTACCCCAGAAAGGGAGGATGGTGAAAGGGACAATGGACCTGGCATGATAAGCCCTTGATGTGTATTGTGTGTATGGGCAGGTAAAAGGTGGAGGACTAAACAAGTGTATAAAAGACCTGAGCAATGCCTGGTCTGGAGAAGAAAAATGGAGAAGATACCTTGCAGCCTGGAAACAGTTCAGGAACCCACTCTTCACCACCACCAGCAAAGCCATGCTCTAAGTTCTGTCTGCTGTAACTCATGGAGAAGGGAAAAGACATCTTCACTGAAGAGACTATATGTTGGAGGCTGCTCTGAGAAGGACTTGGACTTTGGGATCTCTCCCTCCCCTCCTCCAGGGGAGACAGCACAAAGCCAACAAGGATGACATCTCCTCCAAGTCAAAGCAGCAGCACCCTTCCTCCAGAAACCCAAATCATCTTGGGTCTGTGCGGGAGGTGGTGGGGTGGTGGTATAATTCCTTTCCTATACTCTGTCTCTGTTTCCCCCTTTCTCCCTTCTTCTGTTCCACCCACTTTACTCTGTTAATAAACAGCCTCACTGTTGATATTTTGGGCTCGTTTGTGCCTCTAATTTCATAACACGGGAATGTTCAAAAAGAACTGAGTCTCTTTCCCTCTTTGGACTGAGACAGAGGCCCAACATATATCAGTGGGATTTGATTTGAGATTCCTCATAATATTAAATGTAATTTGAAGAACTCATATGTTACATAAATTGAAAAGATTTCTGGGGTTTGTTATGCTGGACAAGTGTTGAGTGTGTTATGTAAGAGAAAACAAAGTTGGATTCCAATATCTGTACTTCAGTGTATGGGAAGGGTAACACCTGTTGTACTAGTAAAGCTGTGTTTGTGAGTCTCTGTTTTGTGTGATTTATATCTTGTTTTGTTATTGTGTGTTTGTTTGTTTTTTTCTTTTATTGAGCTTGCTCAAATAAAACAATTTGCCATTTTAGGGCAATGCAATGCATGTGTCCTCCTAATGAAAAATATTTTCAGCTGGCTGTAGATATTATACAATTATACTGCAATGTATTGATGCAACTTAATTGCACAGATCTGAGGATCTTAAATATTTGTCTCTGTTAGCTCCCAAATCACAAAAATATATGTCAAAGCTTAGGTTTGGGCCAGCCACTAGAGAAATGACAGATGCTCTCTATTAACCCCTCTCCCTTTGAAAAGGGAAATAGGGAGAAAAATTTATGGACTGGAAAAAGAAAGCTAAATGAGCTTTAATGAAAAGAACAGCAATGAAATACATACCAAATTAATATCAACCCAAATCACTCAATGGAGATTACATCACTGTCACTACTTATCCAGGTAGAGTTTCACCAGAGCAGAGCATCAGAATTGCCTCTGTTAGCCAGCTGGCCTCAGTTCTTTTGGTGCAGCACATGATATGGATGGCCTTTTGGGCTGTAAGCACACATTGCCAGCTCATGTCCACCTGCTCATCCCCCAGTACTCCCACATCCTCTACAGTCTGAAACCTACTCTACAAGTCAGGAGTGGGCCCAGAGGAGGGCCACAGAAATTACTGAAGGGATGACACAGCTCTCCTACAGAGAAAGGATGGGAAAGTTAGGATTGTTCATCCTGGGGAAGGCTCTGAGAAGACCTTAATGAGGCCTTCAGCACTTCAAGATGGAGACAATCTTTTTGCAGGGCCTGTAATATTTTTAAATTAAAGAAGTGTAGACTTAAACTAGATACAAGGAAGACATTTTTTTACAGTGAGGTTGGCAAAACACTGAAACATGTTGCTCACAGAGGTGGTAGAAACTTCAAATACCTGGAAACATTCAAGGTCAAGCTGGATGGGGCTCTGATCAACCTGATCTAGTTAAAGATGTCCCTGCTCACTGTGAGGGTGTTGGACCACATTACCTTTTGAAGGAAGCTGATGGGAGATCTCATTGCTCTCTAAAACTACCAGAAAGGAGGTTGTAGTGAGGTGGGGCCAACCGCTTCTCCCAGGTAACAAGTGATAGAATGAGAGGCAATTAATGCAAATTGCATCCAGGGAGGTTTAGTCTGAATAGTAGGAAAAATTTCTTCACCAAAAGGGGCATTAGATCCTGGAACAAGCTGCCCAGGATAGTGGTGGACTCATCCCTGGAGGTGTATTAAAAGACATTTGGATGAGGAGCTTTTGGACATAGTCTTACAGTCATGTACAGGGAGATGTTTGGTTATGGCTGCATTGGATGATCTTTAGGTCTTTTCCAACCAGGCAATTCCATGATTCTGTATGATTTTATGAACAATTTGAGATTTTAAAACTGATTTTTTATTAGTCTTATAAACTTGATTTTGGGGGATGGTGTTTGAAGTAAATTATGTCTGATTTCCTAGCATAAAATGTTATCACAATGAAAAATATTGCACTCACAGTGCAGAACAAAAGTGTATTTAATATCTGATGTATGCTATGTGTGTGCCTATTATATATTAAAACATAAGCAATAGTAGAAGGAAAAGAACCTGTATAGGAGGTGTGGTCTTGCTGTTGCTAATCCTTCCACCTGGCAGTAATTTAGCGTAAGCTTTTCCAAAATTTCTCTTCCACTGACACTTTGGGACTTTCATGGCAGGCTGATGTGTATCATCTTAGGTGCAGGTTTTGTTTTTCTTTTTCCCATGAGATTTCCTAAGACTTCTGCGCTGATTTTGCTACAGGTTTCCCTCCCCCCCCCCCCCTTTTTTTTTTTTTCCATGTATAGAATGTTTTAGGAATGGGATGACTGCATGTGACTGATGCCGAATTTTGCCCCAAAAGGCAAGAATAACTGCCTAAGAGACTCAGTTTAAGTCAGATAGACAGGAGGTATTTTATTAGCAACGCGTTGGAGAAATCACTAAATGGATTTCTCCCTTTCCCGTAACAAAAGCATGTCTTTTATACAGTTTTGGATGTAGTATTGCATCAGATCACATACATAATCGTATCTTTGCATACATATTCATAAGAGGCATGGTGTAGGCGGAGCGTGGGCGGGGACATCTCTTTTGAGGATCCTCTTGGTGGTCATTCCGGTGGCCTTCATCATGGACAAGGCTGTTAGGGTCAGTTTGACCTTTCTGGTTCTGAATCATGCTTACTTCGTCATTCCTTATCACTTATCTGTCACAGTGTCCCAGGCCTCAGCTGATTTATTACTCTATGTGGTTTGTGCTCCCTTCCATTGCTTCACATTCTCGAAAGCTATCTGTTTTGGGGCTTCATGACAACAATATTAATAACCTGAAATAAAGTTCATGAGAGGCCTTGTATCCTGGCAGCATATTAATACAAAATTATTAACATTTTTATTGATATGGGAATAGAAGGAATTTGGGAAAATATCAGTAATAATGGTGAATAATTTGGCAGTCTTGGTGGTACCCTTTTTTTCTACGTGCAAACGCTATGAAACAGTGAGTCCTAAGATGAGTGTAGCATGGAGAAAATGCTTCTCTTTGGGTAAGCTGAAACTGTAGGCAAATGCATTTTTGGTATCTTTCTGTAGATCTTGAGGAACAAATTGGATATTGTGAGGAGAAATCTCACTCCACTCTGTACTCTCAAAGGAGCTGCTGGTACAATTAGCAGCATACTTGTTTTTAGTGTGTCCTGAAAATTGTGAAGATGATGATGGTATGAAATGGAAAGAAAAAAAGTATGAAGATGTGAGAAGTGTTAACAAGGAGCAGCTGTAGGACTAAGAAACCATCAGCAAAAAACAGCTGCAAGACCCAGAGGTTATGAGAAGGAGAATAACCTTGAAGAAACTTGTGGGCTTGCAAAATGTTACAGTTATTGCAAACAGACATGGGTGCTGGCAGTTAAGGTAAGGAGGAACACCCAAAGGGTGTTGCCAGAGGATACTGCAAGGATGACAGCGGCAGGAGGCAAAAGGAATTCTGCACACAGGCATTTGTTTTGTGCCCAGTTCCTGTCACACAACCATTAAAATGTGTTTTATTTTGCTAACCTGCTCCAATCAATGCCTAGGTTTTTGTCAGGAAAACACAGTAAGTGGTTCTCAAATGTTTTGCTTCAGCTCTGTAGCTTTCTGGCTGTAGTGTCAGCAACACAGCCCCAGTTAGGGACAGATGTAAATTTTAGTAAGTCTTTGACTGTATCTATATTGGTTTAATTGGTGCCTTAGATGTAATATTAATAAACAATGTTAATACACAAGAATCAAATTTTGTAAGTTCCTTGGTTGCAGAATAGTATCATGTGAACTAATACAATCTTCTCAGGATCTCAGGTAGTGCTAGGACTAGGGGGAATGGAATGAAGCTGGAGGTGGGGAGATTCAGGCTAGATGTGAGGAGGAGGTTCTTCACCATGAGAGTGGTGAGACCCTGGAATGCGTTGTCTAGGGAGGTGGTCGAGGCCCCGTCCCTGGGGGTGTTTAAGAGCAGGCTGGATGAGGCTCTGTCCAGCCTGATCTAGTGTGGGGTGTCCCTGCCCATGGCAGGGGGGTTGGAACTAGATGATCCTTGTGGTCCCTTCCAACCCTGAATGAAACTATGAAACTATGAAACAATATATCTGACAATTTCACTAAATGATTTTCATCAGTGTCCCTAGAAATTGTTAGAAAACAGAATGAATTATTGACTTTTTTTTTTTTTTTCAAGCCTTCTGCAACATGAGGCTAGTGAATAAAAGTGGTATGACAGCAATGTTATTGAATTAGGTGGCTACTTTTTTCACTTGAGTCCACATGAATAGAATCTAATTTTATTTAATAGGACAAACTGAATGTAAAAATCATTAGCAATGATCTGAACTGGCATAGATGCATAGCGTGACGAATGCAGATCCTGAGAAGTTGGTGGGGTAACGTGACCTGGAGAGATAGCACAGACCTGTAGTATTTGCATGAGTGCTCAGGGCCTCAGTGGAGCAGAGGAAGCACTCTTGCTCTGTTGTCTGGGAAATTCATGCACATTATGAAGCTTTAAGAGAGAAATCTGGGCTCTTTGGACCATTTCAGACCTCGAGTCATTCATCATTAGTGGCATCACGAATGCCTCCATGCCTGTGTTTACAGTATTCAGGGGCTGCTATTTTTGCTTTCCCAAAGCAAGCAGCAATTTTTTTCCTAAAGTCAAGATACCTGTGAGAAATGTGAAGTCCTCTGTATTACAGTATCTGGTAGAAATGGTCTCTGCTTATGCTTCTCCATTTGGTAACACACATGAAAGATTTTCTATAAAATTTTTTTTCATGAAGACTTCTGGGTTTATTCAGGATTTAATGAGTTTTACTGTCTCTAAAGAACTTATTACTTGTATACCTTTCTTTCCTCTGCCCTTTTTTTTCCTTCCCCCCTCAAACCCAACCTATTTAGCTCTTTTCTTTGACTTTCCATGTAATTCCTTCTAGACTGCTGCAGGTCCTGAACTTGTCAAAGCAAATGGCTTGCAGCTCTTGTTTATACAGTCTCATTGCAAAGAGTATTGCTCAAAAAGGTGTCATACGTTTATCGTAATGCTACCACAAGATAATATTACCTTAGGCAAGTATAGTCTTGCTCTATGTCATTTCAAGTGGAAATAATGTTTTAAAATAGGTTGATGTGATAAAAGGAGAGTGTCCTAACATATTACAGCAGCTATTAAAGGAACATAGTGTTACCTAATGTATATGTCACTGAGTCTTTTGATGAAGCAGATCAGCCAGCCAAGCACCACCAGAATACTGCTCAGACAATCCCACATAGGTTGTGTTTGAGGCAAGGTGACACTGATATTCATAGTCCTAACCTGAGGTCTGATAATGAAAACCCTCACATTTGGAAGAGGTCAGATTAAAATAGCTCTGTCTCATCTAGGATAGCCTTTACAAGTAAGGAACTACCTATTTTTACTGCCCATCACAAAGTCTGAGATTTTAGCCATAAAGAAAGGGAGCTCTACTATAATATCAGCTAGAGGTAAATCAGTATGATTGGGACCACAGGCATGTAGTTAAATGGCAGTGCAGACGCATTATATAATCAGGACAGTCTAACACATATCCAAGGCAAGCTCTGGTGCATTTTGAACCATATATCTGCAATTTCTAGTGTAGCTGAATGAAAGCTACCTTACAGGGACAAATGTCCAATAAATATTCCAGTATCTGAAGAATAGAATTGCTTTTTCCTCCTGCAGCTTCTGATGCATAAAGCACTATTCACAAAAAGCTAAATGACTCAAATGTGGGTAGTGAATAAAAATGGCACTTTCATGCAGTATGGTTTTGTGTGGTGCAAAATTGATAAAGCTGCCTTTTACAAAGGAAAGGAGAGATTTTAACCTGGTGGTGCTGGTGTCTCTGATGAGTTTTCAGCTAGTTGCCAACTCTGGTGTGTGTAGATTCAGTTTTGTCCTTTTTGTGATGTTACAAAAGCAGTCACAATATCTGGATAAAAGCTAAAGATACAGTTTTAGTCATATTAGTGTCTGAAATGTATCAGATTTGTGGTAGTGTAAAGGTTCATTTTTGCAGATACTGGCAGCAGGGGAGAAGAATGGCTACAAGATGGAAAAATTGGGAGGTTTAGTTTTGTGGGATTTTATTTGAGTCGTTTCTTTCAATAGAAGTGCATCTCCTATGAATATAGGTGTCATCACATTGATTGATCTTCTAACCAAACTAAGTATATGGTTATATTGAACAACAGTAATCAGTTTACCCTTACCTCAAGGCACACAAAAGAGTTGTTTTTTCACCTTTTTTTTTTCTTGTGGTTGTTATCAGTTTTATTTTTTGTTTTGTTTTTATCCTTTTATGCAGCCCAGCTAAATAAAAACTTCAATCTTATGAATCATTGTTGGTAGAAGCTCTACCACTGCTAGAAAGGCTTTTCTTTTAAGACCTGCACTTAGGAAATCTAAAGGGAGCCAACTGCTGTTAAACTAAAAGAAATCTAATGTTATTTTTCCTTGGTAATCACTGCTTTTGAAGGTTGCTAAAGGACCTTTAGTCTCTTTTTCCCATTGTAGCATTCTACTATTTTGGTTTGTTCTACTGATAAAGCTTTATAAGAAATATTCTTGAAGCTAAGAAGATAAAAAGCCCAATTTATTGGTTCAATTGTTAATTTCACACCTCAGTGATTATGTCAAAAAATACACTGACTGAGCTACATCTGTAGACAAATAGTGATTTGTATCAGTTTTGTAGTGTTTTGGGTGTTGGGTTTTTTTAATGCAAAGAATTAATTCATCTAATTCTCTGATTTTCTTGTATGTGTGCATATATATGTGTGGGTTTGTATATTTGTAATTAAAAACCCAACAAAATTATCTGCTTTAATTAATTAGATGGGCTATGTGAAACTTAGTATTACTAAGGAGACAGTGAAGGCAGTTTTAGTTTTATAAAATAGTCTGTTTGCAAAACTTCTTCCTGGAACTGGGGAATCAAAAGCTCTTTCTGTTTAAACCAGAGGAGGCCTCTAGGTTTAAAAAGATGCTGTTGGTATCTGCCAATAGCTGTTGCTAGTTCCTTGAGCCTCTGTTTAATGTCTCCATTCAACAAAGCCATAATTTTCAAACACAACACAATGTTTTTGACTTCAGTGGGAATAGCCTACAATATAGACATAATGATGACTGTCCATTATGCTTCACTAGTGAAAACAATTTATGGAGTTAAAAGTCACACAAACTCCAAACACCACAGTTCAGAAAAGTTAAAAGCACCACAAAATCTGTGGTGAAAAAAACCTTTTTAGCCGATAATGTGAGAAGAACATTCTTTGTTGTCCTAAAACCAGATGTGCTCTGTAAGCCTTTAGGGAATATTTGTATTGTTTAATTTACAGACTTTTTGTGCTTAGCATTGATTCTACATACAAATTTGTGGTGTAGATGAATAAATGGAATCTTACAGAGAGCTAAAATGACAGCATAAAAATGATCTGACTTACCTATACAATAATCCTATGTTTGAATAACTTCAATAGTCCACTTTGTAGATGTTTGTAAGGTCTCTTTTGGTATTGCTTTCAGATACTATGTGTCTGAAAAGTCAGTTTCTTAAAATTTTCTTTTATTTCTACTTCGTCAGAAAAGCTTATTCTAAGCACTTATCAGTACAGAGTGTAAGCAGTAAAATAGCACATCAATGCGTCTGCAGTGGCTTTTTCATATTGTATGGCTTAAGCTAAAGTTATGCCAACTTTGGGAGATGCTTTTTAACCCACTACTGAACTTGCAATTGGTTTTCAAAGACAGTCTCTGTTCCTGGAGTAACTTCTGCTGATGAAGTTGAACCAATTAAGTTTTCTGGAATTTAGCTGGTTCAGTGAGGACCACAGACCCCTTTATGTATCCTGCTTAAGTGAGGTTGATGCAAAAAAAAAAAAGTATTTGTAAAATATGTCCCTTGCCTGCAGACCGTAGGTGAATGTATGCAGTAAAGAAAAACCCACTGATAATTGTAGAGGTTCTTAGACACACCGGTCATCTGTTTTTCCAGCTGAAACAAATTCAGTAAAATTACATACTGCATAAAGTACAGAAAACAGATATACTATGTCTGTAAAGATGTCTGTTTCAGCTAATTATGTAGGTTGTAGGTCTAAGATATAATGATGTGAAGAGAGAAAAAAGGGTAAAGGAGTGAAAATATATCTCTAAAGGCCAGTAATACTTGTAATGGTACTTAGCTCTGCTTGAGGAAAATTGAGTGCCTTCCGTATTGCCATCACATTAAAAATACCCCTCCAGGTACTCATGGATCCTGATGTCGTGGTATTTAATAATCTAAAATTAGTATTGAAATCCATGGTTCTCTTTTCTGAGTATATTGAAATAATAAGTGTAAAATTTAATATTATTTAAATAGTTTGAATATGAACTTGTTAACACAACACAAACATAAAGCGAGATTTTTACTGCAGCATTAACGTGAATGTAAACTAGAAGCTTTCTCTTTCAAAGGTTCCATTGTGAAAATAAAGCCATCATTGATCTTTCAAGACAATTTTTGGGTTAACAGAATGTTTCTCTCAATTCACAAATGCTCTCAATTTTAATTAACTCACTCTTGTTCTATCTCAAACTCCTAGTGTTGAAGTCTTTTAAACAAAGTGCTTGGTAAATGCAACCTGTTAGTTCCTGCTAAACTTAGTGACCCCAACACATAAATGAGGCTCTGGGTACTGCTGTTAGAAAAGCATTTTCTTTACAGGCTTTAAAAGTGGGAACTTCATAGCCTAATGTTTGAAAGTCTGACTACCATGAAAAATCTGATTCTTCTGAAAAGCTTCTGGAGTTATAAATTGAAGAAGAAAGTAATCTTGTTTCTCCAAGCTCATATTTTAACAAAGCAACATGTGTGAGTATATATGTGTGTGTATATATATATATATATTTTTTTTTTTAAAGCATTGCTCTCAGAAAGTAACTTTTAATATGGTTTTGGGGGAAAAAAATTCAGATTTCTGATATCAGAAAGTAAAGCTTGCTAACAGATGTATTTTCTGCATCACTTTTCCCCATTTACTATATATCAGAATATCAGAGGTTAGAAGCAACATCAAACATCCTGTCAGGAAGAAAGTCACTATTCAGAAAAATCCTGAATGGTGTAGAGCTGTTGTCTTTTAATTTCTTCCTTCACAGCTGGTGATGATACCAAACAGTGCTAAGATTCGCAACTGACAAATAATGAAAGCTGAACAAAAATCCACTTGTGTTCTGTTTACAAAAGAATTATCCACAACAGCGTGAGCTATCTAGTCTCATGTTCTCAAAGCTTCTAAGCATTTTCAGTAGTAAATAGCCTGTATCAGGCTAGATACTTGAAAGCTATTTCAGGTAGAATAACTTGGAGCAACTGAGTAATATTTGGACTCAATTCTATATCAGAAGGTAGGGCATTATTTTGCCTTTGATTAAACAACCCATAAAATAATGCTATTTAGAATCTATCCTTACAAGTGACTATGCTATTTTAAAACAGACAATGAACTCCTGTCCATTCTTTGCTCTTGCTTTTGGCAAAGTCAGCTTGCTTCACCAAATAGGCCTCCTTTTATTTGACAGTTGAATCAACAGTGACAACTGAACCTTATTTGGTTAAACCCTCTATAGTTCAGTTGTAGATAAAATGTCTTAGGGGTTTTTCCTCAATTTGACTTTGCTTATCTGGTATCACAGAAGAGTAGCAATGAGGAACTGCAAGCGTGTCAGTGAGGAACTGCCAATGTGTATGTACAAAAGCGCATGCTGGGAGAGAGTCAGTCTGTGTGTGTCACACACAGCATACAGGCTTCTCTTGAGGAAAACTGTTTTCAGAGATTCAAAATACATCCTCTGTATTTTCCCCACCTTACTTGACAAGTGAGAGTCAATCTCTGTGTCATCTGCTCTACCTACTTTATTTCATTAAGATGACAAAATCTTTTTATTTACACAACCAGTTCTGGTTGTGCTGCTATTCCATAACACTTAGGCTGGAGAGTTGGTGGGGAGAGATTTAATCAAATTCAACAAGGGCAAGTGTAGAGTCTTGCACCTGGGAAAGAACAATCCCATGGAGCAGTATAGGTTGGGGATTGACCTGTTGGAGAGCAGTGAACCAAAAAGGACATGGGGGTCCTAGTGGATGGAAGGTTGACCATGATCCAGCAACGTGCTCTTGTGGCCATGAAGGGCAATGCCATTCTGGGGCGTATTAGAAGGGCTGTGGTTAGTAGGTCAAGAGAGGTTCTCGTCCCCCTCTGCTTTGCCCTGATGAGGCTGCATCTGGAATATTGTGTCCAGTTCTGGGCCACTCAGCTCAAGAAGGACAGGAAACTGCTTGAAAGAGTCCAGAGCAGAGCCATAAAAATGCTTAAGGGAGTGGAACCAAACCTGAAAAACAAACAAACAAAAGTAATGTTCTCTAAATTAATACAAAACTAGTGTCCAGAATATAAATAGTACAATGAAGAATAAACTACAGGAAATATAATGAATTATTTCTTCTAGCATCACAGAGGCTAGTGTTCTGTTTGTTTGTGTTTGGTGTGTAGTTTTTTTTTTCTTATCATCGTAAGATAACACAACTCTGGAATCAAAATAACTTTTTATAGGAAAAAATAATTTCCTTTGTGAAGACTGGTTTTAAGTCTGCAGGCTTAGCATTGTATGATTTATTTGCCAATTTTTATCTTTTCCAATATATTTTCAGCATGATAATAGACTGCAAGTGGTTGAGGTGATACAGAGCACCTAATGACTCTTCTTCAGGAAGAAGATATTTATAAATGAGATTTATAATTAACTGATAGGAAATCATGAACTGTGCAGTGTATTCCTTAGTGGCCCACTTGTGACAGTTGTTTTCTAATGCAAACAAGTGAAGATAACAGTTCTTGTGCTTTCTGATGTCTCTGGTTCCCTTCAGTGGCTACCAGGAACTGTAAAAAAGTAAAATAAAGGCTTTTGGTCTGTTTCTTTGTGTGGAGAGACTTATCTTTGGGAGGAAATGTTACCAAAGCTCACAAATAGATTCAGGGCAGTGAAAGAAATAAAGTTCTGTTAGCTTGGTTTTTTTTTCTTTTAATTTCTCATCCTTTGGGCCAAAGTGCCATAGTAGTGTAAAGATGTAATTTAAAAAAAAAATGATACATCAACAAATTGGGCATTATAGATAGATCTTCAGAGACTCTATGACCTTGGAACTGTTCTCTTTAGTGTTGCCATCTAACCCTAGCACGGTGTGAGAGACTAAAAGCTTGTCTCTCCTGGTGTGATTCAACAAAGATATAATCACTTGCTGCTTGCCCAGACAATAGCTGATGTGTGTTGGGCAGAGCCACTGGAAGGACTCTTGGAAGGTGCAAAGATAACATTTCTCACTGAACCACAGCTGGCCTCACAACAATGGATGGATGCCACCTTCAGGAATATGCATAAAACAAGAAAATCTCCACCCATCAAGTACCCTGGAAAGGGAGGATGGTGAGACAATGGATTCACCACCTGTTTCCTGATGTGTAATGAGTGTGTGGGCAGGTAGATGGAGAAGGAGGAGGCGGAGGCCCACTCCCACCCCACCCCCCCCCTCCATCCAGACCCCTGCCCAAACACACAGGATTATACAGAAAGATTTCCTGGGGAATGATACCTGGATACTTAACTAAGGATGATTTCCTGGCGCCTGAATTCCTGAGGGACAATACTTGGACACATACCTAAGGACTAAAAAACTGTATAAAAGACTTGAGCAACTACTGGCTCAGAAGAAGAAAAATTGGAGATGAAAGAAAACACAGAAGAAGGAACCATGCCGCAGAGAAGGAAAGCAGGAGAGAAGGAAAAGCCCAGGACAATGCTGCTCTGAAGAAAAGAGGCCATGGAGCCGGGAAGAAGCAGACCAAACCCTCTCTCCGTGTCATAAGATCTGTCTGCTGCAACTCATGGAGCTGAAGAGGCTGCCCAGAGGACAACATCCCTTCTACAGCCAAAGCCTCAGCACCACTTCTCTACAGACCCAATATCCCCTGCAGCACCTTTCCTCCACAGACTCAAACTGTCTTGGGGGGCTGAGGGGTGTGGTAATGTAATTCCTCTTCTCTCTCTCTCTTCTCTCTCTCTCTTCTCTCTCTCTCTTCTCTCTCTCTCTTCTCTCTCTCTCTTCTCTCTCTCTCTTCTCTCTCTCTCTTCTCTCTCTCTCTTCTCTCTCTCTCTTCTCTCTCTCTCTCTCTCTCTCTCTCTTCTCTCTCTCTCTCTTCTCTCTCTCTCTTCTCTCTCTCTCTTCTCTCTCTCTCTTCTCTCTCTCTCCCCTTCTGATCCACCCAGTTTATTTATGTAATAAATAGTCTAGCTGTGGATATTTTGACCTTGTTTGTGCCTCTAATTTCACAACACGGGAATATTCAAATGAACTTGATTCTCTTTCCCTCTCCGGACCGAGACACATGGCAATAACAACTTGCAGAATAAAGCATTTATGTTTTCTGTCCTCACATACTTGTCCCAAATTATCTCATTCAACAAAATGAATACTTATGTATTTTATTTTTTAAAATGAAGGTTTTTAAGCAGGTTATAGAGAACACTTTATTTTGGTATTTAAAATTTTGATACTGGGACTGAAAGTGAAGCTTTCTTGCAATAGAATAATTAATAGTGCTTTAGGCAATTGTCAGATTTCTGTGGTACTATATTTAAATTGTCAAATTCATGCTCATAAGTATGGACTACAATCTTGGAGAAACAAGCATCTTAAACCTAACATTACTGATCAATGTGAATAACTTGATCCACCTGGGCTTGGGTAGGCTATTCAAATATCTCAAATTATTTCATTTCTCTCTGCAGTTTTCAGGAAAAGGGTGGTAGCCAGTGGTAGCCATTGCTAGCTATAATTACTATAGATAGCAATTGTGTTTCTCTATATAGGAAGATTGGTTGGTACTAAAACCGTAGCAGCTGCCAAACTCTAAATATCACTTTGTAAAGAAATAGTTTTCATGAGATAGGCATATTAAAGATTGGTGTTGGTAGTGCCAGCTGTGAACACTTCCCTGTATGGGACTCTCATCAGAGAGTCCAAGTTGTCTTGGTTTCATATAAAAGTACTTGTAAGATGGTACCTATGTGCGTAATTTCTGCATTTGTGCCAAGTGACCAGGCAGTGTACAGTTTACTTTGCAGTACCCAAAACCATTGTTGCATCAGAGCAAGTAAAGGGCTTTACATTTTTTGTTTTTGTGTTTGCTGTTAGTTTTTCTCAAGTTTTGTTAGTATGTAGCCTTCATCCTCACACTAAAACAGAGTTGAGAACCTATTCTGACTCATTGGTTTTCCTCTTGCACCCAAATTTGCCTAACTGTCTTTGCATAGTTTTCTTCTGCCAGGGCCCATTTATCATGCTAAAAGTCCTTCCTGGTTTGTTCTGAGTCATGAGGATTTCAGCTGTTGTCTTTGCTCTCTGTTAGGGCCCATGAATAATCCAGATAGGAACAGTACAAAATTGTGGACACAACTGAAGACTGGCTTGCTTCAAGGATGTAGGGAACTACATTTGGCAGCTAGAATCTGGGAAGCATCCTGCCTATAGATGGTTGATGAGGTAATAAGACTTTTTATACTTTATGCAAGATAAGATTTTTTTGTATAACTTTTGTCACTTAGTGGCTTGTTTGACCTTGTACTTGTTGTGTCCTGAAAAATGCACTCATTTGCAATCAATGTGGATAATAGGAAATTTTACCTTTGTGGATAAGTGTGATTGTGTGCTTAACGTAGGACCTAAAAATACCTAATGACTGAGATAGTGAAGACTCTTAAAAAAATAATTCTAAAATTATTCATGCTACCCATTAAAAAAAATTAAAATGTGATTTACCTATGATAACTGCTCAAGGGGTAGTAACTAATTAACCTAATTGCAGTACTTTAGATTACATTAAAAGGAAACAGAAGTGTGTAGGTCTGCATAGCAAATCAGTTGTTGAAATCACTGGGAAAGCATGCTGTAGCATTTGAAATAAGCTGCAGCTACTGAGAGCTGCTGAGCTGTAAACCTTGTGAAGTGGGAGTTTGTTGCCCATTTTGACCACATGAGCACATACTGCCGTTGATAGATTGTTGCAGGATGAGGATAGATATTGTGTCTGCACAAGGGGACAAAATGTTTTCATAGTGTGTCAGACATGTGAAGACCACGACACCAACACACAGAGATTTATTAGCAGTGATGAGCATGAGTTGGGACTGTCCACCCAACAAGCAACTGCTCTGAGGCCCAGAATTAATGACAAAGTCGTACACATATCCTGTAGAAAGGCAGCTACGTCTTTTAGTGGGTAATAGGATACCAAGACAAATTATGATGTAAACCTTAAACATGTTTCTAGGGAGGACTTAATTTTTCCCAAACATTTGTTTTGTACCATGCCAGAAATGTGTGTTCTCTGTTCATGGTACAGGCAACAGCATTTACTTCTTTAGAAAGTGTCCCTTCACTTAGGTGCAAGAGATAAATATAACTAAAAGAGGCAGATGGTTAAAAATCAGAGTGATATACCTTAAACCTGTAAGCATAGTCATCAGAGCTGTTGTCACTGCAGCATTTCTTCAGTTCTATGCCCTTACAAGTGATAGAATGAAAGCAAACAGCCTCAGATTGTGCCAAGGCTTGTTTAGATTGGATATTGGGAAAAGTTACTGAAATAGTGGTCAGCCATTGGAATAGGTTGCTCAGGGAGATGATAGAGTTGCCATCCCTGGAGGTGTTAAAAAAAATGTGTAGACATGGTACTTAAGGACATGGTTTAATGGCCATGGTGGTCCTAGAGGTCTTTTGCAATTGAAGCAGTTCCATGCTTCTATAACCTATCACAGAACTATATAGAAGGGTATTGCTCTGAGGCAGCAAGTTCAGTGTGATATTGAGAACAGTGGCTGTTCAGGAATGCCTGTGGTGTTCTCACCAATGTAAATGGCACTTTTGGGCTAGTTTCCTTTAATTAACCATTTAAAACAAGGTTGCTGGAAATGATGTATATACTGTACATCCAATATTCAACACTGGAAATTTAAAAATGATGTTTCCCTAAGAAGCTGATGTGTTCTAGTGGGAAACACCAAATCTAAACAACTAAATAAGAGTTGGAGTTTTTAAATATATTATATGTTTACTTAGATTTTCTTTGATGGCCAAAAATCCTTGTGTTTGGGTATTTACTATAGGAAAAAGCAATTACTATATTAATTACACTTGTTTGCTTAGATTTGTTTCCACACATCTGTTATTGCTCCAAACATCTATGTCATCTTGAAAATGTCACTTTTTCCACTCAATAAAATATTGATGTGAATAGTTGCTGTAAGTACTGTACATAAGAATTATCTTCACTGACATAAAATGCTTAACATTTTTGCTAGTTTACCAAATCTCGTGATTTAGGCTGTAATTGTGGAAGGAGGGAAAAGCACCTTCATAAAGTTAACTTACCATAGAGAATATATGCCTGTGAAAAATCAATGAACTGAGAAATTCCAGTCTTTTTCCACTATTTGACTAACTTACAGGGGGCACTCTATTTTTAAATCATTAAATTTTGATGAGATGTATCCAGTACATAAAGTTCAGTAACAGCAGACACTTAACATGATTTTCTGCTCAGTTAAGGGGATTCAATTGAAATAGATGTATTCCAGCACAGAAGAGAATAATTCAGAGATTCAAAAGGGGGAGTTTTAGAAAAAACATAGGTTCCTAGTCTTCAGAATAAAAAACTTTAAGCTGTGCTTAAGCTATGCTGTTATTAGCTGTTGATTCTGATGTAAACTCTTAAGGCTGATGTTGAGTACAAGACATATAAAGCAGCTAGTTGTGTGCCTCTTGTAGAAAGTGTATTATGAGCAATTAAGCAAGTCTGTAGACAACTACTTGAAAAGTCTTCTGCAATATCAGTCACAAAGTAATATGGGACACAGAACCTTGCAATGGAGACATCTTGTTACTTGATTTGACTTACATTTCCTGGATCTTGACTAAGATTTGGATACTACATGGGACATGTTTTTATTCAACATGATCTTTCATGTTCCTTTTTCCATTTATGGGCATCCACCTCATTTTGACTCCAAGTGTGTCCAAAGCCTCTATACTATTCAGTGTAGCAAAAACTATGGGTATTCATGATGAAGTCTACTGGCTGATACTCATGACTTTAGCAACTTAGTGTTAACAATTGGTTTTTTTTGTGACAGTGTCATTTCATTCCTCCAACAACATTATTTGGGAACAGAATGAAAAAGACTGAATAAATTATTCTATGTTAGTTATAGTCATGGTGCTAAGCCCTGGTGCTTATGGGTTCAGATTTTTGGTCACTGAAAGCAGTTTGAACAGCAACAGCAATGAAATAAAGCAGCCAACCAACCAAACCAAACCAAAAAACTTGTTTCCAGAATAGTTAGATAAGATACCTGCTTCCTTCTATAGAAGTAATGTTATGGAGCAGGAAGTGATGTATTGGTTGGGGTAAACGGGATTCTAATTTTCAGGTACTGCTAAACCTTAAGTGTGTTCATCTGTACAGAATTACAGAATACAGGATTAACCAGGTTGGAAAAGACCGTTGAGGTCATCAAATCCAACCTATCATCCAACACTACCTATTCAACTAAACCATGGCACCAAACACCCCAACCAATCTCTTCCTAAACACTTCCAGTGATGGTGACTCCACCACCTCCCCAGGCAGCCCATTCCAATGGCAAATCACTCTTTCTGTGAAGAATTTCTTCCTAACATTCAGCCTAAGCCTCCCCTGGCACAGCTTGAGACTATGTCTTCTTGTTCTGGTGCTGGTTGCCTGGGATAAGACACTAACCTCCACCTGGCTACAACCTCTCTTCAGGTAGTTTAGACAGCAATAAGGTCTCCCCTGAGCCTCCTCTTCTCCAGACTATGTATTGTCATGCATTGTCAGTTGAAAGCTTTGTTTTTGTTTAATTTGATGTTTTGGTTCTTTTTGGTTGTTTGATTTGGTTTGTTTGTTTATTTTGGTTGCTTTGAGTTTATTTTTAAAAATGTTCTGTTTTGTTTTATTTGTAGGCTTTGTTTGGTGGGTTTTTGTGGTTGTGTTTTTGCGTGTGTGGTTTTTCATTGTTTAAAATCATTCCTCCAGGACTGTACAGCAACAGGTTGTACCTGTTGTGTTTGTATTGAGGTTTGGTGGTGTTGATTTGTTGTGGGGTTCTGCTGGTTTTTAAATTTAGTTGTCAGAACTGATGGTCTGGCATATGATTTTTAAATAGCTCAGCAAGACATGATTACATTTCTTCAGTCAATCTTTTATATTGATTTCTCTTTGTGTACTTGCTCTTAGTGAATGCTGGTAAGAAACTGAATTCATAATTGTTTTTCCTACTCCTTTCTGTCTATGTACTGAATAATATTTATTATGATTTAAGTTGCTTGCCCTGAGTCAATATTTTATCCCTATGAAACATATTCAGAACTCTATTAAAGCTCAATAAATTCCATCTAACCCTACTGCTCTCCTTTGTCGATTACTTTAGTGGTTGCTAAGGTGTTTTTACTTTTGCTGTATAGCTTCACAATGAAGCTTCATAATCAAAGAATGCGTTTGACTAATAGTAAGTGCAAATTTATAACAAAGGGTGAAATCCATTCTGTTGGTATCTCGCTTCTGTAAGGGAATATTAACTGTCTGTAGACCACCCATCTCACATTTTTTGTTGTTGTTATTTTTTCCCCCCCAAGAGCTTTCTCTTGCACCAAACTGTCAATTTAGATTATATAACTTGAAATTTATTTTATTATTCATAAGCAATAGAAATTTAATGTTAATTTCTGACACATGAACAAGTAGAGAATTAAAAGGCTGAAATGTAGGTATTCAACCTCAGCAAGCTAGGCAAGAGGTATTAATGGGTGTTGATGGACATTGACATAGAAAATAATGACGATGAGGGGTGGAAGGATAGCTTTTTTTCCCTAAAAGAATAAGTTTAAGGAGAGATGTTGAGGAGGGCATGGAAGTTCTTGATTTTCAAGTTATTCTTGGGGGAAAAAAAAAGTAGAAATCATGGTCTTACGTATGACACAAACAACTAATTATACCACTGTACGGCCCCACTCAAAAGTAAATTTTGCTTTTTGGATTAACAGAAGCTTAATATCCCACTCTAAAACTCCAGTTTGCTTCATTTCTATTACATGAATTTGCTGAATTTATATGTGTATGTATGGACTCTGCCTTTTCTGTCTATTGCTACATTGCACGTATAAGTAGTACATTCAAAAGCTCTTCCCACAAAATATCTGTAGCAATTAATTAGTGCAGCAAGTTTATTGCTTTTTCTATTCTATTTATAAATATCTCTTTTTCTTAGATATTGAGCTACTCTCTGTCCCAGAATCTGCCACTTTCATTTTTCTGGGCATCCCACTTGCTCAGTGATTTTTATCAGTTAAGCACAGATTCAATTCATATTTACAAATGGCAAATAATGATTCTGTGTGCTTCACCAGTCTTGGACAATTTCTTTTTCATTTGTTTGTTTGTTAGCTCTTTACTTCATGAATTTTTATTGACAGTTCATTTACTTCTCAGTTATATTCCTTCTTCCTGTGTTTATTCTACTTTCTGACCCATGTTATTTACATCTAGTATGCTTTTAAGCTTTAGCTGGTTTTATAAAGACTGATAAGTTGGTTATTGTTCAGGTTGTCACAGGTTTTCCTACCTTGTCTTAGCTGTTTGCAGCACTGTTGAAATAGGTGTGATTCACACCTTGCTCAGTGCCTGTATCTATGAAAAAAACTCAATAGCTGTCTGGAGACACCAGAGAGCTGAAGCATACATGCCTGGTCATTTTTGTTTATTTGTACAGATATTGAAGATTTTGCTTAGAATGTTGTTTTCCATTGAGATGTGTGGTAATGATCATTGCAGACAGGGTCATGCTAGAAGTAAAATATTTGCTTTTTTTTTCAATCTTGTTTTATATGGCTATCACTGAATAAGGCGTGAAAAAGCAGGCAAATTCTGACTGGCTAGTTCTCACAATTGCTTCCAGCTGTGGCTGCTTGCAACTTCCAATAAATCAGCTTTAAGTTGTGATATTGTGCTGCAGGTGATTACAGTGGCTTCCACATGCACTGTTGTTTTAAAAGAAGCATGCATTTATGAATATATCCTGATGGGAATTTGTAATGTCATTAGTCAGCTTCTCAGCATTTCACTGTATAAATGAGTAGCCTGTTGAGATTAAAGCCGAGTATGTAGCTAGGTTTTTAAGACAAATTCATTGGTGATTTATTTGTTTGTTTGGTTTTTTTGTACCAGGACCTAACCATTTTAGGCCATTGGTCCTATTTCTCAGTAAGATATGTCTTCATGAACACTTAGCAGGCAATTTGCTCTACGAAAAACAGCAGGAAATGTGGACCAAGAAGTGTTGTTCCCCTTTATGTTGTGTATAATAATAGCTTCCTTTGTTGATTAGTTTAGGTCAAGCAAGACTACATACTTGCAAGAGTTTGTGTGTTGAGGCAGCCATAGGAAGGAAAAGTCACTTTGCAAACTGTTTGTTATAATCTGTTTGTGAAAGATGTTTATATTCTGGAAAATGTGTACAACTAAACAGAATTTGTATTTGTACCTGAGCATATGTGGTATATGGTGTCTGCCATTACTTTTCAACTTGCATGTGTATGCATAACTATGTATCTGAGTGCATCTTATTTGTAGTAATCAAATGCAAGTAAAATACTTTTGGTTTGGGGTTGGGTTTTTTTGGTTGGTTTGGGTTTTTTGCTTGTTTGTTTGTTTTTTGTTGCATTTGTTTGTTTGATTGTTTTAAATAGAGATATCTGGTCAGAGGAAGTTCAGGCCAGATATTAGGTAAAGGCTCATCACTGAGATGATCATTCACTAGAACAGGCTCCCCAGGGACATGATTACAGCACTATCAACTTCTGCAAAGCCTCTGACATGGTCCCCCACAACATCCTACTCACCAAGTTGGAGAGATATGGATTTATGAGAGAGATGGAGATATCTATGATTCTATAATCTTGTCAGAGTTCAACCAGTGTCTGGATGATGCTTAGTCATGTGAGAGAAACCTCTTTACTTTGATGACAGAGTGCTGGACCAGGCTGCCCTGGGAGGCTGTGGAGTCTTCTACAGAGACTTTCAAAACCTGCCTGGATACATTCCTGTGCAGCCTGATCTAGTCCAGAGGTCACTTCCAACCCCTACCATTCTTTGATTCTGTGACTTAAATGCCTTTTGAGAAGCAGAAAGGGATTGATTTACAATAGAGTAACATGTTCAATTTTTAATACTTGTAATTTTTTAATCTCAGTTCTCAGCTTCTCAAAGACCCCAAATTTGGCTTCTACTCTAGAATAAATGACAATTATTTATACTGAATCTTTTCAGCTATCTTTTCATCTCTGCCTGATTGTTGTCTAAAGAACAGAAGCATGAGTAGGTAGAAGAAAGAAACACTGGCTTCATGCATTAGAAGGCAGTTCTAATGCTGATTGTGAGACAAACCACTGAACGTTGACACAACAGCTTCAATACCTGCTTCTGGGCTTGACTCTCGAAGATCTTACTGCATTTCTGGTGAGAATCCAATTTATTGGACTTCTGTGTATGGAATAGTGAATTTCAGTCTTTATGATGAAATACATATGTTTTAATTTATCCTATGGACCAAAATACTGGCCTTGGAATGATTATTTAACTCAAATCCTGTTAGATAACAGCATCTTTTCAATATTTTTTTCACTTGCTGGAGATAAATGTTTTAGAGATAGCTTCCTATGAAAGGACTATTCAGAAGCTTATAAATTATATTTAAATTTAGTAACTTAAACTATATATACCATTAAATTTCAATGAAAAACATAAAATTAACTGAGGTCATATCTTGGATTTTTTATTTTTTTTTCCTTCAGATAGCTGAAGGTTTCTTTGAAATGTATGATTCAGCATGGAGTTCTGCTGACACAAAGATAAAAATGGAAATATATTTATGCAAAATCATGTAGGCATAACTTTTAAAATGTTTCGCACAAAATATCTCCTTAGAGTTTTTACCATCGTGGTAGACTAAACAGTCTGAAACCTTGAGGCTCTGAAGAAGCAGCTTTTGCTCTTCTGTGACAGTTATTCAAAACATAGCTTGAGGAGGCCAGCTTTTGCAATTGGACATGTAGACCATGACAGTTCTTCCCTGAGGTTTAAATATGCCGTACTGACAGGAATACAAAATCCATTGTTATTGCTGACCTACTCTTATCTCTTAGATTAATAAACATCATCACAGCACTTATTTTATACCTGAAGTAATGATCTCTGGGGGCCAAGTGCTGTACATGTAAAACTACTATTGACCTGAATGGGAAGGAACGATGTGTACTTTTTACAAGGCAGAAGAGGTAATTAAAAAACAAGAGCAGTTAACTGAGACAAGGGCACCTAAATTTAATCTTGATCAGTACACCATCCTTTTCCATGTTGTTCTTTCCTTGATTGCCTTTCCAGCAAAGATTGTTAGAGGAAAAACTTAATGACAGTTGGAGTTCATTGTGCTTTCCTAAGCTAGCTAACAAGGTTAGCCTTAATTACTACTGCTGGTGGTAGAGAGAGTAGTCAAGTCTTGTTCAGATCCAATGCTTTTGAGGGTTGATGCTTCCTGTGTAATATTTACAGCACAATGGTTCTCAAAAAATACAGAAGGATTTGAGTCACTAGGGGAATTTTTAAATAGTGTCTAGTCTTTGCAATGGTTTGGGACATTTAATACTGTGGTGTTTAAATATTGCAATAGCATGCAGTTTATGCAATTTCCCCCCAATATTTTATCATGATTTTCATCGATTGGTTATATTTGAAGTCATATCAAGGATATATGGCTTCACTAACATGGAAATGCAATTGTTTAAAGTATTTTTTAAAAAGAGGTAAAATTACACTCCCTATTTCTGAAAATGTGTATAGACTCTGAAGGATTCTTTACAGGCTTGTCAACCAGTTTCTGGCTGGACACTGACAGAACTGAGATGCATTCTGCAAAAAATATCTAGAAAAATTTTCCAAAGGTAGACAACAAGATTTGAACTATTCTACTGGCCATACTGGCTCAATTCTTTTGATGGGATGGATTTTTTGACCACTCAGTCAGACTCACTCACACTTGAAGTTCCCCTTAGCACATGAAATGCTACAGTCTCACTTGAAATATGTTCCTTGTTCATCAGATTTGCTGATGTGTATTCATATCTCTCCCACTTAGTCACAGAGGCACTTGTATATTGCAGCCTGTGGGACCATAGTTGGCAAAGGAATTATGTTTTGTGCACTAAAATACAAATACCTCTCCTTAGCATGGGATTTCATGTTTTTATTGCTGCTTCTGGCTGCCATCATGAGCTCCTAGCTTGCTTTCCTAAGTGGGTGATGCGTATTTAGTTTGGTACTACGCTATCTGCACAAACCCAGTCAATTCATCCCAAAAAACTTAGTACTTTTACAAACTGTATTGAAAAATCAGGAAAACCCTGCAACTGTTTGATGTATGATGATTTTAAATATTTCAGTATTTCATAAACATTACTTTTCTATATTTAGTTGTGAAGGTTTAGGCTTACTGTGCCAATTCATTAGTGGCAACCTACTTGAAACTGATTGCCATCTTCTCAGTGTTCCAGAATTGGTCCTCAGGCTGGCTTGATTCTAAGATTTGGGTAAGCAAAAGGAAATGTGGCAGAGTTTTAATGGACAATGAAAAATTCTGAACTCATTGACAATAATAATAATAATTTTAAAAAATATTCAAAACTGTTCTAATTACTTGACATGATATTTTTACTAATAGGATTTTTCATGAAAAAGTGCATAACTTTTATGGTCTTATGTTAATCTCTTAAATTGTCTGTGAAGATCCTTAATATGTTGGTTTATCCTAGTGGGGGAAAAATGTAGCTGTCTTTATTATACAGGAATAGAGTAGAGTAGAGTAGAATAGAATAGACCAGACCAGACCAGACCAGACCAGACCAGGCTGGAAGAGGGTTTTTATGAGTTACAGTCCCCTTCACAAAATCAAATACTCTGATAACAAACATTGATATACTATGCTATGAAAAGAAATAACATTTCTAAGGTATATTAAAATTCCTATTTTGACACAGCAGCTTGATCATAGAATCATAAAGTTGTTGAGGTTGGAAGAGACCTTGCAATCCCACCACTACTGCTAAGACACTTAGCCATGTCATGAAGTACCATATCCATATGTCTTTTAAATACCTCCAGAGATAGTGACTCCACTACTTCCCTGGGCAGCCTGTTCCAATGCTTGATAACCCTTCCTGTGAAGAATTTTTTTCCTAATATCCAACCTGAACATTGCCTGGTGCAATTTGAGGCCATACTAGAACCCCTTGTTTGAATTTTGCCTTAATCTAGAAATTTTATATTTCTCTGAACAGATTTCGTAAAAAAATGTTTATCTATTTGAGAAAAAGCATTTTACTTTATGCAAAAAGTTCAGCTACAGATGTCTAAATTGTTTATGTCAAATATTCACAAAAGGATGCAAGTGAATATGCCTTGATATTAAGCAGTGCCTTGATTTATTTGTTTATTTAGATAAATGCCAAGATTCTTTCAATCTTCATTGATGAGCTTCATTGTTCTGTCTGTGGGTGGTTAGGGTTTTTGTTTGCTTTTTACACTTTATTCTAAATTTAGCTCCAGATTGCCTGTGCTATGAATTGACTTTTCTCAACAGAGCTTAATGGCTTCACAGGGAACTCAGTCATGTGGGAGCATCCCTCTTGTGACTGATTAATGCAAGCTGATGTTATTTTCATGTTACTATATCTGATTTTTGTCATGGTGATATATGTAATGTATTTAACTGTTCCATCTGTACAGAGACTAGAATAAATGAATATGCCTGTTTAGGGCTGACAAATATTTAGACAGTCTTTCTTACTTACTTAGCTTGCCAAACTAAGCTTAGAAAATAATTTGATGTTGCCCTTTAAAAGTAATACAAACATTGAACAAATCAGAACTAATTATATACATATATAATTTATACACTTTATTAATAATTGGTAATAATGGCATATTTAATAGCAGTTTTGTGATGTTGAAAAGCAAGGACAGTAACAGCATGTCCCTTTATTTTTATAAATGTTTAGGCCTGGGATGCCTGAACGCATTGTTTAAAGAGCACTGATATATCTTGCTGTTTGACACCTACTCAAAATGAGTATAGATGATGCAGTACAGCATGGAAATAGGTGACTTTTAAATAGGTGATACTTATCCAGGTCTCAGATTGTTTTCAATAGTAGTATTCAAGTTTTAATTCTCTGGCGCTCTGTCTGACCGTATTACAGAATTTCAAAATAGGTGAGGTAGGAAGGGGTGTCTGAAAATAGTAGTCCTGTTCCACCACTGTGCCCAAAGGCACCAGGAGAGGTTTGTTCAGGACCATGCCCATCTGGCTTTTGAATATTTCCAAAGATTCTATAATCTCTATGGACAACCTGTATCTGTTTCATCACCCTCACAGTAAGAAAGGTGTGGGAGGTTTTCCTGGTGTTTAGGTAGAATTTGCTGAATTCCATTTTATACCAGTTGTCTATTTTCATTCTTGGGAACCACTAAGAAGAGTCTGACATTTTTGCCTTTATACATACCAATGCAATTCCACCTGAGCTTTCTCTTCTCCATGCTGAACAGTCTCAGCTCTCTCAGCCTCTCATATCAAAGTTACATGAGCTGCTTAATCAACTTCTTGGCTCTTCATAGCACATATTCTAGTATATTTTTTTCTGTTGCACTGAGGAGCCCAGAACTGGAACTAGTGTAGTGAATGCATCTCATCACAACTGAGCAGTGGGGAAGGATCATGTCCTGAAGATGCTCTGCCTAATGCATCCCAGGATTATGCTGGCTTTTTTCACCACAAGATCACATTGCTGGCTCATGTTAATTTTGCTGTCTGTGAGGACACTCAGGTATTCTGCTGCAGCAATGCTGACTCATTGTCAGTCCCTAGATAGACATAGCTTTTTTGCTGCTCTTCCGTGCTCAGGGAAATTCCCCTTCTTAGCTCTCCCAGTCTGTCCTCCCCAAAGAACTGGTATCCATCCTTGACAGCACCCTATGTTGGTGAGCCCACCATGTCTCTGCAATCCATATGAGATTGGTAGCCCAGCAGCTCAAGAATCTGGAATAGTCTAAATTTGGCAGAATAACGAAAGTCAAAATTCATAGGAATGTCCAGATATGAATAAATGTGTGTGGTAAGGGTCAGGTAGTGGTAGTAATTTCAAGAAGGAAAACCAAAAAAAGTAATTGAAGAAACATATCATTAAGGAAACTAATAAATGCCTTTTTGCAGTGCTATTGGCTTAGCAGATCTTTCTCATGTGTAGGTAGAGTTTTCACTTTGGGACTTCAGAGCCTAAACACAGCAATGAAGTCAACAGTATCTCATTGTGCTGATTACAATGTTTGTTTAAATATTTTTTTTTAAGATATGGGGAAAATTTATTATGTATTGCCTACATGTTTCCATGTACAATGAAAGAAAGGGGCAGAGAGGGGAAGGAGGGGAGTATTCCATACCCTCTGTGTACTGTAGATTTGTGCAAAACAGTCTTATTTGATGGTAAAATTGTGTCAGTCACACCCACATATTTCAGATATATTTTAAAACAATTGTTTGTGTTCAGATTTTTAGTGGTTGTATGATACCATCTTTACCTTCTATTTGTGTGAATATTTAGGGTGGGAATTTGATATAGGGAAACAAAATGGATTTTGTTTTTATTTTTAGCTTCTTAAATTGAAAACTTCTATACTGGTACTGGCTATTTTGGACAATTTCTGCCTACCTAAGCATGTTAAATTGCAATCTGTTTGATACAGTTGGCAATGTGAATTAAAAACTATGAGTTAATTGTTATTCATGAATTATATGACTTTAGAATTTTGGAATTAGTGAAAAGCAAGAGCCCATTCATGTTGTCATTCTATCCAGAAAGACACTATTTTACTAAAAGTAATTTTTTTCAGAACTTAACTCTTAAATTTTTAAGTTCAATCTGGTATTTGACTGAAGAATTGTTTGGCTATAACTTTTCTGGCATAATAGTCATAATAGTTTTCTTTAGACTTTTTTTGGCATTTAGTGATGACCAAAAAATGCTAGAAATAACACAGTTTGCCCAATAATGTGGTTTGCTTCTTTAAATGGAAATAATTAACGTTAATATTTCAGACTGTTTGCCATTATTTAGTTGGAAACTTGTGTTAAGAAGTTACTAGTCATATTTGCAATAAGGTAATAGAATGAAAAATTGTAGAGGTTGCTTTTGCTATTACTTCCCCCATAATAATAGATGACTCTGTGTGAGTTCTCTAAAAGTAGAAGATGGAAGATGGGAAGTAACTGGAAATACTTAATACTTTTGGAGTACAATATGACAGTAAAATTTTATGTCCTTGTACGCAAAATTTAATTTGAAGATGTGGCCTTGAAAGGTCTCAAAGTGCATCCAATGTGACATGTTTTCTGAAGATTTTGTGTGGATTTACAGCCAGTCCTCCCAATCAATATGGCCTTTAGATGTGAGAAAGGAGATTAGTCTAACACTGGCAGCAGATTTTGCCTCCAGACATCTTAGAAATCACTTGAAAGAGAGTAACAATGGTAGTGAATTTTATACTCTATGAAGCTGGTAACAAACTCTGGAAGTTAAAAAAAATCCCCAAAAACCCAAACACCAAAACCAACCAGAAAACCAGACTGGAAACAGGCTGGTCCCCTACTATACATAAGGATATCACTAACACTTCAAGATTGAAGAGGCAAGCCAGCAGTGTCCAGCCTCCCAAACCTTTCTGTTGTTTTAGAGTAGGCAAAGGAGCTAGAACTGAATTCCAACCTAGATGCTTATTTCTGAAAAAATAGTTGGCATCAGGCAAAAATAGTTCTGCCTCTCAAAGTTAATCTGACACTTGTTACTCGAAGTCAAGAATCAAGTCCAAAAGTCATTAATTACTTTGATGACTTTGCAGAATGATTAATCTGTTACTTGAATTTTTAATAGCTCTCTATTACTCAAGATCATTGTATTCACTTTTGTTCTATATTCCTAAGTGCTAAATTAGAATATGAATTTCACAGTCATACATTATTGTGGTATGTAATGAAACAACCTGAGCCTAATCTAAATGTTATTTGGCAACATCTAAGCTGAAACAAATTCCTTGGAGGAAAAATTGTGTGTTGAGTTTGTTCAGGACTTTTTCCCCTCTCTGCCACCTGATTTCTTTGGGCTTCTCTTAATTTTTCTTTCCTGGGTTTGGCTTTGGTTTTTTTGGTGGGTTTTATTTTCTTTGGATGGTTTGGTTTCTTTGTTTGTTTTTTTGGGGGGTGGTTGCTGTGTTTAACTTTCATGTTCTTTGTGGATTTTACATATTGCATGGTATTCTGTAATTATTATTTTAGGAATAGTTCAGCATTTGTGTGAGTACAATTTAATAACAAAATTTAAGAGTACTCCATAATTTATCCTCATCATATATTATTCATATGATAAACTTTTTTAATAGAGCTACCATAAATCACACCATATTAGCCGACTACATTTTTCACTGAAGACATTATTGATCATAGTGTCTGAGCAACAAGTTCTAGGATTAAGAATCTCATCCCATGTTTCAGCTTCTTTTCTATGGGACTTGCCCTTTCATGCTGTTTCAACTAGCACAAATTGTTCTGGGGACTTTTCTTTGATTTTTGAGCACTTGAGATACTTTTAAACCAGTAGAATTGTCTTTCTACATCTTTATATCTTCTAGCTCTTGAGGGGAGATAAGTACAGATATTTTAGCTTTTAGTTATGAATGTAGGTTCATTTTTCAGACTGCATCCAAATCCATGTTAAAGCATGTTTGAATAAAACCCTAAGCAGCACAGTTTTAGAAGATGATGGCTCTGCTGTCATGGCCTTGGTCTCTGCTTCAACAGCAGTGAGGCAGAATATGCCAGCTGAACAGTTATCTGCAAAGAAGCTTGAAAATCCCTCCTAGCATAAACATCTCATTTGTGTATCCAGCTGGACAGAGCCTGGATTGACCAGGTTGTGCACCACCTGGAATGGTTCTGCAGACTGGGGTATGGCAGATGGCTTGGCAGCAGCAAGGGAAACTTTATCTCTGCTTTCAGCACAGCCCTGGCTCTTTGATTTCAAAGTTGTTCTGTGGGAGTCAAGAAACCAAGAATACCTGTGTTTTACCAAGCTCTCCTCCTGCTTCATCTTCAGATTATTGGATAGCAAGGTCCAACCTAAGGATAGAGTGGATAAAATTTTTTTAAAAGAACCAAATAAGGCCAACAAAACAACAACACAAACAACAAAAAATAAAAGGAAGATGCAATGTTTACTGTACAGAAAATTGTCACATGTATTCCTTCTGTTGTGAACTTCCTGGTGAACCTATAAGGCTTTCCACTCTTTGCTTTTCTTTGGTGTTCGGTATTATTTTTTTCTTTCCATTTGTGACTTGTAAGATTTATTTATAACTTTAATTCTTTTACTTTTTTTTTTCTTTTTAGGATCTGTATTTCTCTAGAGACTATCTTATGAAGTTTTTCTTCTCCCTCACACTAGGAATCTTCTTTCAAGTTTTGACTTCACTTACTTCTTATAGTTTTACTTTCTGCTATAAGAATTCTATTCTGTTCATCTCAATCTTCCTCATCTTTTTCTTTTTCTTTTTCCTATCTTACTTCCCCTCATTAAATTCAAAATATCATAAAGCATGTCGATGCCTTATGAGAATCACAATAAACCGTTGTGTCTCTGAAATCAAGAGGCATGTCCTTATAATTGAAGTCAATTTAATGTAAAAACATTGAATGACAGAACAGATACCATTTATGTCCTTTTACTGTGATGCTCCTGAAATCTGGAGTGATTGATTAATGAGCTGTACATAGACAGTAAAGTTGTTTGATGTTAGCATGATGGATGTTCCTTGATTTTTAGAGCAGTTGAAGCTGTGGAAGAATGGGAGTGTGGCTGAATGTTATTAGCAAGGCAATACTTCCTGTAAAAATTAGCATCATCATAATTCCTATCTGTGCTGTCCACAACATGACACCAGCACAACATGACACCAGCACAGAAGGCAATGAGGTAACACAATAAATCCAATAGGAAGGTTGTTCCCTTTGGAGTAGGTGATCATTGATGAGTACAGAAGGGTTGTCCTTATGTGCAAATGCCTCAGTCCACAACAGAAAGTGAAATCTCTGAAACTTATCCATTCATCTTGAGTAATTTCTAATGCTGGCTGACCACAACTCTTGCTCAACCTTCAGGGAAACAAACCATGCATATTAAATCTCTCCTGATTATTCTGATGTTCAAGCACCATAGGCGCAGGTTACAAATAATACTTTTAGATGCTTAATTCATATTGATTTAAGTAGGGCTATGTATCTAAGTGACTTTGACATTAAAAACATTCCCTTCTGCTGCTTATTGTAAACAAAATGACTAATGTCTTGTATTCTAAGTGAGGTTGTATGAAGTAAGACATGAATCTCTGCTATTTTATTTCCTGCCTCTTACAGAAGAATCATGTGCTATTCTATATATTTTTCCCCTTGTCCTTTTTGAGGAATTACTTTGGGTTCAATCACATTTATATACCGTAATAATACTTCTGTTTCCAAAGGATGTGTGATGAGACTCTGGTTTCCTATAAATGGCTAAATGTCTGTCTGCTGATGGGAAGTAGTGAATTATTTTCTGACTTTGATGGAGGGTACAGCTTCTGTTTTACTTATTGAACCCTCTTTTTCATAACCCACAAGCTTTCTCACTTTTACGCTTTTCATTTTCTCCCCTATCCTTCCAAAGGGGTGGGGTTGAGCTGCCTGTGGGGATTAAATCACAAATGACTGTGTATGACTGTGTGTAGTGTAAAGACTTTAGGAACAGAAGAATATGGTAGCAATTTTGAAAGAGTGAGGAAACCATTACTTATTTTTTCTCTTTGATTTTTAAAAGAAAAGTTTATGAAAAATGTTATTGAAGAGTACTCAGCACTTTCAGTCATGATTATACCTGCTTTTATTTTTTTCATGTTCTTGTCCAATGCACTTCAAACTTTTTTGTTTTGCATAGATTTCTCATTACGGTCCAAAACACGTTGACTGATTCATCCTGCCGTAATACCTTCTGATTTAAAGCATCAACTTAATCTTGGAAAGAAAATAAAATTCAAAATATGGAGGCATGAAATCAGGAAAGATCCATCAGATACTTATGTGAAATATCGCTAATAGTCAGGAGAACAAGAAGCAAAGCTAATTGCAAATGGGGAAAACACACAACAGGCCAGTGAAAATGGAAACTATCTGGTCTTAACCCTTAGAAAAAGCCAAAGTGAATTCCAAGTTTGAAGTGGATCCTGAAACCATATTATGGAGTTTTATACTGAATGTTCAACAGAACTTGTTTTTCACTTTTTGCCAGTCTGCTCTGTGCCAAAGAGGACTATACACCTTTTCTCCTGAGCTTTCACAACATAGATTCAAAGAATGGTTTGAGTTTGAAGTGATCTTAAAGATCATCTAGTTCCAATCCCCCTGCCATCCTCAGAGACACCTTCCACTAGACCAGGTTGCTCAAGACCTCAACCATCCACAGCCTCCCTGTGCAATCTGTTCCAGTGTCTCACCACCCTCACTGGTACGTCATAGGTAATACTGTAGTGTATAAAATCCTGGGCATGCAATTGATTCCCACTTCTTGTTTTAATGACAAAAGTACTTTGTTTCAATTCTGAATTTTGTTTTTTAATCAAGAAAAAGAAAGACAAAAACATATTTGCTGTTAGAATTATGGGAATGAACAGGTCTTAAATAAGGTCAGAAAAGCTACAATCAGATCAAAGTTCCAAAAAGCTATGTGAACTGAATTTTTATCTTCCTGTGATTTGTTGGTTTGCTTTTTCCAGTGCACACACGTTTCTATATGTGGCAACAGTAGTAACCCAGGGAAAGAACAGAGGAAGGAAAAGGGAAAAATGGCAGTGGGGAGATAAGGCTAAAAGTGCAAGCTGCCTATGAAAAATAGACACACTCCTAATATCTTAAAGAAAAGATCATCTTCATAACATTGCTGTTGTTCCAAGATCTATAAGCATGGGATGGGTTTGACATGGAAAAGAATTATGTTTTCTTTTAGAGCTGTAGTTCCTGTAGTGCTGGTGGATTTTTCTTTTCTCAAAAGGCTTGTTCAGTCTCAGCTAATTCCTTGTTTTACCTTCCAGATGGGTTGGAAGGCACACTCAGGCTAGGGGGCATGGGACAGGGGTGGTCTTGTTCCTGTGTTTCACAGAAACAGGTTTATGGATGTCACTGGAAAGTATTTGCCTGTTTGTGGTAGTGTTCGTATTGCATAGAAGGAAAAACTGAACACTTCAGTTTGTACTTTGAAACAGAATAGATGCTTTTTTATGTTTAAGGTATTTGCATTTCAAATGCCACAGTGGTTGGAAAGAGGATAAACATTCATGATCTGTAAAAAAAAAATGTGCTAAGTTTTGATGCACAAAGTTACGACATGCTTCGTGCAGAGAGAGAAAATTGGACACACTTGGTTTTGATGAGGCTCAGCAAGACTTTCAGGCACACAGTACCAACTGCCAGATGTGCTTTATCTGTGCAAGATGGAAGAAGAATATAAATGAGGTCAAACACTTGTGTATATAACCCGGCATTTCAGACAGTTTTTTCACACTCTCTGTGTTTGTAGCATTTAGAAGTGCCACACATCATTAAAGAATGAGTTTGGGCCTAGGGAGTTTTGATTAATTATGCCACTTGTAAAATATCCTAAATTGTACATCCTAGAACAAAGTATAGGATTTGTAGGACTTGACAGCTGAAAGATTACTTCTGTTTCATGAATGTTGACGACAGCCGTAACAATGAATTTTGGTAGAACACACTCAGGCCTGCTTGTCCTCATTAAAAGCTATATCATTTCCAGCCCCCAAGCAAATGATCCATTATTTCTGCTTCATAGGAAGAGGTACTATGGATTCCTTTGTGATTGATTAAAGAAAATATGGCATATGTTGGAAAAGTGAAAAGAATCCCAGTAATTACTCTTTAAAACCTTGTCTCCTATTACAGAGAGTATTTCTATATTTTTCTTTAGATAATGATTTTATTTAATTTATGAAGTATCAACCTTTATAGACATAAGAATTTTTAAATTCCCATAAGTTACAATGAAATAAAAGTAAAGGCAGAAGAAAAGAAACTAAAACCTGCCACTGAGAAGTAGCTTTTCCTGTTTTCACTGATATCAGTAACATTTGGCAAGACTCGTGACAGAGAGCAAATACTTACAGATTTTTGGACAATATTTTGCATATGTATGGGTATAGAAATATGCTCCTGGGAAATATATGTGTGTGTATATATATATATATAATCACAGAATACATCTGGTTGGAAGAGACCTCAAAGATCATCCAGTCCGACCCTTGACCCAGCACCGAAGGGTCAACACTAAACCATGTACTTAAGCATCAGATCCACTTGCTGCTTAAACACCTCCAGGGATGATGACACCACCAGTGCCCTGGTCAGACCATTCCAATGTTTGGTAACTCTCTCTGTAAAGAAATATTTCCTGTATTCAGTGGTTGCAAAGCATAAGGTAAAATGGCTATTGAGTTGATAAAGCTTTTCACTCATTTAGGAATTTACCATACAGGAATAATGGAATTTTTCTTTTTTTTTTTTTAAAAGACATGTTGGTTTAGTTTTGAGTTTTTCAGCTAAGTGATAAAAACAACATTTGAAAATGGTGATCAATAAACTGTACACCAGGCAGAGCCGAATCAGTAACTTCTACAAGGAGGAATGTTGATCTGCATATGTGACCTCATGAAGCCCGGCAATATTGTGCTTCTAGTAATAAAGCCAACTACTGTCATTTTAACTTTAACATATCTTACAAGACAATACCTTCTTGCAGGAAATACTGTAAAATTGCATTCTATGGGTGTAGGCAGAATACCACTACAAAATACCAGAAACCAGTAGAGTGTTCTTGGTGGCTGCTTTAGGTCAGAATCCATGTGGTACTGCCCCTTAAAGCCTCTTGCGCTGCACAAGGGGATACAGGTCACCTCAAGGTTGAACTTTGAGGAAGTGTATTTCTATTAAGTCTATACTAGTGTAAATCAATTCTTCTATTGAAAAAGGAAGCATCTTCTGCCTCCTAAATGCAGCTTCTCTTTCTTAAAATAATATTTTTTGTTCATTTAGTGTACTATGGATCTTTTTCTACCTGTCTCATTTGTGCAGGTGCAGGGTTTTCCTTTTCTCCCAGCTATTCCTCCTTTTGATGAAACTTGATTTACTGAGATAAAGTGGGGGCAGGTGCAGAGAATTTGATAAAGGTTTCCATGGGTACATAGATTTGTCCTTATTCTTAGAAAAAAATAATCTTAAAGGATGTGCCTTTACTGATAACATTCTTACATTTCTTACATTCTCTTTAAAAGTGGGCTATCAAAGTACAGAGTTTAGAAATAATCCACATTTTGTTTTCTTGCATGAGTAAGGGATTCCTCAGAATAGACAGATTGTTGCATACAGTTTGTATGGCTTATTAAAGTTCTCTTCTATCATCATTGCAGGGATAGGCCCAGACTTGCCATATTTAAACTCTTCAGGGCCTGATTTTCGTGTGGAGATCACTTGCATTTACAGACATTTGATCAAGTAGCAAACTCCTTGGTTCTGTGAATGAGCTGGGGTTGGAGTGTGAATTCATGGTGTTTGCTATGATGTCACTGAAAAGACAGTATTCTCAAAAGAGATCTATTTGTACATTGTTAAAGCTGCACAAAGGTCAATTTGCTACTTTTGGCCCTAGAAACTGCCTCTAAAGCTCATTCAAGATTTTTTCCTTTTTTCTCTTTATTTTTTTCCTCCTATAAACCCTTTGAATTGTGTAGGTACATTGATAGATATTAAATAGTTATTAAAGATAGATATTAAAGATATTAAAGATTTCTATAGATATTAAAAATAGATAGATATTAAAGACCTTATTCTCATGAGCAACTTCAACTTGCCTGATATCTGCTGGGATCTTAACATAGCAGAGAAGAGGCAATCTAGGAGGTTCTTAGAATGCATGGAGGACAGCTTCTTATCCCAGGTGCTGCGTGAGCCTACCAGGGGTAAGGTTATGCTTGACCTCCTTCTCACCAATAGGGAAGGGCTGGTGGGTGATGTGGTGGTTGGAGGGTGCTTAGGGGCCAGTGACCACGAGATAATTGAATTCTCATTATTTGGTCAAGCTAAGAGGGGTAGCAAGAAGACCTCCACTCTGGATTTCTGGAGGGCAGACTTCAGGCTACTCAAGGAACTAATTCAGAGGGTTCCTTGGGATAAAGCCCTTAAAAACAAAGGGGTCCAGGAGAGCTGGACCTACTTCAAGGAAGAATTATTGAAGGTGCAGGGACAGGCTGTGCCAATGTGCCGGAAGATGAGCTGCTGGGGCAGACAGTTAATGAACTTTTAATAGAGCTAAGGGAAAAAAAGAGGGTGTATCACCTTTGGAAGAAAGGTGAGGCAACCCATGAAAAATTTAAGGATGTTGCTAGGTCTTGTAGGAAGAAAATTAGGGAGGCAAAAGCACATTTGGAGCTTAGCCTGGCCTCTGCTGTGAAGGACAACAAAAAGTCCTTCTATAAATACATTAATAGCAAGAGGAAGGGCAGAGACAACCTCCACTCCTTGGTGGACATGGAGGGGAACGTTGTGATAAGGGATGAGGAAAAGGCAGAGATACTTAACACCTTCTTTGCCTCAATTTTTACTATCAGGACAGAATGTCTTCCAGACAGCTGGCCTGCAGAGCTGGCAGAAGGAACCAGGGAGCAGCATAGTTTTCCACTGTTCCAGAATGGGGTAGTTGGTGATCTGCTCAGCTGCTTGGATCCCCACAAGTCCATGGGACCAGATGGGATCCATCCTAGGGTGCTGAGAGAGCTGGCAGAGGAGCTGGCCAAGCCGCTCTCCATCATTTTCCAGCAGTCCTGGCTCACTGGAGATGTCCCAGAGGACTGGAAGCTGGCCAACGTGGTGCCCATCCACAAGAAGGGCCGGTTGGATGAGCCAGGGAATTATAGGCCTGTCAGCCTGACCTCAGTGCCAGGCAAGATCATGGAACAGGTCATCCTGAGTGCAATCACACAGCACCTAGAGGATGGCCAAGGGATCAGGCTCAGCCAGCATGGATTTAAGAAGGGCAGGTCCTGCCTGACCAACCTGATCTCCTTCTATGAGCAGGTGACCCACCTGGTGGATGTGGGGAGGCCTGTGGATGTAGTCTACCTGGACCTCAGCAAGGTCTTTGACACCATCCCCCATAGCAAACTCCTGGCCAAGCTGTCAGCCCATGGCTTGGACAGCAGCACTCTGAGCTGGGTTAGGAACTGGCTGGATGGCCGAGCCCAGAGAGTGGTGGTGAATGGTGCCACATCCAGCTGGCGGCCAGTCACTAGTGGAGTGCCCCAGGGATCAGTGCTGGGCCCTATCCTCCTTAACATCTTTATTGATGATCTGGATGAGGGCACTGAGTCTATCATCAGTAAATTTGCTGATGACACCAAGCTGTGCAGTGCTACAGGCTGGGGTCAGAGTGGCTGAAGGGCGGCCAGGCAGAGAGGGATTTGGGGGTGCTGGTTGATGGTAGGATGAACATGAGCCTGCAGTGTGCCCAGGCGGCCAGGAGGGCCAATGGCATCCTGGCCTGCATTAAGAACAGTGTGGCCAGCAGGAGCAGGGAGGTCATTCTGCTCCTGTACACAGCACTGGTTAGGCCACACCTCGAGTACTGTGTCCAGTTCTGGGCCCCTCAGTTTAGGAAGGATGTTGACTTGCTGGAACGAGTCCAGAGAAGGGCAACGAAGTTGGTGAGGGGCTTGGAACACAAGCCCTATGAGGAGAGGCTGAGGGAGCTGGGGCTGCTTAGCCTGGAGAAGAGGAGACTCAGGGGTGACCTTATCGCTCTCTACAATTATCTGAACGGGGATTGTAGACAGGCAGAGGTTGGTCTCTTCTCCCAGGCAGCCAGCACCAGAACAAGAAGACACAGTCTCAGGCTGTGCCAGGGGAGGTTCAGGCTGGAGGTCAGGAGGAAGTTTTACACAGAGAGAGTGATTGCCCATTGGAATGGGCTGCCCGGGGAGGTGGTGGAGTCGCCATCACTGGAGGTGTTCAGGAGGAGACTTGACAGGGTGCTTGGTTGCATGGTTTAGTTGATTAGGTGGTGCTGGATGATAGGTTGGACGCGATGATCTTGAAGGTCTCTTCCAACCTGGTTTATTCTATTCTATAAATTAATTGTGATAACATAGAAAGGCATTTCCAACACTGATAATTTAATGGGGTCTTTTAAATACTTCCAGGGATGGTGATGTCACCACTTCCCTGTATACCCTGTTCCACTGCTTTACATTCTTTTCAGTGAAGAAAATAACCTGTCAGAGATGAGCTAGTTACTAAGCAAAAAGAATATGAAAATATGATTTAATATTGACCAGTGTTATAAAATGTACTCACGAAGGTTGAAGGCTTTTCCTGACCTATCACAGTGGTGCCTTTCCATGTGCACCTTCTTGGGTCTTCGTTGCTATCAGCCTTAATGGTCAGACGTATTTAGCATTGGTTTCATGGCATTTTTGGTATGCAGGTTTAAGAATTTCCTAGTTGGAGGTTCTGCCTCACTCAAAACAGTTCTTGCTGAGAGAGGAAAAATGTGGGTCGGAGGTTATAAACAGTTATCTGAACCTTTGGTAAAGAGTAACCTTCCAATTGAGTAGTATCACATGTGTCTTGAATGTACTCTTTAAACACAAGTGTATTCTGAATGAAACAATTATGCTAGTCTAATTTTGTAGTTTCAGTTAGAGAAAATAGTTTCCTTATGAAACTACAGACCATCATTCTCATGTGCTCCATCATAGAGGAAATGATACATGACTGTGTGAAATTTCAGGAGCAAACATTAATTTATATCAAAATATGGGTTTCAGATATTGTCCGAGTGCATCCAGCTCATGCTGTCTTATTCAGCAAATGAAAGACTTAAAGGTTGCCCTTTAAGTGTCTCTGCTACTTACTGTAGCTGCTAATGTTCTTCTACTGTTATTTTTAGACATGTTGTCATTATTCCAAACCTTGAAAAATCACAACCAATAAGACAAAAGGCTCCCCTGTAGCAATAAAAACAGAACACGTCAATGAAAATCTACTTCTTGACAAGACCCAATTACTACTGAATAGATAAACACCAGTAAAACTAGACAAAAATATAATGTTCATTATACTCTAGGTTGTGACTGCTCAAAGTAGCCTAAAATTACAATATAAATTATTTTATTAATACATAACTGTTATTTAAGAAATTTATTGATGTAGACATTTAAATAATTTTTTTTTTAACATAGTAAAACATTTCACAATATTGGTATCATAGAAAAGTAATCTTCAAAGCTGCACAATCAATGCCTACAGACTTGTGAATCAATGTGCTTTTATATTTTTGTTCTGAAGGAGCACTTGAATTATGTCTTAAACAGCCTGAAGCTTTTGACTGGTATAATATCATGCTATACTTCCAGAGCTGAAAAAAAACATGACTCTTAAAGCAGTAGTGATGGAGACTGGGTTTTATTTCTCACACTATGTCAATATCAAGGGAATTTTTTCTAATCTGTGACATGAAAAGGTATTTCAAAAGCTGATAAAATCACTGTGAGGTATTTCAAGTGTGACATTTGCTGCCAATTATTCCACTACTTCTGACACCTGAGAGGGATCACTGCTGACTCTTTCTACAAATATTCCGTCTAGTTAGATCATTGGCAAAAATGATCACCAAATTTGGTTTTATAACTAATGCTGTTGTTCAATCTAGACAGGTATGCTATTGAAAATATTTTGATTGTAATTACTTGCCTAGCCAAAAAGACATACACTGTGAACAGCTGAGTATGTCTTTTCAGTGTTGGTGAGATGATGAATTATCTATACCATTTGGGAAGAAAACCTAACAAAACAACAAAATCAAAAGTACTCACTGTATCCAAAAGGTCGTTAACTTCAAAACAAATTGATATAAAGAATGTTGGCAAAGAGACAAACACAATGAAATTGTACCCTGGTTACAGCAGTCATTGGAAATCAAGCTTGAAAAATCCATATCATATAATTTCTTTATTATTCAAAATAAAGACATAGCAGGATGATCTTGGATTAGGGCAATAGACCAGAAAATAGACAATTCTAAGTTTAATCATTGACTCTGCCTTGCCCTCCATGTGGGATATAGACAAAATGAGTTCTCTTTTTTTTCTCAGCTACATAAAATCACAATTTATAATAAGCTCTAAGTCTTTCATGAACATAAGGTGCAACCAACTGATTTCAAATGTAAGTTTTGACTAAGTAATAATAATAAGTTGAATTTTGATTGCCAGTTAAGGTACCATTAAGGTACCAAATAAGGTATCATGTAATTTTTTAGTATCATGGCCATCCCTATAGATGGCCTTCTCTGTTTTGGTAACCAAAGGATTTTTTTAAAAAGAAAATATTTACTGATAAAAAAAATGTACATTTTAAAGATATTATCTTTGTACTGAATAGATTACTAGGTGGAGTATATATACAGGAAGTCAAATAATATTGCTAACTCTAATTAAAAATCTGAAAAGTTAATCAAAACAAAACAATATTATTATTATTTTTTAAAATCTGCTTACAATGGTGGTAATAGTCACTCTCCAAATTACATAATTAACACAAAGCAAAACTTAGTACAATTATATATCATTATTGAGAAGCTCTGTCTGGTGTCATGTTCTTCCTCCTTCTGATTCTCCAGATTAGCCATTGGAACAGGCTGCCCAGGGAGGTGGTGGAGTCACCATCCCTGGAGGTGTTGAAGAGGGGATTGGATGTGGCACTTTGTGCCATGGTTTAATCATGAGGTCTGTGCTGACAGGTTGGACTTGATGAACTTTGCGGTCTCTTCCAACCTTGGTGATTCTGTGTGATTCTGTGATCATGCCTGGTCATGTTGTCAGCATGTGTCTCCTCAAGAAGGCATCATAGAATTGGTAGTGAGTAGTCTGCATCTCTAATTCTTTGCTAAATGCTTTGTAATCTTGATGGAAAGAGGATATGATTGTGTTTCATGCTCTTTACCAAGAGTGACCAGCCTTATTTGTATCTGACTTGACAAGTCTGACAGGTATAATCCGAATGCATGAAACATAAAACTTTTGTGCTATGTGCTCAGAGTAAACCAGAATTGATCTAATGTATTTTCAATTTATAGATCCTTAGCATTTTACAAGGTTATTTCCAATTTAAGAGTTTCATGGGTAGAATTTTATACTAGCACCTGAATCAAAATCTTACCTGTGTTCAGTCTTCTTGAATGTAAATTTTACCTGTATTTGGAATAGAGAGTTTCGTGTTTGTAATGAGAGTTTCCAGTGTCCTTCTCAGAGGTTAGGAGAGGTAGGGTCCAAACATACAGCTGTCTCTATGAATAAGATGATGTAGGTACAGATTTTTCTAACATGTCTAATTCCAATCCTCTGAGCTCACATTCCTCTGCCACACCCAGAAATCACTTTAAAAGCATATGTACCTATTAGCGCTTACACATTATTGTTCAGTTTCTGCAGTCATTGTGCAAAAGGCTGAACGACTCATCAATAATGCGGAAAGCAGGCTAGAATGTTTGAGATACTTCACTAAAGAATTGTATGTATGGTATTTGAAAGAGATGCTCCAAAGCTGGACAATATTGTTCCCTCACTTCAGTAGGTCATTTCATATTTAAAAGAAAAATCTAAGAAGCTCCAACTTTTGTTCATTAACTCAGAGACTTGGAGTTAAGAGGATATTGAAACTGATTGTCACCTTGCATGCATAAAACGCATGATGATTATTAACCTTTGGATATGTATTAGTTTTGCAGGACTGCAAACCAGCATGTTTTTGAAATAAAATTTGTTTCTTTTGAAAGTTTATTTTCTATGCATCTGCAGAGACAGAGCTGGCATCTGGGTTCCTAATAATATGGTCATGTTATAAATAATGTTTTTGAGCTAAACATGACACAAATCTAAATCCTCTAAAGCAGTGTGGGAGCACGAAATCAATAAAACTCATCCACAGAACATAAATATTTTAAATTTATAATGCACTTTGATGTTATTGGAAATGGTGGCTGCTAAAGGTAGCAACCTGCCCACAACAATAATAGCACCATGTCAGGTGCCCATTTACCAGATGCTTTAACCCAGAAAGCTGTGCTCTCTGCTTCAGTTGTGTGGGAAATGATATAGCCTAATGACAGAAAATGGTACTAGTAAATAAGTTTTCATAGAAGACTCAGGAGGTAGGACAGAGTTAGCTAGTCACTAGAAAGTATCTTGACAAGACTTGATACACTTTAGGCAGTTCATAAGTGCTATGAAACTTCTTCTTTTAATTTATTATCCCATAATGTACAGTAGTGTGAATTCTTAGCAAATTCAGCTATTGCTTTTGTAATTACTGTGGCTGTTGGTGGTTCTGTTTGTCAGTTGTTATTTATAGCAGCTTCAGCTTTTGTTCTGTTTTATATTCTATATGCATACACAGTTGCTTTGTGACTGAAGGACTGGCTGGAAGATGAATAAAAGTTTTGATGTAGATAAAGCACCTCAAAGTTCAGTAACTGGGATGACAAGCTTTCTTCTGTCTTAATGTTTTTTTTAATATTAAAATAAATGTTGAAGGTATGTTGGCATTTAGGTTTACAATGAAGCATACTTGCTGGTTTTTATTCTTACGCTTTGAAAGTTGAGTGGGAAGAATGCTTGGATTTTCTTCTTAAATTCATAGGTTAGGTGGCTAGGTGAAAGATAACAATGTTTTCTCACTATTTGTGGTAATAGATCTACCATATACATCCCATTTAATGAGTTCCTAGTTCTTTACAATAGATATACTTTTAAATAGATTTAGGAAATTGTTATGCAGCTTTCTACTTTGCCAGGTGATTTCCAGTATGACTGAAAAAAAAAAAAAAAAGAAAAAAGAAAAATGTGACAAACAAGAAAATCTTGAGATAATCCTCCACAGAAATGTCTAAAAGAAAATGAAATTGTCTAATGAAGAATACATTTTAAAAAACAGGGTCAAGATTTCAAACACACTGAGGATAGATTTGTCCAAGGCAGGAAAAGGATCACAGGCTACATGTGTGGACAAAGTTTCTGATACATGTGCTAGTGCTTAAATGCAGATGAAAATTTGGCTGTTGTGATCAGTCTGGATTTTGTTCTGTTAATCACAAGAACTTCTATATTTAACCACTACACCTCGCTGTCACTGCCTAACATGTTGAAACTCCTTCTAAACTCTCTTACAAGACTTTTGTGAAACATTGCTCTGTGAAAAATGGCTGGAAATAAAACTAAGATTTATTGCAGACATAGATTTAAAACTTGAAAATACTACATGCTGATACCTCTGTCTAGACCATGCTTCCTTCTGTGCAAACAAACTGTCTGTAACTCCCAAGCCTCATGTGGTTCATGCTTATTCTTTTGTGAAGTAGACAGAGAAGTTTTAAAGGAAGAGAATAGGCCTTTCACTGAGGAATAATTTTTATGGGAGGAATCATGTATCGAGATACAAAAAACGTAGTAACCACGAGAGTTTGCAGTAAACTGTTTTGTAAATGGTTGTTTTGTTGTGAGAGGTTGCAGAAGTTTAGTGAGGTTAATGCATTTCTAACAAATTAGTTTGTTTGGAGGGAATGGGATTTTTTGATAGAAAATACATATACTCCTAAATTAATATTAAGAGAAATATCTAAAGTAGGAAAATGTCATATGCATGACATAATTATTGTGGGTTTTTCTAAATCACATTTTCTTAATTACGAATTTCACATTTTCATAAGCTAAGAAGCAGCAATATTTTTAGAATAGAATAGAATTAACCAGGTCGGAAAAGACCTTTGAGATCATCAAGTCCAACCTATCATCCAACACTATCTAACCAACTAAACCATGGCACCAAGTGCCTCATCCTGTCTCTTTCTAAACATCTCCAGTGATGGTGACTCCACCACCTCCCTGGGCAGCTCATTCCAGTGTGGGGCACTGTATCAAAGGCCTTGCTGAAGGCCAGGTAGACTACATCCACAGCCTTCCCCACATCCAACAGGTGGGTCACCTGATCATATAAGGAGATCAGGTTGGAGAGGCAGGATCTGCCCTTCCTAAATCCTTTTAGACTTGAGGGATTTTGTTTGTTTGTTTGCTAAGTGTCCTAGACAACAAATTCATTTGTGTTACAATTACACAGATTTAAACTATCTTAAATGATCACAGTTGGAGATATTTGTCACATTCTGTACAATCGGTAATTAAGTTATAAATATTACAAAATAGAGTGTGATAAAATTATTTGCACAGTGTGGGACACTATGAATTTATTTTTTCATTCATAATAAAATTTCATATGAAAAATTATTATTTAGGTGCACAACCAATAGGTGCTAAGGAGGGATGAGGATGCAGGAGAAGCTGTCTTGTGTGAAAAGCTTTCATGTGTGTTACTAGAAAAGACAGGAGGTTTTGAGCATGCCAGTGCTACAGTGGCACCTTCCTGGAACACGGGGGTTCAAAGTTTACCTAGAGGCACAGATTTCATTGTTTCTGAAAGCATGCCACAAAGCAATTTCTGTTCTGGAATAAGAAATAACAGGTCTGATATTACTATGCATCTACTCATCCCTGTACCTCCACACTGTATTTTTCATCTGAATCAAGAAAACTGTTTATTGAAGTCCATCTGTGGAAACATGTTGTAAGAGTTATCATATAATCATCTCCTGATAATCAACCTATTGCTTTCTCTTTCTAGAAAGTAAGGACCCATGTAAATCTAGTTATATCATGCTACAGAAAGCTGACAAAGTAGAAGCACTGCTGTTTAAAAATGAAACACATTTCATTACAGTGAGTGCCTGGCAACCACTCTACAGATGACACAATGCATGATAAGCCACAATTGTGGTGTGAAGCAAGAAAATAACATATGCTAGTGGATAAAGCATAAGGTAGTCATCACATTACAAGTAGGCCTGGTGTCACTGATGGCTGTATTAAACTTGGCTGTGTCTAATGGAAAGTGAAATAACACATAATCATAAAAAAATAATCATGTTTGACCAAATGACTGCATTTGCAGATGTATCCTTTGCTTTCTTCCTCAGAATTCTATTCCTATGTATTGCAGACCTATACATTTTTTCTGTACTCATCATAATTATGATATGAAAAAAAAACCAAACCCAATAAGTTGTTTCCCTCTGAAGTCCTCTTTTCTGATATAAGGCAAATTTATTTATTTGTCTAATCTATTTCTGTTCTAATTTGTTTATTTTATTTCAATGACTCAGTAGGAACTGTTAGATAACAAATAATATATTTGGCAGTTGCTGCTGAATACAACAACTATTTTAATCTCATTTGTCAGAGAACCCACCAAACCTGTGATCACAACTCTTGCTGTCTTTTGAAGGAAAAGGATGATGCAGAGAAACAGCAACATGGATAAATATACTGAAATAGATTTTCTTCCTTTGTTCCCCCCCCCCCCCCCCATTGAATATAAATAGGCACAGAATATCTGCTTATCAACTTTGCAAAGCACTAAAAACTTCTGAGAGAATCTTATAAATTTAGATTAATTGTAGTTGGCTGATGTAATTTGTTTAAACATGCTTTCATCTATTTTGGTACAGCAACAAATGATCTTTCAATATATTTTGTTTCTTTTTAAAAATGATACTATGCATAAGACTCCAGTTGAACACCTTCTTATTAAAAGTATGTTCTGGTTTGATGAATTTCTCATTAATTTTATTTAATGGTGTATTGGTTTAGGACTGCTGAGGTTTGCAGGATTTTGAAGTGCACCCATTGTTTAATGAATAGATAGCACCCTCATTGTTTGTGTGTGAAAATCATATACAGAAAATATGTGGAAAGTTCCATTTTCCTTAAGCACAGAGGCTAGTCTGGAATAATTCCACAAATTATGATAATTTAATTACTAATATTTAAAGAAATTGTTGTCAGAAAAGGCTGGTTTTATTCAGCAAAACACAGTTTTGTCCTCCTTTGAATTACAGGGTCTGTAAATAACATAAAACAGACAAACTCTAATGGCTTCATAAGAATTTACAGAACAGCATTGCTGATTTCTCTGTGTGCCTTATGCACTTAGAGAATTACATATGGCACTTACTTCTTTTAGAAATAAGTTTGGTATCACTTAAAGTCCATTTATGAGAAAGATGAGGACAGTCTTAGCAGGGCCTGTTGCAACAGGACAAGGGGTAATGGTTTTAAACTAAAGGAGGGGAGATTTAGACTAGATATATGTATCGGTCCGGAGACACAGTTCTTTTAAATATTCCTGTGTTGTGAAATTAGAGGCACAAACGAGGCCAAAATATCAACAGCTCGACTATTTATTACATAAATTACATAAATAAAGTGGACATAAGAAGGGGAGAGGGAGAAAATAGAGAGGGAGAGAGAAAAGAGAGAGAGAAGAGGAAAGGAATTATATTACCACACCCCTCACCCCCCCCAAGACAGTTTGAGTCTGTGGAGGAAAGGTTCTGCAGGAGATGTTGGGTTGGTACGGGAATGGTGCTGAGGCTCTGGTTGGAGAAGAGCTGTGGTCCTCTGGGGACATGTTGGGTTGGTACAGGAACAGTGCTGAGGCTCTGGCTGGAGAAGAGCTGTGGTCCTCTGGGCAGCCTGGGTCTGTAGAGCAGCATTGTCCCGGGTTTTCCCTTCTCAGCGGCATGGTTCATCTCCTGTGTTTTCCTTCATCTCCGTTTTCCGTCTCCCTAACAAGCCAGTAGTTGCTCAAGTCTTTCATACAGTTTTTAGTCCTTAGGTATGTATCCAAGTATTGTCCCTCAGGAATTCCAGGGGCCAGGAAATCATCCTTAGGTAAAATGTCCAGGCATCGTTCCCCCGGAAATCTTTCTGTGTATTTCTGTGTGTTAGGGCAAGGTTCTGGATGGGGGGTGGAGGGGGGCCCTCCGCCTCCTCCATCTCCCTCCAGACAAACCCCCACACTCATTACACATCAGGAAACAGGTGGTGAACTCATTGTCTACCCTTTCCAGGGTACTTGATGGGTGGAGATTATCTTGTCCTGAAGGCGTGAATGGCTGGGTCATTGTTGCAGGCCAGCTGTGGCCCAGTGAGCAATGTTATCTTTGCACCTTCCAAGAGTCCTTCTAGTGGCTCTGCCCAACACATATTGTCTGGGCAAACAGCAAGTGATTTTATCTTTGTTGAGTCACACCAAGACAGACAAACTTTTATATAAAAAAGACATTTTTTTACAATGAGGGTGGTCAAACACTGGAACAGGCTGCCCAGAGATGTGGCAGGTGCTCAGTCCCTGGAAATGTTCATGGTCAGATTGGATGGGGCTCTGAACAACCTGATCTAGTTTAAGATGTCTCTGTTCACTGCATGGAGGGTTGGACTGGATGACCTTCAAATGTTCCTTCTAACCCAAATCATTCTATGATTCTAAATGCCCAGCTTTTCATGTTCAGCTTTGGACAGACACAAAATTTAAACATGAAACTTTTTTGTATCTCTTACTGCCTCTGATTTTCCCACATGGTATTAAAGGAAACATCTTTATTTTGCATATTTTAAAACTTTAGAGCTATTACTGTATACAGTTATTCAGAAAATAGCTACTATATTCTGATATTTCCATCTTCATGAATCTTATTCTTTTCCTATTATTTTGTGAGGGACACATATGGTAAAAGAAATGCATTTAAGGTATTGGGATTGCAAACATTTCCTCTTTTGCTTTTTAATGTCTACATTACTTTTGTCAGTTACTTTTTTTTTTTTTTTTTTTACAAAGGATCATTATCTGTTTTCCCTTGAAATTATTTTTCCCATTGACTTGATGTCTTGGTTGGCTGGAGACAGCAAAATGAACTTTTCAAAAATGTGCATGAACTTGGTTTCTGAACTGACTCCACTAGAGTCAACAGAAAAACTATTCCTTAATTTGATAGATCAGGTATTAAGGGATAAATTTATAGAACTGTTATTCTCAGACCCCATGACACTAGCTGTTTTGATGCCCACAGCAGGGTAGTAGCTGGGGGCACCACAGCTGTTTCCAGAGGCAGGTGCTGCAGTAGGTGCTGACCTCATCCTCTTATCTGTCTTTCCCTCCATTGATGCTGTTGTCTTTGCCCTGGTGAATCAGGCAGGTTTCTTGTCCAGCCTCTCATGAAGAATCAGGTACCTATAAAGGAAGTAAATTTCTTAACAGTACGCTGGGGAAAAAATGCAACCATGGAATTGAAGACTAGAAGTGGAAAGAATGAAGTGGGATTTTTTTTCTTTTTTTTATGAAGAAGGTGCAGAATCATCTACTTTAGGCTGGAAGATGATTTCCATCTACATTCCAAGTTTTCACCTGGCATCCTTATACACTTCTTCAGTATTTTACTAGCTTAAGGACAGAAATACACAATCCCATTCCACTAAATAAGACTGTGAATGAAAGTGTCACTTCAACACAAAATTTTGATAGAATGTGAATCCTTGAAGAGTCACATGTGAGATCTAAGTGTCTGCTGGAGTTCAAGTTGTTATGCTGAATAACCTGTAAAGTGCCCTTAATTTTTATATTGTATTTTAAAGAATCTACCTCTACAGATATTCTGGGCTCCATTTTATTTTCTGGACATATAATGAGGGAGTTTTACCCAGTTTGACATAAACATGAAAATTTGTATAGCTCAGCTTTATTTTTAAGAGAGTTCTCACAGAATAGAACATTTCAGTTGGAAGAGGCCTAAAATGATTATCTAGTCCAGCTGCTAATACAGTCTGAGATCATACTCTCAGTGTACAAACTGTGACTTCCTTTGGAGAACACCAAAGTGGTAGGTAATTTACAGGTGTCAGATTATAATTTTCCAGGCAGTGGTTCTATTAGCTTTCAGTTTTTTCATGGGTGAAATTAAAATCCTCAAAGGCTCACTAGTCATATATATTTTGGACTTAAACCAAGAAGTTGTCTAAGGCAACTCATGCTGTCTTTAGTAGCCATATTGCCCTTGGGGAAGGCAGATGCTTCCTAGACATTAAAAACCTGTTGGGATGAGAAACAATCTGAGCATCTTTGAATTGTTCAATATTCATTTCTGTGTCTGTGTGCAAAGGAAAGGTGCTGAAATGCTGTAATGTTCTAGCATTTTGCACTCTTCTTTCAGCCTTTCCAGGGACAAGTGCTTATACAGGGCTCAAAACAGTATTTCCTGATGGGATGAGCGCACCAGCATCTGAGAGACATCATGAGAGCTCTTGCCTGCATTTTCAAACACTAGGAGTTCATACACTTCTGCTAAGTTACATATAAGCATACTTAGTTTATGAGGCACTTCTGAGTCCAACACAAGTTCTGAACTATTTAGAGATGTTGTTCACTTTCATTTCTTGTTTCCTCTTTTTGGTCAGAGATAGAATAGAGTATTTGATGAAAAGAAGCATCGACATTTGCATAGAGGCAACAGTTGTTTTGCACTGCTGAGAAAAAATAGCATCTAAGAAAATGAAAGCAAGGAATCAATTTTACAAAGTTAAATGGTTTTGCTTTATTTCAGCTTTCCATCTTTATTTATAATAATATTATTTGCATTGTATGAGCATGTCTAGATAGAGAAAGTATTCTGATATTCAGCTAATTAGAAATCATCAGAGTATGTAGGAAGTTTCTGTTTAACAAATTGGTATTTCTTCATCACTTTATGTTCTTTCTCTGATTCACAGAGCAACTTCTCATGCTATTTATTAACTAAATAAGCATCCACTTTCCTAGAACTACAACAATGGATAATTCTATTTATGAAATTTTGTACCTTTTTGTATCCTTTCCTTCTTGTTTTTTTTAAGCATTCCTACCTGCTGCATGCTAACTCAAAGTTTTGGTTTTTCCTCCTCCCCCCATATGTTCCCCATTTTTACCATGTTTAGATGTTTTTAAGCCCTTAGGCCTTTAATTTGAAATACAGAAACTGTAATCTCTGGACTGCCTCTCTTATTTTTACAGGCTCTTCTGTCTTCTTCTATATTGACATATTTTTCATACTACATAAGAGTTTTCACTGAGATCATAATGCATTTGATCACATCCATGAGGTCAGTGCTATCATAAAAAAACAATGACAAAATAATGAAAATCTACAATTCTACTTTTCTCAATTTTGGTTGAAGCTAATTAGATGTAGGTAATAATCTGTCCTACTGGGTAGAACAAGTACACTTGGTGTTTACCCTGCCAGGTAATCCCTAACAGCCAATCTGTATGTTCTGTAACAGACATTTAGCTGTTACCTGTATTAAAAATATAAAGGTTAGTCATGTAATGATCTTAATAATTTTCTTTCTGTTACTGTCACTTGTTTTACCACCAGTGTGGCACATTATACCTGACCCAGGGCACTAATTTTTTCAACCACCAGTTATTCAAGTGCATGCTCTGCTAGCAGTCTTGGTCTGCTGTTACATGGGTTGCCCATTTTTCTACTTACCTCGTGTTTTGTAATGGATATTGCTTGCTTTAAAAATGTTCTGTAATTGTGTTGTTTATGCTGGCAGGAGTCATATCTTCTAGCTGCATCAATTCGTGTTAAAAACAAAAGCAACTAATTTTAAGAGCCTGTGTGAAACTGTTACACATCACACAGAGAAATGTGTACTGTCTGGTTTTATTTTCTATGCCATTTGCACATAAAGATCCTAAGGAAATGAATGTGAGGTTTTTTTCTCTCTCTTCAGTTTATGCCTAGCAGACTTTTTATATTTATTCCAATGAGATTCTATAGCTCAACCTATTGCTAAAACATACATATAATATTATTAGGAACTGGTAGGACAACACCTGTAATTGATACAAGTCTATTTCTTTCTTCACTTATATAGTTGAACATGTGAGAAGGACATACTGAAAATACCTTCAGATAAGTCTATAAACTGATTTCTGATTACCAGAAAAGGTCTAATTTTCTTGACAGGAAAGGCTGCTAAGAGACTGAAGACGGTCTGCTCATCTTAATGCCTGACTTAATGAATTATTTTAGCTATGTTCTCTTTAACCAAATTGTGTTGTCTAAAATATGTTCAGCTTATAAATGATTATATTCAGTATTTGCACATGGCCTGGAACAAAAGAAGTTAATTTTTATGGAAATGGCAACAGTAAGGCTTACTTCTACAATATATTGAGCCAATACTTTTCATGTTTAATTCAAGTTTAATTAAAAAATTCCAGGGAAATCATTTAGTTGGGAACATCAGAATAAAAGATTCATATAATCCCTGAAAGGTCTCCTGCTGTGCCATCTTTTGAGTTTATGGGGGACAAAATGAGGGGAAGACCAAATCAACTAGTACATGTTATACTTCATATGAGGTAATAAGGTTTTGGATTAGATTATTTAATTTTAAAAATAGAAAAAAAAAATATAGTTCATAAATCTGTTTTCTGATGTAAATTCTGAATACTGCATCCTCTGACTTTCCTAACTCATACATTATTTTCTAATGACACTGAAAATCCTATGTTGTTTGTTTGTTTGTTTCCAAAATTACAAAATTCAGTGCTGTAATTATGGAGAAAGTGTTTGCCATTGAGCAAGTAACTGAAAGGAGGTGAAGCAATACCATACCCAATTTGGGAATGTAGAGGTATGGGCAGAGAAATTAGTTTTAAAAACCTGTAAAAACTGTTGAAGTTCATAGTAAAATGTCTAGCATGTGTCAGATTAAAATTAAATATGAGGCAGATAATTGGACAGCATAAATATTAATGGTTTGAGAAAGGAATCAGCAACAAAGAATTGACATGCAACTGAACAAATTTAATGAATGTATGTGAGGACATCTGAGAAAGCCGTTATGTCTCCAAGGTGTGTACATGTGTTCTGGCATGAGATACTAATGATGCTGAACTAGAATTTCATTTTCAGAAGCATTTCTCTCCATCACAGCAAGTAACTGAAAATGACTTTTCCAGGTTATACTTTCCACATTTCTCTGTCCTGAGATGAGGATTGGCTATTATTGGCATTGCTTGTAAGCCTACACCAAAAGTACTACAGTTGCTTGTCATTACAGAGTTTCGTCATTGCAGAGTTTCATCCTTGCCCTTTAAAAATCTGCTCAGTCATTCTTACTCTAAGACACAAAACTTCCTGCAGGTAGTGTTTATGCTAAACACAGATAGAATAGGCTGTAGTAAAGTAATGTTTTAATAATGTTTACATTTTACACTGATGCCAGTAGAAAGGAAGGGAATATCCTGCCTGTGTCCATGCAGCAGCAGCCCTCTTATACTTATTCTACATTATGCTGTACAACTCTTAGGTTTTTTGAGCCATGCTATGGTAATACAAATGAGAAAGATCTTACAGTACAATACATTTTTTAAAATGTTTAATTTACATGTATTTTCAAGACCCTACTTACATCTCTCCATTATGTAATTTATTATGGGAAAAATTGCCTCACTTTCTGGAAAATTACTGTCAGACTTCTCCAGGACATATTTTCAAAAGACATCAGGGTATGCTTGCATAAAAATCATGCTGTTCTCAATGACCACCCAGTATCCCTTATGATTACAGTAACTGACATGTTGATTGAAAAAAACTTTCTTAATGAACTATTGGTGGAAAAACTATAGCGAGTAAGGTAAGCAATAAGCAAAAGATCTGATATGGATAAATAAGGGAAGAATAAAAATGCAGTCAAAAAATAAATGAGACACAAATTATTGCAAATAAAATATCAGAACAAGAATATAGTAATATTTTCTGGTAATTCAACAACTGTTAGTTGGGTTACTGCTGCCCTGGGGTAAGCTGACATTTTCATATGCACTAATTAGCAAAGAGGTCAAATAAAGTTTCAAATAAATAGTTCACTTGTGATGGTTTGCCTTTATGGAGGAGCTAATCTTAAATAAACTCTGGAATAACTGGCAAAGTAAACACTAGGTGTTCCTGTTCTGTCTGCCAGGGCTGAGTATTATCTGCATCTAATAAACTGCAAATGAAATTGACAAAAATGCTATGTAGATTTTTTAAAATATTATTTTTATTTTCTAGTGAAGGCTGAAAAGTAGCTGTATGCTAAAGCATGCAATGCTGTTGCCATGCATACATGCACACACTTGCTTTTGGGTGTAATCAAATGTGAAGCATGTAACAGCAAAGCCAAGGCTGCCCTGGTGAACTAATAAATAGAATAGCATCTCTTCCACTCGTTAGATGTCTCTGCAACACTCTGTACTGGGGCTGATAACAGCAGTGAGCTCTTCTGCTAATTGGTGCATGTAGAAATACCCAATTATACAAGGAGCACTAGTAACTTGACAAGAGACAGCTGAAGTACCAGAAGAAATTATAGTATTTCCAAGACAGCCACAAACTCAAATCTTGTTTTAATCACATAATTCCTCAGTTGAAATTCCCAGCTGCTGCAATCATAGTTTTATCTTTGTGAAAAAATATAGAATAAATGACTAAACATTTAGCAAAAGCATTGTTCATGCTCAGTGTCTACAGCATGAGTACTTACAGGATTATTTGATACTGCTATCTAAACCAGAAAAACTGTTCTGTTTTACTTTCACAAAAAGCCAAATGGCTGGCTGAATTCCAATGCTGTATCTCAGTTTGCTGGTTTATGTCGCTCACCTCTCTTATCGATGAGTTGCCATGCACCCCTCATACTGTGGGCACACTGCAGATTTTTGTTCCTTGCTCCTCTTACATATCTACTTTACCTGAACAGGAATGTGACAAGAAGGGGTTTTTAAGCCTCTCTATGAATATCTTTATCACAGAAGTGTGGTCGCGGATCACTGTAGTACAGCAAGCACAAATGCAAGCCGTCCCACTCAGCTGAAAAGAACAGATGCAAGAGTCTGAGTGAGAATGCTTATTATCTGCTCTAGCATTCAAACATATCTATCTAAATACAGTCCCACACCTTCCAAATATGACAATAAATCTGAATAAAAAGCATTTAATATATTCATATAACAGTTTGGGTTGGAAGGCACCTTTAAAGGTCACCTAGTCCAATTCTCCTGCAGTGAGCAGGGACATCTTTAACTAGATCAGATTACTCAGTGCTTCTACGACAAATTCTTTCAAGATCATCAGCTTTTATACATGTAAGTAGTGCTACATTATTGCAACAGATCTAAATCCCAAAGATGCTGTTAATATTAGCAAAGCTACTATTCAGTAAATGACAAATGTCAGTGGAATTAGTTTTGAAAAATAACATCTGCATCTCCTCAAAATACTTTAAAAAGGTACATTTCAAGTGCTCTGTTAACAATTAGCTTTGGTTTTTAGTGAAATAAAATCATATACCCATATTGGCTCTATGATTTTCAATTTGGCTATATTGTTTGCAAATTCACCTATGTGTAGAGTTAGGATTTACAAATTAAGTGCCTTTTTTCCTCATTACTTCTTAGTACTTAATTAATTCCCTTTATTTTTAGCAGAAGGATTTGTTTGCTACCGCATAATGATGCATTGTTATATATTTATGCATCATGTATTATTACAGTGCACTGTTCCAAAGTATTAAGGTTTCATGAGGATGAACTTGGCAGGATCATTTTCCACATAAAACTTAAAAGAGTTAGTTTTAAGTCTAAAGTCAGAAAGATATTTGTCAGTAAGAACTATTAAAATGTTTTATATAGAGAGGTAGAGAAAATATTTTTTTTAATGCATAAATTTAAAATTATTGTATTGTTATTTTTCATTTTATTCTCAATGAAGAATTAATCTCCAGTAAAAATCAGTAATAAACATTAAAGTGTCACTTGATACTTTTTGGAATACCCTGAAAATAAAGGCAAATCTTAGCTCCCTATTCGAAGCTCCATGAAAATGAAACAACATTCATCTTCTCCCCTTATGAATTTAGATGGTACTTCCTTAATAGGTTGATGCAAATATGAGTTATTGAGCAGCATGAAGATGAATGAAACCTGATAATTACAATTTCTCCATCATTGGTGCCATGTGTTTATGGGCATGTGCTTATGACCTCTTTGTTTCAAAGCATATATAAGTATCTAATTTTTCAGTAGGCAAAATATCAGAGATCTGTAACAATCTGTATAGTATGTATGGTGCTGACAATGCACCCGTTTTTCGTTGATTTCTTTGGAGTGTTTTATCTCTTTCTGAAATCACAGAAAATATTTTCTCAGTGTTAAAAGTTGAAGTATAAATGTACTTTGAAAATTCTGAGGTATTAGACAAATTGTTTAAGCCAAGTCTATTTTAACTCTATTCGAATTTATTAGAAGCAAGAATGAATCCTTAAATGCCATGCTGTACAATGTGCATGGGAAAAGAGTGACTTACTGTCCCTCAAATTTGTTCTTGCTTTCAACTCCTGTTGCTTTCTTTTAAGTTCATTAATGCTTTATTAAGGATACACAAGACACTCTATATATAATTCATGCCCTTGTTTTTGGTTTGTGCCTTCCAGAAGTTGGGAATTTTTTTTTTAATGAAAAAAAAAGGAAAGAAATAGCATTTAGTTTGTGTGTTACATAGAGGGCAAAGTTCACTGAAGTCTATAGAGAAATATCTGCTGGAACCAAGATTTCCTCAGAGAATCTTAAAAAGGACTGCTCTGAACACTTTCACAGTCATTTTTTTCTACAATGACCTACATATATTTGCCAGGGAAAACACAAACAAATCAGTCCTCTTTACATATTTTCAATTACACCTTCAAGTCTGTTTTTTTTGGGGGGTGAGGGGAGTTGGCTCTGTTTGTGTTTTGGGCTTTTGTTGTTGTTATTTGGATTAGTAGTTCCAAATGAATTTTTGACAGCTGAGTTTTTTTGTATTTGCCATTTCCCACTATTACACTCACAGGTCTGCATTCAGGTTTCAAAATATAAAATTGCAATATGGATGGTAAACAGCTAATTCTTATCATTTGTTTGTTAATGGCTGTGCTGACATTCATAGGTAAAAAGTTTGTGATGATGATACTTACATTGACATACCTCACGTTTTTAGCAAGTCAATTAAAAAGAAAAAAGCAAAAATTTACCTCAGGAACTCCTAATGTACAGTCAAATATTTATTGTAAGACATGTTGAAACAATGAACTATGGATAAGTTTATTTTGCAGACCTGTAATATCTCCTGGGTACATTGAAAGCAAGATCATAGAGGCAGTATTTGTTAACTGCAGTGTTACCAGCCCTTGTAATTTGTTTAACAACGCTTTCAACTTGCCTGATATTGCCAGTCTTACACTAACTGGCAGACAACTGGCAGGTGGGACAGCAATAGAAAATCATCATTTAAGAAAAATGAAATCTAGGCTGTGCAATGAGCAGGACTGTAACGTGGCAAAAGGCAGTGTCTTGCAAACAAGTATTTAGGCAAAATTGATCTTGGGGAGGCACATCAACTTACAATCTTGCTCCTCTGGGATGTTACTTGTGTCACCACTGTTTTTCAAGTGTCTTCTATTTGCTGTAGTCTCTGAAAATCAACAGTACAAAAAGAAAACCTCAAATCCCAGGAACAAAACAAAAACTTGTTTACTGATTCTTTCAATTGAAAGTGATAGAACAGTTGTGACAGTAAGTGGGTGGGGAATAGGTTTCAGGAGGAATAAGTTGGTAATATTGAAATCATTGACATAACATGTCTTTCCTAGGGTTGTCTGAAATATTTGATAAATCATATTGCAAAGTTACACATATATGTAAAGAAATTGCACATGTAAGCTTTTCAGATTTTTGTCAATCATTGGTAGACTACTACACTATAGGACTCATAATAAATATCTAAACGCCATGAATATATGTAATCTAATTGGCAGTTAAGTAAATTGAATCAAAATGTAAATATTATGTTGGAGAGCTGATTAAAAAAATATAAGCATTGGTTTCACACTGCAAGTTATGAAAAATCAAGTGCAATTATGAGAAAAAACTATGATACTGTTCAATAGTTGCCACCGAAGCTGGAAATTGTTGTAAATATTGGTTTGATATCTGCAAATGGAAAAGTTGCTGTATGGAAGGAAGAATACCTGACAATCCAGTCAAAGTTAATAGAAAACTGTGTTGTTTTCATGTAATATTGAAAATCAGCTCTCATGCACCCATACAGGAGGGCAGAAGATGTGTTATTTCCATAGTTTAGCCTTTGTGTTTCTGTAAGCTCACCATAAAAAAATGTTTTGTTGGTTGGTTTTGTTTGGGATTTTTTTTCCTGCATGCTTTACACAGATTACTCAGTCCTCTGATCCTTAGAGGCAAGCATGTATATTTATTAATGTGAAATGTAATAGTGTAAGACAAATTGCATGTGTCATCTCAGCTGAACTTGTTGAATGCAGTGGAAGATGTAGAAATTGCATACAAAGTTGGTTTTGCTAATCACAGGGGGAGTTAAATCTTCTGGGGGGTAGCCTGATTTGAGGATGGTACACACTTCACAACTCAAATACTGTTACTTTGCCTTTACAGAGTGGGGACCTAAACAACTTTGTGAGCTGTGTGCATGTTTTCATACAGGGAATTCAGAACAAGAAAAGAGGAAAGAATAATTTCTTCCTCATCCAGTCTAAGTATGAACAATGCTGTACTGTCTCTCACACCGAAAGAGGAGTTGTTCTGAGAAAATGGGGTAAGAATGCACAATTACAGTATCACAGTATAACTTAGGTTGGAAAGGACCTCGAGGATCATTGAGTCCAACCTATCAACACAGACCCCATGACTAGACCATGGCACCAAGTGCCACATCCAATCCCCTCCTGAACGCCTCCAGGGATGGTGACTCAACCACCTCCCTGGGCAGCACATTCCAACGATGAATGACTCGCTCAGTGAAGAACTTCCTCCTCACCTCGAGTCTAAACCTCCCCTGGTGCAGCTTGAGACTGTGTCCCCTCGTTCTGGTGCTGGTTGCCTGGGAGAAGAGACCAACCCCTTCCTGGCTACAACCACCTTTCAGGTAGTTGTAGAGGGCAATGAGGTCACCCCTGAGCCTCCTCTTCTCCAGGCTAAACAATCCCAGCTCCCTCAGCCTCTCCTCATAGGGCTTGTGTTCAAGGCCTCTCACCAGCCTTGTTGCACTTCTCTGGACATGTTCAAGAGTCTCAATGTCCTTCTTAAACTGAGGGGCCCAGAACTGGACACAGTACTCAAGGTGCGGCCTAACCAAAGCAGAGTACAGGGGCACTATGACCTCCCTGCTCCTGCTGGCCACACTATTCCTAATGCAGGCCAGGATGCCATTGGCCCTCTTGGCCACCTGGGCACACTGCTGGCTCATATTCAGGTGGCTGTCGATCAGCACCCCCAGGTCCCTCTCTGTTTGGCAGCTCTCCAGCCACTCCGACCCCAGCCTGTAGCTCTGCATGGGATTGCTGTAGCCAAAGTGCAGCACTCAGCACTTCAACTTGTTAAATGCCATCCCATTGGATTCTGCCCATCTTTCCAGTCAGTCGAGGTCCCTCTGCAGAGCCTTTCCACCCTCTAACTGACTAACATCTGCTCCTAACTTGGTGTCATCTGCAAACTTGCTGATGACTGACTCGAGCCCCTCATCCAGATCATCAATGAAGATGTTGAAGAGGACGGGGCCCAGCACTGATCCCTGGGGGATGCCACTGGTACCCAATTACCCAATCTTGAAAGCATTCCTGGAGCATAATGCTGTGTGAGTGAAAACTGGTGGCACTCTAAGTACAAGGACAACTTAAATGTGCATATATGACACAGAGTAGGCATGTTCAGGATGTTCCTTAGTAGTGAGCTGTGAAAGCAACTTTGCTTTTGCTCATCTGAGCAGATGGGACTGGACTGTTCAGCTGACTGCAGGTGACAGCAGCATTCAATGGGCCCTACACAGAACTGAACGCTCTTTACAGACCAAAATTAATAGAAAGTGATTTAGTTAGTCATGAGGTGTTGTGTGATAGGTTGGACTTGATTCTATTGATTCTATGATAATAAGGTTGCCATTCAATACAAATATGCAGTCAATAACTTGAACAGAAAAGGGAAATAAGCCAGATCTCTGTATGACTCTATGCTTAAATTGTGCTACTGAACACCATGTTCTATAAAATGGTGTTTAGTCTTTAATTATGACAAAAAATGTCTTTAAAATTCACAACTAGTTTTCTTTTTAAATGAAGTAATTGACACTTTAAAAAAAAAGAAATCCCTTACCTAGTTGTCTAGTATTTTTATGAAGAAACTTGAAACAACTTTTCATTGCTCATGTCACAGATTACCACTGAATGTTTCAATAGGTAACCCAATTTCAAATCAGAGAATCTCACACTAAAAGAAAATACAACTTACCTTTATTTAAAAAAGAAAAAAAAAATAAAAATACTTTGTTTTCTTGTGTCAACCATTAAAAATGAGAATATTGCATATGAACTTGGCCATCTATATAATAGTTTCTAGATAAAATACTGAAGTTTTATTACTTAGACAACAATTACTCCTCATCTGAAATCACATAACTATGAAAGGGTTAAAAGAAATCCTCCACTGTAGAGAAAAGATGTAAAAAATGTACTAAAAATAAACCCTGTTTCAGCTTGTTGAGAGGGCAAGAAGAGCAGAAGACAGAGTTAGTCAATCCAAAAATAGTCTCCTTATATCTACAAATTTGCAGAAAAAGCATACTTCTTTTTAAGTGAAAATAAAATGTTCAAAGCAAAATGAAGACAGAATTATCTATAACAACAGCAAATTTTCTCCAAAAATATTTGGCTGTCAGAGGATCGTATGAACAGTAAAAAGCTGCTTTTCAATGCGTAGATATTTCTAAAATAGCCACAGGAGATTCTTCCTTTTTGCTATAATTTTACTGATAGTCTGTTTTCTGACAGAATTTGTATTGCAGATAACCTCCTGCTGTCCTAGAAAATTGCATTTAAGTGGTGTTACCTTCCAGAGTTTGGGGCACGTGTATGCCAGCAGAATGTGTGGGTACAAAAACTATTTCATGATATTTTCATCTGCAAGATATTGGTGCTCGCAGTTATGTAGAATGTTTCCACTGTTACTGTGCAGTGACACATTAGGCTAGGCATGTAAACTAATGCAGTGTGACTGATACAAGCTGATGTTACACTTCACAGCACAATGCTTCATAATGTGTCATGTCAATGAGAGCATTAAAAAAGAAAAAAAAAGAAACAATTCTCCAGAAAAAAACTATTAAAAGAATCCAAGAATAACTTTCTGCCTCTCTTCCTGCCATGTCTCTCAAAACACAAAATATACTGAGTGCAGAAGGCAATTTGTATTTGACACGCAAAAATAACTTTTGGAGGATCCATAGCAGTAGGTTGTTGTATAACAGAGAGAATTAAGATGGACAAATAATCATTATTTTCAAAATCTGGTTGTATTTCTACACAGTGAAAATCATTTCACAGTTGTGATCTTCAAGGTCTTAAAAATCATACATTTTTATAGGAATAAGAGTAGGATATTTCAAAGTACTTTGTCTACATAATGTTATAAACATTTTCAGCTTGTAAGGCAATATGCTGTTTCAGTTACAAGCAAAAATAATGTTTTTACTGAATTTTCTTACATTTCAATCAATTGTATACTCCTTTTATGCATTTTGATTTAGAACTTTTATGTCTGAAGGTGCAAATTTAATTTGGTTTTAAACTTCATGCTTTTTTTGAAGATGACATGACGGTGCAGAAATCAGTGTGGTGTTCTCCTCATGTTATTGTAGGGCTTCTTGCAATTACTATTTTTCTTGTTCTGTGAGCTCTCCTACAATTCAGAAATCTTTCTGTCTTGTTCTCAAAACTGGTCCTAATACCATTTGGTCTGACTCCTCATATTATTGAGACTAGCTTAGAATTTAGGCGCCATTTGCTGCTGGTAGTTGTTGTTTGTGGTTTTTTTCCTGACAGTTGTTAAAGAGTTTTGCAATCCATCATCAAAGAAAAAGTACTGTCCTGTAGCTGCTGGAGTACACAGAGAAGTTGATGGATACTTTGGACTTCTCTGTACTGGTGCACTCTGCATTTCAATGTGTCTTCTCAGCACTTACAAACTGCATGTATATTTAGTTATATTGTATTCAGGCCAGGAAAACTCCAGCTTTGATGGTGCATTACAGTAAACAGCAAGTTCTTTTTTAAAGATACCCACATCAGCTTCTTGTAGGCAACTTGGTGCTAAGGACAGACTGAAGCTGTTCAGACTTGTGAAGTTAGGGCCGGACCTGACTAAAGTTGAGGCTGGGCAGCATTGTGAGGAAGGCTAGAGCCAGTAATGGCTCCAGTCTGACACACTATGGTGTGCCTAGGGAAATACAACAGGGTTTGGGCTACCCTCTCTACAAATGAAAAGCAAAGGAACATAATTGACTTTTGTGTGAGGGAGGTGGAGAGTTATAAGGGTGGAGAGAGTTCGTGCCTTCGGTTACCTGGCAGACCCAGGAGGAGTTTCTTAAGGTCTCTCAGTACAGAAACTAATAATTCTTGCTGATACTAGCTGATTGAGAGGCTGAAATATTAGTCATACAGTGAGAAAAATTCTACAGGTGAATCCTATATTAATCATGTCAATGCTGATGTACCTCTACTCTATCATATAGTCTCTCTTTCTGTGCTATTTACATATACTCGCTTTACTTCCTGCTTGGAGACTCTACCCAGAGATTATACTGACTGCTCAGAGAAGGCATCATGAACAAATTTCTATATGTCTAAAATTTAACGTTAGCTCCTTATTTTAGCACCTGCTCTCTTAGTCTCTGCTACGCCTTTTTGCAGCACCCCAGAGGAACTCCAATTCCTGTCACTTCTTTTATAATGCAAAGAAACTGTTTTCTTGCCTTAACTTGCTTTGTTTGGAGGGAAGAGAGCAACAGTCTGTGCTGCTATGCTGCAGGTGATGGAATGTTCTCTAGCATCCTGTAGGATTCTGCTGACTAAAGTTCTAAGTTTGACCTCAGAGAGATCCAGACCAGGGAGAACTATGAATACATAGATGCCAAAAATGGCTGTCAGCATGCAGCCTCCATTCACTATGGAAGGGGTTTGTAGGGGGAGATTTGCCTTTGCTTAAATTAGAGAAGGTCATGTCTGGTCTCTGACTTAGAAAAGAATGTAAACCTCTTGTAACTGAAGGGAGAAATTTGGCAGAATTTGGTAGGATGTATTGGAATATTGTTTTGTTATTTTAACCTATTGAATGCCTTAATTACAAGCATGCCGGTAGAAAATTACCAATTAAGATGTGACACATATGCTTTCTAAAAGAGTATATAAACTTGCTGTAAAACATAATAAACGTCTTTGCCTGCTAACATTGTGGCCTGGTAGCTGTGTTTGTAGTACCTTCAAGGTGATCAAACACCTATACCCATATTACAACAGGGGTTAGTTTTTGCAATTAGATATCTGAACTGAACTGTTCACTGAAAAAATTATTTTTTCTTTTTTTTTTTTCTTTATGCACAATTTAAAAAGTTAAGAGGAAAAGGTGCTGTCCCTTTGACTATGTGCACTAAAATGGGATTAAAATATTTCCTGCTTACTACTCTACTGAATATGCTTCAGAAAAGGCAAGGGAAAGTTAAACATAGTTTAATTAAATGTGGCAAAACAACTACTAGCTTTAATTAACTTGTTTGAATTTAAGTATAGTTTTCTTTGTTGCTGTAGGCCATCAAATCCACTGTTGCTGTGGGCCAGCCGCTATGACAGGGCCTCACACTGTCTAATTGCAGCTGGAGAGCTGCTGGGAATGGGAACATGCTGTGTTGCATGTGCCAGCTCAAACAGTTACATGCTGTAGTACAGAATGGTTCTTAGGCAAGTGATTTTGTGCAGAACATTTCACAGGAAATGTAGTTATTACTAGATGGTTACATTGAAACCAACATGAAAACTGACTAAAGGTTACATACAGCGTTTGAATTTACAAATCTTTTACAGTTAGCGTGTATTCCTCTTGGGGTGAGGGTGATGGAAGTAGGAGCAAGTGTTGTAACACGAAATTTGACATCACTTGATTTATTCATGTGCTTGAACAGTAGGTTATGTTATCTACTTGATTCATCATTTAAAAAAGAAATTATTATAACTGAATTTTAGCCACAGCTATGAAAAAGAAGGATTCAGCTATGACTGGACTAGAGAAACAGCTCACTGGTATTTGAGTTTGTGTTGTGAAATCAGTTCTTTGGTTTTTGCATGTGGATGAATGTAATAAACTATAATTATGTGAAAATAACTGAAGATCTCAGCTTTCTTTTCATGGAAGCAGAAGAGAAGGCAAAATTTATCTTGAGAAGATATGGAGTATATGGAAGGAAGTTTAAGACTTCATTGTAATCCTTTCAGAGCTGGAAGGGGCATGTCCCACCAAGAAGCTGCTTCATCATCATAGCTTATTTTTATATCAAAACCCCCAAATATTTAAGATTATTTAAACCTCCAGTGATTTAAGACTGTGTCATTGGGAGACTACAGAGAGACTGTAGAAAACTGGGCTTTGAAAAATGAGGGTACTGTCCTATTCTGAAGTCACTGAAGAGATAATATCTATATTTCCAAGCATTGAAGAATAGCAGTGTCATCCACTGTTCTTCATTTTAAAATTATAAGGCGTTCACAATTTACCCTTAGAGACAGGTGGTATTAAATGCTCCTAGGTATGGTCCTGAAGAATGACTCAAGCACCATGTCTAGGTCAAATAGCAAGCTTATATATGTGTGTATGTGTGTGTATATGTATAATATATATAAATATATTAACTGTGTAAAAATAATTTTATGTCATTTTAATCCTTGTTTACCTAAATTAATTTATCTGAGTATCTTTTCAGTAAACTAACTGACATAGGCTGGAATATCTGTGTAATCCATCCTTTCCAGATGATATTTCTCTGGTAGGGAAACCAATCACTTATCCATACAATCCTATTGGTGACCTTATTTTGAGAAATTTTTGAAAGCCAGAATAATGCAGTTGGAGATTTTTCTCTGCTTGTCTGCTTGTAGTAAAAAAATGCTTTTGGGGTGGGAGGAGAGGTACCTATTATTGTATTTTCCATTTTAGAAAATGGGATTGCATTCAGAGTTTATTCATAGCCAGTCTGTAATAAACAAAATAGTAACAGTTTTAATTAGAACAATATCCTTGCTGGTTAGAAAATTGAACAATAATTCATAAAAAGTTCATAATCTATTTCTCTACTTACATATATCTAGTCTATAATTTTGCTATTACTCTTTCTGTTGTTTTCTTTTGGTTTTCTTCCCACCCAACTTCGCCCCCCCCTTCCCCCCCCCCCCCCCCCCCCCCCCCCGATCCTTCTTCCCTCCCCCTGTAAGATTTAATTAAAAAACTTGTGCTGGCAGTAGGACAAACTGAAATGTATTGGAATTTATATGAAATCAAGAGTCTTTGTTTCTTAGGAAAATTATTCTGAGTTGTTTTTTGTTTTGTTTTTATAGGATATTTCAATATTTTGGAAAAGTATATGAAAATGGATAGAGAGAGAGCAAAAACTTGAGAAATAGGAACAGAGACTAATAATGCTAATTTTCTGGCACTAACGTAGCCTCAAATACTTTGCTTAAGGTAGTCTTCTAATTAGATTTTGGGGTTTATGGAAAACTAATGTCATGATTTTGGCTGAAGGACTTCAAAAAAGTATCTTCTAAGGACATGAGGGATGTCAGCAATGAAGTGAAAGATTAAAGGAAAAGGTTATCTGTGCAACTGCAACTATGTATGATGTGCAAAACTAATTAGTAATGACCACAGAAAAAGACTTGGTAATTCACCACCACCATCATCACACCCCTAGCATATTCCCTTCTCAGAACTCTTCTCTTGTCTGTGTTGTAAGCTGCAATGTGTAAGTTCAGTGAGGTCTTCTGGCAAGTTTTAGCATATGAAGGAAGGCTGATGAAAAACCAAGTTCAGTGGTACCAAGGCTCAGGAAGTTGCCTGAGGCTATGCAACAGCAACAGCAGTGGGCCAGAATGCTTCAAGTGTGTTGTTACAGGAAGGTCAAGGAGCTACCTTGATCTTGAAAGAAAAGGAATGAAAAATACCTGTGATGGGAGGAACGGAAAAATGTTTTCTAACAGTGAATGTGGAGAGTGTTGTCAGTCTGTCTGTTTTCAAGCTAACCATAAAAATATGCTGGAGGAACTTTGTAATTTGTATTTTTATCTATATTATGATTTGAATTTGTACCTATAGACCCTCATAGAGAGCTAGAACTAGGTGCTTGCTAAGCCAGGAGCTTCAACTTTTATTTGCAGCACACACAGCAAGGCTTCAGAAAGGATTCTTGTACTCAGGAAGAATAAGGAGAGGGCTCATGATATAGGAGGAGGGACACAGATATCTGTTGCACTTTACAGACACTTTGTTCCTGCTTTGCCAGTTCCAGAATTATCTGTGGCAGGAAAGTAAGGACAGAGTAAAATCTCCCTTAAACCTCTTTATGCAGTGACACTGGGAGCAACCCTGCCCTCTCACAGCAGCCCATAGATACTCCAGACCTCATGTTAGTCTTTCAGTATCTTTACATGCACTTTTGGGGAAGAAGGAAGCACAAAATGCAGCTTCGTCCACTGGCTTTCTTGCTGAAAGAAAGCACTTTTTCTGAGTTTTGAACGTGCTTTCAAAAATTAACGACAGTAGATATTTAAGTATGTGTTTGTAAGTGAACAAAAGTCCTCCTTGATCTGTTATCCTTCCAAGCAACTATTCTGGAGCTGCAGATTACAACTGCACATGAAAATCAGTACAGTTTCCAGCCCCTACATCATGGGAGTGAAAAAAGTCTCAGCAGTAGCTCCTAATTACACAGATGTGTGGAATAGTAACTACTTTGTTCTACATTATCATTGTGTAGCAGAGTACAAATCATTAATGAGTATGGTGAAGGAAGGAGTGTGTACTCTACTGGTGAAATAAAGTCTGAGAAGTACTCTAAAATAAAGTCATCCTAGTGTAGATAATGCTCTCAAATATAACAGAAAATAGAAGTAAGGAAGTGAATATTTTTTGTATATCCAACAACACCAGCATTCTGTTGCACAATAACTGTTTTAGTCTTTGTTATGCTATGACTTGGCTATATATAGAACCAGCAAGAAGATATAGAACAGAACAACCTCCGAGTCTTTTGAAGATGTGGTACTAGAGTTGTATGCATCCAGAAGAATCCATTGTTCCAGAACTCTATCAAGACCACCTTATGTAGATGAACCTCCCTTGACCTGCTGTCCACACTCTTCTTAACACACCCCAGAACTTCATAGGCCTTTTTGGCCATGAGAGCGCATTGCTAGCTCATGGTGAACTTACTGCCCACCAGAACTCCCAGTCTTTCTCCACAGAGCTGCTTTCCATTGGGTCTCCCCAACTGCAGCACTCTACACTTGTTCCTGTTGAACTTTGTGTCTCTGCCCAACTCTCCAGCCTGTCCAGGTTGCTCTGGCTGGCAGCACAGCCTTTTGGTGTGTCAGCCACTCCTCCCAGTTTTGTATCATCAGCAACCTTGATACAGTACACTCTGTTCTCTTATCCAGGTCGCTGATGAATATGCTGAACAAGACTGGACCGAGTACTGACCCCTGGGGCCAAACTCTTTTGCTGGAGTAAGAGATTCAGTTTACTCATCAGCTGCAGCCCTTAAAATATTGGAGGAAGACATGGAACAATGTCACAAGTAAATAAAACCAAACAGGGCAACCAAAACTTAGAACATGGCAAAGGCATTAGAGTGAGCAGATGTTAGTCAAAAATGTGGTTGCAGAGAAGTAAAACGCAGACAAAATATAACCCTCCAATTAATAGTGCCAACTTTTGTGTTGAGCTGATAAAATAACTGGCATCTTCAGGCTAGCCTGTTAACATCCAGTATGCATAATCACAGAGGTAAGTAGATACATGTAATCAAGAGTTGCAGCTACAGTAATTATTTTAGGAACTCTTTCACAGAAAATATGTATTTATGCTTAAGAATTAGGTTTTGAAAGATGTTCTACATGTTTTTAATCATCTTTTGCAAACAGGAAGGTCTAAAATCCTATAAAAAATTATTAAATGTCAAAGGTCTAGTCCAAATATTGTTTGTCTAATATGTTTTGTCACAGTACAACACCAGAGGGCTAGTTCATATCAGAGCCATTGAATTAAAAACAACCAACCAACCAAACAAACAACAAAACAAAACAAAATCCCAAAACCACATGCACAAAAAACCCCACCAACAATAAAGACTCTCAATTTCTGTAAGAAAAGTTTTAAATGAGCAGGAAATATTCTCCCATAACAAGGACCCATATTAAAATATTTCATTAGTTAGATGCTGCACTTTTACAGATTTTCATTTGAAGACTTTTAACCTTGCAATAGGTTATAAATCTATTTCCTGGTGAACTGGTAAGCAAGAAATACTAAGGCACAAAAATGAATTACTAGTGTATACACCATTGTATTTCCTGTATAGGCTGTAGATTGTTAGGATAACTGTTTCATTTTGTTTCATAAATCCAAAGAATTCAAATAAATATTTCAACATATCGTACACATCAGAACATATTAAGTCTATTTAACAGTCCATCAATGTCTTTTATGATTCAGTTTAAAATTGCTCTGTATCACATTATTCAACATGGAACAGTGTCAGCTGTGTTTTAAAAATAGGTTCATCATTTTACACTATGAACTTAAAAAAGCTGGGAAATAACTAAAATTATTTGAGGAAATGTCTTGGTTTGAATTAGAACAGAACCAATTGTGTTCAGTGAATCTGCTTTTCAGCTCAGTCTCCTTTGAGTAACTGCACTTTCTGAAGTTCACTACATATTTTCACAGTGTCTGCTTCTAGTAGTGATAACACTCAATGTTTGTAGTTAGTACCAAGGATTGCTATGCTATCACAAGTCAGTATTCCCCTCCATAATCCACCATATACAAGTAAGCTGAAGGATCACAAGGGTCAAGCTTTCTTCCTCAATGGCTGGTGTCCAAGGAGGGCTCTGTCCATTTTGCCTTTAATCCCAGCTTGTGTGTTCCTGAATATAGTTCCCACCCACCATTGAATCCAGTCTGCAATTTATCTGGTGCATGCCCACAGCACAAGTGGTGAAGGTGATGTAACTGCCATGAAGGGCATTTCGTTTGGTATTGGTATTGTATATATTTGTAACTATTTCATTTTATTGTTATTATTTTTATTGAAGTTGTTTAAGTTTTATTTTCCAATCCATAAGTCTCTCTATTCTCTTTCCCTTTTCATTTGGGAAAGGAGAGGGGTTAATAGGAAGCATCTGCCACGCTAGTGGCTGACACAGCCTTAACCCTCAACAGGGAAAGAAAAAGGTAGAGTTGTTTTTAATTGTCTTTTTATGCTTGTTATGTTAAAATACTTCCTGGAAAATGTGTTTTGTATGTATTTCTGTGAGGAAGAAATGGAAATGTGTATTCTGAGTGAAGTCAAACAGAGGAGTGACATTTAATGATGGGTTTTAAAAGAAGGTGGACAAGTGTTGAGCCAGAGTTTCCAAATACATAAGTAGTTCTAGCAGTTGAAAGCAGAGCATTTAAATCCTTTTGACATTCTTAATTGGATGTTCCCTCACTCTCTCGCCTGTCTTGCTGTTTGAATTTATTTCTCTCTAAATTTTTCAGAATATTCAGAATGTTCACAACCTTGCAAAAATAATGCACTCAAGTATTTCTGATGTATATGAGGCCAAATTGTGTGCACAGCCCAGAACCATTAAAGTCAGTGGAGTTATACCTTGTGATATTTTACCCCCAACACACCACATTTAGCAGTCAAGAAAGATAAACTGATGTGTTCCCTTCTTTAAAATCTTATTTTTGCCACAGGTTAGATATGTGAGGAATCAAACTGATAGAAATGGAAGTTTGGTACAGAACGGGAATAATATGAGCTCTGCAATCATACCTATGTGTATGTGTTGGAAAGCATGCACGGACTCCTGAGTTGTTGAAGCAGGAATCATTGAAGGGTATTGAACAAGCAGTTTATATAGGAACAATTGAGCAGGCTAAACAATTAACTCTATTCCAGCCAAAACCACCACAGGCATTTGTAAAAGTTCACTGTGTATCATGTAGTTCTATGCTTTGTTTTCAAATCATTAATTTTAGCAGGGCAAAAATGAATACAACAGGAGCATTCTTAAGGCCAGAATCTGAGAGGTATGCAATGCAATTTGACTGACTTAGTACAAAGTTCAAGCTATCACAAAGTAGCTATTTCCAGCATAAAGAAAACAGCAGGTGGGGTTTTTGAAATTTGTATCTTTTTTCAACTGCCTCTACTTTTCATATTCTTCTGAACAATTAAGTAGATCTTTTTTTCAGCTTCTCTTGGGCTCATACTTTTTAAACTTCTGAAGACACAGTCACTGACCTTTCAAGTAAAGTGCGCATGTCTTCACCCTTATTTCTTTATTACATGATGATTCAAACATTTCTGTTGTGTTGATAGCTCAGCATTAAAAGAGATCAATATAACTGAACGCTATGTTTTCAGGATTTTGTATTTTATTTTCTTTCCCCACCCCCTCAGTTATGTAACTGTATTGTGGGCTTGAGTTTTTTTCCAAACTGCTTGATTCAAAACCTTTTTATCTATTTAGTGTAGTACATATCAGCAAAGACAAAATGTGGCAGCCATAGCCTCAGGTAACTCACAAATGGGTTGTGTTCGCAACTGAGAGAGTGTAGGGAAAAGCACAGCTTGCTTTGTTCAGTGGTAACTGAGTTAATTTTTTGCTGACATTGATATTCCATGATAATTGCTATATTTTATGGGATCCCACAGAAATTCATGTTACCAGGTTTCAAATGTGACAACCACCACATCCTGGGCTGCATCAAAAGAAGTATAGCCAGCAGGTTGAGTGAGGTGATTCTTCCCCTCTACTCCACTCTGGTGAGACCCCACCTGGAGTATTGTGTCCAGTTCTGGAGGCCCTATTACAGGAAGGATCTGGACATGCTGGAACATGTCCAGAGAAGGGCCACGAGGATGATTAGAGGGATGGAGCACCTCTCCTATGAGAACAGACTGAGCGAGTTGGAGCTATTCAGTCTGGAGAAGAGAAGGCTCTGAGGAGACCTAATTGTGGCCTTCCAGTGTCTGAAGGGGGCCTACAAGAAAGCTGGTGAGGGACCTTTTAAGGTGTCAGTTAATGATAGGACTAGGGGGAATGGAAAAAATCCTAGAAATGGTTAGATTCAGATTGGATGTTAGGAAGAAGTTCTTTACCATGAGGGTGGTGAGACACTGGAACAGGTTGCCCAAGGAGGTGGTGGGAAGCCCCAGCCCTGGAGGTTTTTAAGGCCAGGCTGGATGTGGCTCTGAGGAAGCTGATCTTATGGAAGGTGTCCCTGCCCATGGCAGGGGGGTTGGAACTGGATGATCCTGGAGGTCCCTTCCAACCCTAACAATTCTCTGATTCTATAATTAAACTAAAAGAAGAACATCATGAAATGCTGATTGCTGGAAACAGTATGGCAGGAAGTACATCACTGCAAGATCGTGCTCCTCTTACAGGTACCTGAGGTACCTGATACTGACCTCAGATAGAGATGAGCAGTAGGCTTGGTATGACTTTTTGGCCATCCACAGTGAATCTCAAACATAACTGTAACACTTTCACAATCTACTGTGAAAGCAATGCATAGATGACTGTTGAGAACACAGTTAACTCACAGAGTGGGACTTTTTTATGGTTGTTAGTCTGGCTGAGATTCTGACCACCTGGAAATACTGGACTGATAAATAGCAAAAATCCCTTTTATTTCCAGGAAAGAAGAGAGAAAGAGAAGTTCATCTGCCAAAGACTGGATGTGTTAGGAACTGAGCATCTTTGGTCAGCCACAGGTAGAGGACAACAGTCACTAAGGGCTGTGAGAAGCCAGGTTTTCAGAGTTAAATGAGCAGATGGCTTATATACAGAAGGAATGGCAGCTGCTGGAAAACAGGTAATGTAATAAGTTATTGACTCTGTGGAGGGCGAGACAACTACAGCTGTGATACATGAAGTCAAGATGCCTTTGCAAGGCACAGAACAGAAATTAAATTATCTATGAGAGTGCTGAAATAGATCTGAGAAGCAAGGAAGTGCACTACTAGTAAAAGAAAGATGGTGAACATCTGCCTGGAACTGTGCACAGTCTGATCCAAAATCCTTATTTAGGAAAGTATAAGGATATTACCACAGAGACAGAAGCCAAAGTAGGTGAAAGAAGTCTCTTACACTCCTATTAATACACATTCATAATCAGTATTGTGACATCAGAGTTTTCATTAGAAATACAGATTTTTTTTTTTCATGTTTACTATCCACAGTTAAATATTTCAAAGCTTCCATGAGTGGGCTATATTATAGCTGTAGCCCTGCAAGCCATTACCCCACTGACTATTTTGTCTGACTTTCTCTTTGGCAGAAGAGTAGACAAGCAACAGGCATCCACTGCTTTGTGGCATAATGGGATATTATAGCACAATCTTGGTGTTGCTCCTTTTGATACAGCAAATATACACTTCTCTGTTTCTACAGCAGAGCTGTGGGGAGGGGGGAAAAAAGTAGCATTACAATTATGCACATAAATGCTTCTAAGATCTGAAAATTTTGTGATGGCTGCTTTTAGCCATAAGAAAGCTAGGGCTATTTTGAGGATTCTTGTATTCTCCATAGCATAGATGCAGGAGAATAAATGGACTGGCTAATAGCTGCAAAATACCTTTATCTATGCCACAGAATTCTGATGATCTCAGGCAATTGTTGGAAATGAGGAGAAACAGAGTCTTTTAAGGCACAGCTGACTATGAGTGAAGCAGGTTAAAAACCATGATATGTGCAAAGCATGTTTTGTGCTTGAGGGCCTTTGTGTCTTGTCTTTTACCCTTTGGGTAAAACCGCTTTTTTTTTGTTTGTTTGGTATTTTTTGTTCATTTCCTTTTTGAAACAAGCAAATTGGAGGAAGTGTGTTAAACATCATTTTAGTGTCTAAGCTGAAAACCTCCATCTCTCTGCACTGACTCAAAACAGGGTCAAGCATAATGACCTTTATTATTATTATTATTACTTCAGGATAGAAGTGAATTGTTTTCCAGAGCTCCTGAATGCTGAACAGATTAATGAAGAAGAGATAATTATTCAAAGGGCAGAATCTGGGGAGAGATAATGGACAAGGAGATGAGGGTGGACATGGACAGGACTTCTACACTGTTAGTCGCAATCTTTGTTGGTAGAGGGTAAGAGTATTAAGTAAGAAAGATTTTTGCTCAGCATGGTTTATAACCCGCAAGGTGAAAACAGCTTTCTGAATTTGAGTGTATGGATGCCCAGGCTGCTTTCATGCCCACAGAAAAAAAGAAAGAAGCCTTTAATTTTGACTGTGCTGTTGAGAGAACACTTGACAGCCCTCTCCTTGTAAGTGTCTGTGAGTAATTTCATTATTAATGCTTGCTGTGCAATACTTCAGGGATTGGGGAAAGAAGGGGCTCAAGCACTGTTTTTCAGTTTCTCACAGCTTTCTCCTCTGCCTTTAGTTACATCTCATTAGTGCCAATATTCTTCAGTACTGTATTTTAAGCCTTTCCTTGCACAAAAATACAATAATAAAAAACCAAAGAAACAAACACACACCCCCAAATTCCCACCTGAATAAAACCTCCAATCTGGTGTTGAGCACTTACTGTTAAATTGTGACATCCCCCTGGAAATTAACTTGTTGCAGCTTTTCTTTTCATTAAATATTAAATAATCTTATAATAAAAATAATATAACATCATTTGCATAGATGAGTACAGAAAGACTATGTGCTCCCCTTAGGATCCATAATCAAATATTTTTCTACATATTCAAGAGTGGTTAAACAGATTAAAATCCTAAAGAAACAGGAGGAATTTTAAGATGCAAAGAAATATAATTTGCACCAGTTTCTAAAAACAAGTATGTATGATTTTCTTTAATGTTAATAGATAGTCATACAGGGAAAGTAAGAATGAAATGTGATTCTGGACATGAGAAAATTCAGAAGCTGTATATGTTATGTGTGAGGTGCATGCTTTTCAGCTATGAACACAAATCTCATAAGATAATTGTGTTCTTCCTTTGTATTAATCACAGTGAAAGCAAAGATTGCCCAGTGCTGAGAGGATTTCACTCTCTGAAGAAACTACGTTATAAAGGAGGCTGGCATGAAGATGAATGTAAAGAGAATTAGGAGAAATATCATGTGATGGGTAAGTTTTATGTATTGGAAACACCCTGGTTATTCAGTAATTAGCACACAGTTTGATTCCAATCTGGTGTAATGCTGCAGAGTGCCATTAGAAACAGCAGATGTTCACTCTAGGGATGGTTGATCTTCATTTGTGAGTAAAGTGATTCCCATGTATATTATGAGAATAGAATAGAATAAACCAGGTTCGAAGAGATGTTTGAGATCATCATGTCCAACCTATCGTCCAACATCACCTAATCAACTAAACCGTGCAACCAAGCACCCTATCAAGTCTCCTCCTAAACACCTGGAATGATGGTGACTCCACCACCTCCCCAGGCAGCCCACTCCAATGGGCAATCACTCTCTCTGTGTAGAATTTCCCCCTAACCTCCAGCATAAACTTCCCCTGGCGCAGCTTGTACGTTCTCTGTCATATCCTGAAACTCAAGCAAGTACAACCAATGTAATACTGACTTGAGCTAATGAAACAGAGTTTGACCTATATGTTCTCACTATTAAGCTTTATAAAGCATTTATGATCCATACGGATGAAGACAACTGGTGTACATTAATGCAATGTTATTATTCTAATTATCTTTGCATATGGCAGAGTAAATATTGATACTACTAATAAAGTCAAAGCAAGATGGAATTGAATATTCATATTTTAATTCACAGTACATTACAGATGTTTTATGCTGAGAATTAATGCTGTGTGAAGTTATATATAGCTTGTTAGGCTTTAATTTCACTGGTTGCATTATCTGCCATATGTCTGTTCTGTCCTTAATTATAACCCTCTGGTACAAAAAATAATTGTCATCTATTATGTTTTCAGTTACAAAGAAAAGCAACAAGGAATAATAAATAAATAAGGAAAATTTAAATTAGTCTGATTCTGAAGAGCTACCACATCAATCTCAAAGGCTTTTTGACTGTCTCATCACTAGAATTAGAGAAAAAAAAGGGGGGTGTACATGTGGGTTTCTCCATCCCTATTACAGTTGATTTTTCTTCCTCCATTAATGTAGTATTAATTGAACATTGCAACTTGCTTGTGATACTTCATATTCTTCTCCTCTCTATCTTGAGACTTCCTGATTTCTAGAATTTCAACTGAAAATTCCTGTTTAGAATGCCAAAGATTTGTTTCTACTCTAGTCCTTGTCAATTCAACATATATCTCTCAAATCCTGCTGGCATATGAGATTTAGTCTCTTAAATTAGAACGTTGAACTGCCTTCTTTCAAATTTCTCTTTACTGTCTTGATTCTTGAATTCTTGTAATTCCCAGGCTTGCATGTAAACTTCTGATCTATTTTGCCTCTCATCTTCACTCTGACAATTTAGATCTTGTCATCTTCATTTCAGCACGTTGTCATTACTCTCCCTAATGCTTCTCTTTCCTGAGCTAGTGAAAGATAAATCTATGATTTGAAAATACTTCCAGAAAGAGAATTCACTTGTCTTAAAACTAAGTGTTCCAGAGAACACAAGCAAGAAAGTCTGAGAAGGGTCCATGGGCCCCATTTTTTCCTTGAGTGGCCACATGCATTTATCACCAGGTTAGCAGTCATTTTGTGTTCCCTTGAAGAAGTAGTTTTATATAGAAAAAACAATATCTTAGCATAATCTGTTCTCTAGCTATAAATGGCCTGTTGTAGGGTTGTTGTTTTTTTCCTTCTTGGTATTTATTTGTTTTCTTCCTGCACTAGACCAGACATCCTTGGAGACTTGCATATGGACTTTCAGTTCTTTTAAGTGCCTATCTAATTAATTGTGCTTTCAAGAGCAACTACTAGCTGGTTTATATATTGCAAATATTGAAATATGTGCATTAAAATTATATGCATTTAAAATTGTATATATATGTATAAATGTAAACTAAGTCAACGAAAAAATTGCTATTTGATTGTAAACGCTTTTCATTCCTCAGGCAGAGCTACCCTTCCACCAAATGAAGAATGGCAAGAGATTAAAATAGAAATTAAGAATTAAAAAGAATCTTTATGGAAATTCTAAAGTATCCCTTAAATGACATTGATTTAGACATATTTCATCAGATGCTTGAGATAAATAAATTAAAAATAAGTCTTAATTTAGCAGGGTATAAAGCTCATAGATATATGCTAAGAGTACATTTAACTAAAGCTGATCTCTAAGTGCTCTTCAGCATTGCACATCAGGCCCCTAGGATCATATTTTCTGGATGCCTGGTTGCATTATTTGTGCCTAGCACAAAAGTACTGACCTGAAAGTCTTGTTTAAGTGACCATCTAAGAATTCCTTCTTAAAAATGAGTCACAAGCATAGATAGGATCCTTTTCTCTAGAGCAACAGAAATTATGCTGCCTTAATTACAAAACCTTAATTTTGAAACAGTTTCCTGCCACATATAGAACATATATTTAATGAAATAATATAAAAATTCAACCAATTAATGCATAGATGTCCTTGAATCATCTGATGCAAAGGTACTCTGAACTGAATAAGACAATGGTAAGGAGGACATAGAGGGAAGAGGGCTAACCCTAGCAACTATTTTCTTAAAGGCAATAATTTCTAATGTTTGTTTTTCTAATTCATCCAGTATAACCATAAAATCTTTTATTTAGTGAATTGAGGCCTAACACTTTCTTAAAAAATATTCACTAATGTTCTCCCACTGCATCTGGCACTAACTAAAATATTTTTAAAACAACAACAAAATTAAAATAAAACAAACCAACCAAAGAACCCCACACAAACAAACCAACCAAACCCAGGACTCCAACAATAAATTTTCAAAATCAACATTAACAGCTGGATAGCATTGAGTTTAGAAAATATTGTAATCAGACTATCAAACACATGATGTGGATAGTACATTAATATTGACAGCTCTCTCAGAAATGTTATTTGAACTATCAGCCGTGATAGTGTTACGAGATAGTAAATCCATTTTTCTGGTAAGCATTTGTTCTCGAACTCCACAGTGCTGTAGCTGAACTAGGAGAACCTTATCTGCTCACTCCAGGGGGTTTGGACAAGATAGCCATTGGAGGACCCAAGTCATTCTGCTATTCTATGATTCTTGAGGCATTTCCACTACCCAGGATGCTGATGATAGGCAATCCATGTATAATGTACAGTTTCTCTAAACATCTCAGATCACTAGATGTGATCTAAGATGGCTTATGGTACTCAAATATTCTTGAAAGCAAAATGTGTGGAATTCTCAAGCTTCATTGGAATTATTTGCTTGCCTCTAATTAGAATCTGATTCCAGTTCCAGCCACGGTCTCATCTCTTCAAGGACTGCGACTGCCCACTGACTTGGATTTGAAATGAAACATTTTGGATAATTTTTCATTTGTGTTCTGAATTTTAATTATTATTAATTTTTTTTATTTATTTCTAAACAACAAGTTTATTCTCTGCTAAATATTTTTGCTGCAAACTGAATCAACTATAAGGATCATTTAATATGAAGTCCTTCAAAAGAAACTATCTTTCAGTGAGAAAAATGTTTTCTTTGGCAACAAATGCCTACATTTATGACAGGGTTCTAGGCTGTGAATCTCTAGTGGAGAGAAAATTTTTTTCTCTATGGTTAATTTTGGCTAGATTAACCAGGCCTTAATCTTTCCTGTGATAGCTCCTGACTACAAACACATATTCTATTCTACTTCCTTTTTCTTTCCTTTCAAACATATGAGGGACTGTGCGCACATTATTCACGCTACTCACACTACCTCACTCCCTGCCAGCTGCTAATATAAAATCCTACTGCTCTCTAGGGAGACTTGTTTTACATGTGTTTTTCTAAAGATCAGTATGAAATCTTCCTCTCTCTAGTCTCACACTTGTTCTGTATGCTAAACCACATTTTAGATTTACTTAGTTTATTCTGCCCTTCATGCATTCACTTCTTTCAAAGTGGGCAACATAGAGACCTCCCAGCACCACCTTAATTGTTTGAATTTGAATGAACTATTTCTCATAAGGCTGCAGAACAGTTCTCCCTCAATACCCTTAATTTACATACAAAAGTTGATCAGCCCTGCTGCAGAATACCCAAATGGTAGGAGCAGCCTTCTTTGCTGTTTAGTCACAGTTCCCTTGTAAAACCCCTTTACAGTGTAATTATTCTCCTTCCCCCTACTAAAACAGGGCATGTACTGGTGAGATTATAAAATGATACAATAATGCAACACTAAACTGGATTCCACAATGAAAATATCTGGAAAATTCTTTTCATTCTAGTACTTTTTACTTCCTTTCTTTTAAGTAAAGTGATTTTTCTCCAGCCTCCTCTCTGTATATATGTATATATGTGAGTGCCATATACACACAGTAATGTAAGGAAGCTTTGCAAACAGGCAGATCCAAATCTGGCTCTTAAATTTATTGTATTTTGTACAACTATTTTGTACAAAGAAGGTTACTCACAACAGAGTAACACAGGAGAATGAAGATAAATTTCCTGTTTCAAACTGGGAAACCAGACTTGAGATCCTGTTTTTAATGCTTCCCACTCAAAGATTTGGGGCTACAGGTTATTCTGTGATGTTTTATGTAAAGGCCTTTCTATTTTGTTTGGTTTTCTTTACTACTGTGCATGCAATAAAATCTGAGGGAGAAAGCAGAAGCATAATATTGCAGAAAAAAAAATAAAAGAAAACTAAAAATCTAAATACATATACACATACATACACACATATATATGTGTGTGTGTGTGCAATCTGTTGGGATTTACTCATGAATGCAATTATAGCCTGGAAGTGGCAGAAAAGAAATAATGTAGCTAGCATTTGAAAAACTATATGCACTTCCAAAAAGATCTATGTGGAGAAAGAAAAAAATTAAATTGAAACAGTTAAATTTTTGTTTGAAATTAATTGGATTACCTGATTGAAAAATTATAATCGGGTTATCAAGTATTTCAATCTCACTGAATCACATTTCCTTCTTTGGGGTGATAGGGAAAGTTCACCTTGAAAACCAGAGAATTTTACAGCTCTTCCTTGCTGATAAGACAGCAGAGAGAACTGATGTGACAGGTCAGTCTAAAAGAAGCAAAATAGTTTATTCTCCTCTGTAACAGCTAGTAGGATGTCACGCAGTGTTGACTGATGAACTGAATCATTTTATCATGGTTCTTACATACTCTGCTTAATAAGCAGCATGCACTGGATATCAACTCTTCTCTGTGTTATAATATACAAAAAAGGGAAGTAAAATGAAACTTACTGTTGCATTCTTGCCTTACAAATATTTGCTAGCCAGCAAAATGATCCACAAGTGCTTTTCTGGGTTTCATCCATCATATATCAAGTCAGCACATTCAGCCCTTCATCATAATATGCATAACTAACACAATTACTTCTTCACCAAAATTTAAATCTGCAGTTCTTACTCATAGTTTCATAGTTTCATAGTTTCATTCAGGGTTGGAAGGGACCACAAGGATCATCTAGTTCCAACACCCCTGCCACGGGCAGGGACACCCCACACTAGATCACACTGGCCAGAGCCTCATCCAGCCTGCTCTTAAACACCCCCAGGGACGGGGCTTCGACCACCTCCCTGGACAACCCATTCCAGGGTTTCACCACTCTCATGGTGAAGAACCTCCTCCTCACATCTAGCCTGAATCTCCCCACCTCCAGCTTCATTCCATTCCCCCTAGTCCTATCACTACCTGAGGTCTTGAGAAGTCCTTCCCCAGCCTTCCTGTAGGCCCCCTTCAGATACTGGAAGGCCACAATTAGGTCACCTCGGAGCCTTCTCTTCTGCCGACTGAACAGTCCCAACTCCTTCAGTCTGTCCTCATAGGAGAGGTGCTCCAGCCCTCTGATCATCCTCGTGGCCCTTCTCTGGACACGTTCCAGCACCTCCACATCCCTCTTGTAATAGGGGCTCCAGAACTGGACACAGTACTCCAGGTGGGGTCTCACCAGGGCTGAGTAGAGGGGGAGGATCACCTCCCTCGACCTGCTAGCCACACTTCTCCTGATGCAGCCCAGGATCTGATTGGCTTTGCGGGCTGCAAGTACTCCCATTTTTATTGAAAGGATAATCTTGAAAATAAACATCACCCACAACAATGCAATACTTGTCATAAATGATTCTTTACTATGCTTCAATGGCAGTGACCCTAGCTAAGTTGTGGAAAGAAAAGAGGGGCATTTAGATAGATTTTTTAATACCATAGGTACTATTGCAACATAGAATTAAAATTGTGAATAACAGCATCGTATTAAATAACAGTAACCAACAGAGGCTGGTGAATTCATGGAGCTACAATTAGAGTGCTTTTCAAAATACACAATATAAAGGTGCACTTTCTCCCAGTAAAAATGACTCATTATTATCCAAGTTGTGAATGTTACTTGATTTTAATTTCAGAAGATGCCAGTGACTATCTCTTCTGACCTCCCAGCTTTTTGATGTTGATTCTACAAAGCTTTTCCAGTTATAAATTTGATACTGATGCTGCATAAAACACAAGTGCATTTGTTTCACTTCTCCTATCCTTGAGAACACTTTAGAAGTAGTTTTCCTTTATTTAGTTATGTATTAAAATACTTGATTTGCTCAAATGTATTCTCTTCTATACAAGCTGCCTTGTACACTGATGAAATTTATTTTATCCAGTCCCATGGGCACTTTCAGAATAATTCAATTAGAGAATGTAAATGAGGTCACTGTCTCTGAAGGGTTTCTATATAGGGAAGGGAGAAAAAATTGTGGTATTACTGGAACAATATAAGTTGACTAATTGAGCTTAGGAATGGATACTTCTACAAGGCCTTAAAACAAACAAGTTTTCTAGTAATAGCTTCATTATGTCTCAATCCTAAAAGTGAAGATGTTTTATGCTATTGTTAATTTTAAATGCAGTTCACATATTTGTTATGGCACTGTCCAAATGATGAGACCAACCTGATTAGATAAAACTATAGCAAGAATTGTTGGGAATTTTGAAGCTACTGTATAGTTATATGGAGTACTTATATCCTGGACCTCAAACTCATTCTCAGTTTACTAGCAGTTTCCTTCACATTTTACACCAAATTGAAAAAATGTATTCGCCTACAATTTCCAAATTCTCTATAGTCCAGCACAGAGAAGTGCTGCTTATCTCATTAAGATCTGAGAGAGCCCAGTGTGGCTCTCATTCTGCAGATTATTTTGCTTTTGACACACAGGGTACATTTTTGTGTTTGAGTTTCGTCAACGTCAGGTGGTATTACTACAAATTGGCAGGCTGCTGTGGGAGAGTGGTTACTGATGGGGATCCAAAATATATTACACAATGCAACAATGTTGCTCTTGAAGTAACATTTAGAAGACTAATTTAATTCTTGCTACAATTAACAATATGTTATCCCTCTCCTCCCCCTGGCGGGAGGCAGCATCCATGAAAATGTCTATGGATCTATCACACAAGTCATCCGTGACTGTGACATTTGTGCTGCTATTAAGCAGGCAAAATGACTTAAGCCCTTGTGGTATGGTGACAGATGGTCCAAGTACAAGTATGGTGAAGCTTGGCAGATTGACTACATCACTCTACCACGTTCTCGTTCTGGTAAGCAATACGTGCTTTCTATGGTAGAGGCAAACACTGGGTGGTTGGAAACTTATCCAGTTCCACATGCAACTGCACGCAACACCATTCTCAGTCTGGAGAGACAGATCCTGTGGAGACACAGAACTCCAGAGAGGATTGAGTCAGACAACAGAACTCATTTCAAGAACACCCTTGTAAAGAACTGGGCAAAAGAGCACGGTATCAAGTGGATATTCCATATTCCCTACTATGCACCAGCTTCAGGGAAGATTGAATGCTACAATGGTTTGTTAAAGACCATGGGAGGTGGATCTTTGAAAAACTGGGAAAAACATTTAGCACAAGCAACCTGGCTGGTAAATAGTAGAGGTTCAGTGAACTGAGCTGGACCTGCACATTCAGACCTGCTACAGAAAGTAGAAGGTGATAGAGTTCCTGTTAGAGGAAAAAATCTGTTAGGTAAAACTGTTTGGGTATTTTCTCCCTCAGGAGAGGCTAAACCTGTCTGAGGGGTGGTTTCAGCTGAAGGTCCGGGTCACACTTATTGGGTAATGCAAGAGAATGGTGAAAATCTGTCTGGAAAAATTGAGAGTTGCATGAAGGATCTGAAAGATTCCCGAGCCCATTGGTATGTTGCATCTCTTCATTGATGTCCTGACGAATCATGAGCCCACTGAGCTAAGAATATCTCACCTCTATGTTTCCAGTCGAGATCAAAATTAGAGTCCATGTCTACTTGAGAAACTCTTGCAGCTAGATCTGCCTGATGGTTGTGTTGCTGTTGCTCAGTAGCTTTGCTCTTAGGAATGTGAGCATCAATGTACCTCACTTTCACTGGAATTCTCTCGATGCAATCAGCAATGTCCCACCCCACATTGGGCACCAAGAAAAAAAAAATGTCAAGGGTTGAAGGGGAAGGCCACAAAGTCTCCCCCCCCCCCCCCCCCCCCCCCCGTAAGTAAAGGGAAGAAAATTGAAAGGGAAAAAAAACAAAAAAAAAAAAAAAAAAAAAACCAAAACAAAACCCAACCACAGCCAGATTAGCAAAGGAATGTGGTATATTTACAAAGCAGTTTAGGGAATGCAGGTTTATATACAGAATTTACAATATTTACAATATATACAGACATATACAACAAATGGACACAGAAATGAGATTCCCTTCCCCCCGTCTGGAGGAAGGGTTTCCCCCCGTACCCCCTTCTCTCCCCTTTTTCCCCAAAGAGGGTTAGAAAGAGAGAAAAAGGAGCAACTGTTAATTAAAAGCAGCTATATGGTTAGAGCAAGTGTGTTAGCAGAGGCCTTATCTTTTTCCAAGGTCAGTCTGGCTGAAAGCCCAGAAAGCTGTGAGCTGCGCAAGGAAGGGGAGAAAATGCAAGACTGCCCACAAGTCTCTGCTGAACTCCAAGTTCAAAGGTGCTTTCTACCAATCTACCAATGAAATTAGTTTAGATCTGTCTTTCGTTTATAAACATTCAGCCACAATGTCCCCTTTCTTAGAGGGACAGCCTCAAACAGTCACACAGTATAAGAGAAATTATTCCTTTGAATAGTTATGTTCTATGCTCCTTGTGGTTTGTAGGGTACTGAGTTTCAAATCAGCATATTTGGTGTATATTTTATACCCCAAAAATTCAGAAATTCAACAACCTATTCAGTTCACAAATCACAGGAATTAGGTCTTTCAAAGTATGCATTTGCTACCAAGGTCACTCAGATGTTTTTCATAAACTGTTATTGCTTGCTCTGTACCTCTGAATTTTTTAGGTTGGCCTTTGCCAACCTAAAACTGACAATCAAGGAAAAGGAAAGGATCCCCTAAGTGCAGAAAGGAAAAAATAAATTTTCTGATAAAAAGGAGTCTGGTTTTAAAAATGAGTATATTGGATGGGGAAACAAATTTAGGATTAACACTATTACCATATCCCACCAAGATTGTTTCTCAAAAGCTGCACAAACAGAGAAACGATTGGTTAATATGAATGTCTGCAGAACTACCAGCCTGCATGGCATTAGTCAAGTGGCAACTGGTCTAGAATCATGTTCCTTTAAAAAGAAAAAAAAAAATGGAAGAGATGGGAAGAGTCCAAAAAAGAGCTAGATGAGATAAATGACAGAAAATATGGCATATTCACAAATTTGGATAATCCCTATTGGGGAAAATGGAAAGAGGTGGTAGACACACTTTCATTGTAAGTGCTAAAGAAAGGTAAACTTCTGTTCCTGCACCAATTGTCTGTGGTGACATCATTCAACTTCACAACTAGGGAAGACTTTATTCTCCCTTCTAGTTCTGTTTTGTACTATTCTTCTCTTATGAAACTATGTGTACATCCCAGCTGGGATCTCTGGATTCTATTCCCATGTAATTTAACATAAAACTCTTTTTCTTAATTCAGTACAATGTATGATAAATTAATTTAACATCCTGTGCTGCTGGAACAAAAAAAGTGAGAGCATAAGAGATAATAATTATGCAAGAACCTAAAAGGAAATGTGTAGCATCATGTACCAATAAAGCTTAGAAAGTCAAAGCAACTGTTCTGGGAAATTGCATTTCTAGTCTTTTCACAACCATGCATATATTTCTCAAAGTTTCAACATCAGCATATGCAATAAGTTTCACAACAATTTGCATTTATTTAAATGGAAATTAACAAATAAAGCTATTTGACATCTGATAGAATAAAACCTCATCCATCTGCTAAGTAAACAATAACAAGGGTTTTGGGTTTATTTTAAATCTAAGCTTTACAAAAGGTGAAAAACTGTTTTCTGGAGGTCAAAATTTTCTTGATACTGCAAGATACAGTCATGTTCAGAATTCTAGACACTGGAGGAATACATATGAAATAAGTAAATCTACTGCTTGGGATAAATTGGATCTGATTTTGGGTTTTTTTTGAAGGTCAGTAGCTTTTGAACCTATGGGCAACATCAAATTCACAAACTCCTTTCCAGACAAATTTAGAATGGCTTAACACAGCTGAAATGGCTTAATAGGGATGAATATGTACTTTGTTCCAGAAGAAAGTGCCTTTGAATGATGAAAGCTGCTCATAAAATAGATGGGTCGTGGGATGTCAAAAGGAATACTTGCAATCTATCCAGCCTTATAACTTCTTATCCTGTTGAGTGCTAGTCCATGAGACAGACCCACAGGAGTTGAACACTTTTAAAATACTTATATAAAGGCTTCGAACATGAGCTGGGAGGAAACTAGGAAGGCAGTGAATGAAAAATCAGCTTTTATGTAGCCAGCATTAAAGTCAGAAAACCATAACACCTGTGTCCTAAAGACCAAATACAGACAAATATCAAGCTTTTCTTTACTCACCATGCCATCTGTAACTGTTGTAGAAGAAAGGCTACCAATATGACACACGAACAAATGAGTTTCTGTTATGTTACCTACTACATACTATCTGACAGACATAAGACACTGATGTCAAAAGGACTACAAAGGGATCTCAGAAGATCACATGAAATTAAATTCAGAACACAGTTAATGCCACATAATACATCAATATCTCAATATATTACAAAGATAAAATGTTTGTATTTTTTTTCCCCAGTTCTAAACAAGCTTTATTTATTTTTTGCAGTGGAATTATTTCTCTTCAACTTTTCATGTGGGCATGTTTGATTTCATACACGTTGCATCCTTTATGATCATTTTATCTGTCATCTCTCCAAAGTTTTTGTGAGTTTTGTGAGAGACATTTGTGAGCCTACAATGTATCAATTCCTTTGCTATTGACATCAGTTAGGCTGGAACTTTAAAAATGTGCAATAAGGGAAGGAAAGGGAAAGGATGAGACTATTTCATTTGGAAGGGACCTATAACAATCATGTAGTCCAGCTGGCTGACCACTTCAAGATTGACCATAAGTTAAAGCATGCTATTATGGGCATTGTCCAAACGTCTCTTAAATACTGACAGACTTAGGGCATCTACCACCTCTCTAGGAAGTCTATTTTGGTGTTTGATCACCTTCTCGGTAAAGAAATGCTTCCCAATATGCAGCCTCCATCTCTCCTGATATAGCTTTGAACCATTCCCACTTGTCCTATCACCAGATCCCAAAGAGTAGAGATCAGTATCTCCTTCTCCACTTCACCTCCTCAGAAAGATGTAGAGAGCAATGATATCACCTTTCAGCCTCCCTTTCTCCAAATTACAAGTAGAAACAGCAGCAGGGGTGGGCAGGAGAAACAACAAGAAAAAATATGTAAGGTCTGAATTTGCTTTTAATAGTGCTTCCTTTCCCTTCCTCCTTCCCCCCTCCCCTTCTCCCCTCCCTCAGTCACAACTTTTTCACATCAAAATTCATCAACAAATGTTTTCAGTACATAGACAAAAAGCTGTTATCTTTGCAGACATTTTTGTTGTCATTCCATTTTTTGGTTTGGGTTTTGTTTTTTGGTGTTTTGTTTGTTTGTTTGTTTAACCAGAATATATACACTTACACATTCCTCTACCTTTGCTTTCTTTTGATTCCAAAGATACATCTTTACCTCCATTTTCAATTAAAATAATTTAAATGGTCTGATACACCACATAGGTTAAATTGTCCAGCTACATACAAGTCATTAGTAATGCCTACTGTCTTGTAGAACTTGAAACATATTTGCTGCTATTAGACATTTCCTTTTTCAAAGTAAGATGTTGAGGTAAATGGCAATCCTCCGTACTGTTTTGGCTTCAGGGAAGCATTTATGAAACTTTCAAATTTGTAAGGAAAATAACAAATCTACCTCTTTACTCATGTGACTAACAGCTTTTAAAATACAGATTGTTTAAATTTATCACTATGGAATACTTTGAAATTGTACCTAGAAAGAACAATATAAACAAATTCATCATTTTATAAGCATTTTTATAGCATATATTCTTTTGTAATGTTCAGTTTTGAAAAGTGAAACTTTGAATCCAGTTTGTTCTAGTTATTAGAACCCTTAAAGAGCACCAAGAACACAATCGTAACACTTTGCTATTTTTCTGAACAATTTTTTAATTAACATGATGGTCAAAGTAAATAAATTGAACTATTCAGAGGCAATACTCCAAGTCAAAAATCTGAAAACCTGAAATTATCTGATTCCTTAGGGCAAATATAGATATTTTTCTATCACAGTACAGTTGAGTCTGGAAGAAACATCTGGACACAATCTTGTCTACCTTTTCCCACCAAGGCATCAGACTTTATTAATTACTGGAAATACCTCAGCTCTACATAGACAATGATGCAAATTTCAAATAAGCTCTGCTTACATAAGCATTAAGTAGGTTGGTGGGGGGAAAAAAAAAACCAGCCAACACAACACCAACACCACTAAACAAATTAAAAGAAAACCAACAAACCAAACAAAACACAACCAACAAAGCAAAACCAGAATTTAAAAGGCCATGCAGTCACATCTGCTATTCAATCAAGCTGACAATTGAACCACTGGCTATTTCTCCACAGCACATGTCTTTGGAAAACATTTCTGCTCCTTCCTCCAGGCTAACTGGGGCCTCTCATGTCTAAGATATTCCTGAAAGTTTCTCCTGTGAGTCATCTTTCCTGTTCAAACTTTCTGTTGTGCACCTGTCTCTGTACTGCGTGGCTGAGATCTGGATATGATATTTCCCACTGTAATACTTCTATCCTCTGTAACAAAGCTATTCATGTGGTAAAGAAATGCACATACTTCTTTTACTTGCTGTTAGGAAGATTACAGAGAGCCATGTAATGAAGGCATACTTCAGCTTAACCATGCAAGGATTCAGGCTACTTTTGAAGTACTCATGTATACAGGTCACTAGAAACTAAATGGAATCACCAGGTCTCAAGTAATCAATAGTCTCCAAGGATGTAATGTTAAAATATAACTTAGTATACAGAACAAGGAAAGGGTGAGAAGGAAACTTTCCAAGTAAATGTCATAAAAAAATTCAAAACCATAGGCACTTAGAAGTTTTAAGAAATTGAAAGCCAAGAAGATAATCTTCCTATTACTGTTCATGAGAAACCCACTGTACAGTTCTATTCAGTGTACAGTTACTACTAACATTATGAATTAATCTGGAATTTGAAGGAGTTAAAAGGCAGAACTTTAGAGTGAACCCACTCTAAACAACAAGGTTTCTATCTGTCAAAATATTCAAAACAGAAAAGTCAGTTCCTTTGTAACTGGTTGTCTAAAATTTTCCACTTATCCTTGTTTAGATTCTGTACTTGAGAAAAATATTCTGAATTTTCAGGGGTACTATCTTGTAAGAAATAAAATAAGCAATGTTTTTTATTTGCACAATATGAATAATGAAATACATCTTTTAAGAGTTGGACACTGAAGTTTTCCTTGTTATTAAAAGATAAATAAAATATGACATCTGGCATGGCTTGACTGTGTCTTTAAGAAATAGTTTATTGTAATTTAATTTTCTATATGGTTTTTTGCATGCATCAATTTTACCAATTTCCCATCAATATAAAAAGAGACTAAATGAAGTATCAAGTAAAAGCCAAGTGCAAAAGTACAAGAATACAATGTGGTTTTTCTCTCAAAAAGCATAGCTTTACATTCTTTCATCTCCCATGTTACAAATAAGACTTCCCTTCTTTTGCTATCTCTGTTTAGGGATATTTGGTCATTGGGGAATGAAAACACATCATTATTTTACCTATTCTATTCACCTAATCACATAATTATTTTACCAATTACAAATCTCACTTTTAAAATAGAAGTAGTATTGTTAATTTTCATAAACAGACTCTTTGGAGTGGATGCCAACATACATCCCATGTCTTTGAAAACCAAGTAGCAATTGAAACAATTTACAGTTGCTGTAAAATGCTGCTCTTAGTTATTTGATGAACTATCTATATAACAGAACAACCACTGACACATTAATTAGCTCAAAAGTCCACATCAATATATTTGCTGTTTTGTTAAGTTTCAGCTGTACAAAAATGCATACAAAAAAGGACTACAAGTGGGATTTCCTATCCACTTTTTGATAATAATTATGTCTTGCTCCATACATTTATGCTTCTGATTCATTTAGAGTCAGTCTATATCAGTTCAATTCAGTTTTGATTTCATTAGGGATGAACATACGTCAAACATTGTTGCCTGAGTTGAGACTCAGATTTTCAAAGATCCAAAAAATCTAAACTACAGTGACCTGAAGTAACACTGATGCTTGTCACCTCAAATGAAGATCAGCAAAGGCATTGGTATGGCAGAGTTTATAAGGAAAGCAAAAAGTCTGTTGTTATGACTAGAGAAACCCAGAGGCATCCTGTTCTGGATTGGATACAGGCTTTCTTTAGACTGCTAATATTTAGCGAGGTGACTTCTGAATTTCCGCTTGGATCATGAATGGCTCAGTCTTGACTACATTTTGACTTACTGATGTTTCATGCTACATATTCACTGTCTGTCTCAGTGATTCCACGGTCAGTGTAACGCTGTGTGAAAATTCAGAGTGCACAGCATGTGCTTTATAAAGCCACAGCCATCTTTCACTATATATTGTTAAATAAAGGCAATTCAACTTGATGATCAGTGTTTAATTTTTTTGTTGATGCTCAGGATATTCTTTCTCAGACCTAGTTTCACATACCTCTCTAACTATCCTCCCCCTCACTCTCCAGAGACCATTCTGGTTTTCCTGACCTGAGGTAGCTCTCCCATTCAAAACTGTTCATCATCATTGACTTCTCTCCTAAAGACCTTCTCTCTCCACCATCTTTCTCTCCTCAATACATCTTTCTATACCTATATTACTTTGTTCATAAAGTCTCTTTTGGAAAACAGTTAACTACCCTGTGAAACTGATGATTTATTTTTTTTTTTAATTAAACCTAGCCAAGACAGTAATCAAAAGGCCACAGAAGCCATCCTACAGATGAGATTAAAAACATATTACTTTGATTAATTTAGATTACACTAGCATTACTTCGCAGAAATCTCTTTTCATGACTTCTAGTTATACAGGCTGGGGTATGTATGTCTGTATCTGTGTAATTCCATTCTCTAGCCAGCAGCACTGGCTCAGCAGAATAGTGTTAGAATTCCAGCCACAGGTGTTAGAATTTAAATACTGTATGGAAATCTTAAATAAAGAAATGTATGCTTGTACTTTGTTCCTGAGAAGACAGAAAAGCCAATCATTACGTACCTTAATAACTTCTCAGTCCATTAATAACAATATTCAGCCACAAATCCTGTATTAAGAAGGAGCAAATTTCAAGGTAACCTGAAAAAAAAAATTTAAGAAACAAAGTGTTTAAACTAGAAACAGTGAGAGCTCAACCAATGAAGGAATTTTGTCCATAAAACATGCTGTTTCCTGATAGTATCACTATATTGCAGAATGATTTTTTTCAGTAAATTTTTCATTTATTATGCTGTGTAAACATTCCTGTTCCAACATAAAGAGGAGTTGCTGGGAGTTTTGCCAACTCATGTCTGAACACAGTGTAAAGACTCTCCTCCTCTGGATGTAAGCTGTGGCAGCAGTTAGAGATATGATAGCTCCTTCACAGATGACTTCATCCAAATTTTTTAACAGAAGACCCAGAACACATTGCTTTTTTTTTGCTTTGGTTTTAAACTGAGGGATTAGGGCAAACAAGACGTTCTAGTTTCTTCACTAGGACATCAGGCCTGTGCATATTTCAGTAAGTTTAGTGAGAAGAAATGCTGTCAGGCTATGAGATGTACAGTAAATTTTTCTTTGTTTCCTGACAAACACAACAACAAGATGTACCACTGTATAAGTAAATGAATGTGCTTATGAAACTTTAACAACTAACTTGTGGACACCAGAGTAAAAGCAGGAGACATATGCCTGTGTCAGCTAAGATTTAGTTGACATCCTGTATAAAACATATTTATAGACCAGGCATTTTTTCCTCATGTTATCACTGAAAGCTAGGATAGATCTTTAAGACAGACTTTGAAACCAAAGGACACCACTGGAGTGACTTTAATGGAATAAAATAATCCAAGATGAAGGGCAAACTGACTAAACTTCTTGACAGTGTCTTGGTTACCAGCTGTAAGGCTGCAGTAACTTCACCTTGATCTATCACAGAATCACCAAGGTCGGAAGAGACCTCAAAGATCATCAAGGAGACTGAGAACAGTCAGGCTTCCAAACAATGCAAATTTTTCTGCACCAAGTACTGAAATGAACCTCTAAACCTAATCCTAACACTAACAATAATCCTAACTCAAACTGTAACACAAAACCAAAAGGTTTCACCCTTACTCTAACACCAACCCCAATGGCCTAAACCTAATCTTACAGGCCTGAATCTAGTCCTAAACCTGATGGTGTAATGCTAACCCAGTGTCCTGACCCTAAAACTAATGGCCTAACTCTAACAATAACCCTAAACTTAATGGTGTAACCCTACCCCTAACAGTCTAAAACTAACCCTCACCCAAGTGGCCTAACCCTAACCATCACACTAATGGCAAGGCAAACCCTGAAAAAAATAGAATTTAACATAAAAGTAGACATCAAAACTATACTCAGTCACTACAAGTTTAGAGTTTTCCAAAGGTGGGTTTCACTGAGATCAACCAAGAAATACAAACTACCTAAGGTAATAAATACTTATTTGTATTAAAAATAATATTGAACATAATTGAAGATTCATAGCAAAATAGAGGACTTTTTCACAGTACTTTTGAAATAAATGCACAGTTAGGCTATCATTTCTCTTACAGGTAAAGCTAGCGGTATGATTTTATTTCAACCATCATTTCTGAAATATGAATATGTGTTACAGACACCTCTGCAATCAGACAGGTTAAAAGATTTGGGGTACAGTCCTGGTAACTTCATATATTGTGGCATTGTTCCCCTTTCTGAGACTGAAGGAGGGACACTGAAACTGAGAAAATTTAGGACATGAAGAATATATGAAATTATGAGCTGCTACTTCTTTTGCTGATTACTTGTCTCTTTTCTAAAGCAAGCAAGCGCTAAATCCAGCAACTCATTGTCACCTGATGAGGATGCCCCAGCAGGCAGTCAAGATCCACAAACATGCTTTCTCACTCTCATCTATGGGATAGGGAGAGAATTGGAAGAACAAAAGTGTGAAAAATCATAAGGTGAATAAAGACAGTTTAATAGGTAAAGCAAAAGCTGTGCTCAAACAAAGCAAAATGAGGAACTCATTCACCACTTTCCATCAGCAGGCAGGTGTTTAGTCATCCACAGAAAAGCAGGGCTCCATCACACACAATGGTTGCTTGGGAAAACAGATGCCATAACCCCAAATGCCCCTCATTCTTCCCCACAGATTTTATTGCTGAGCACAGTGTCATATGGTGTGGCACATCTCTTTGGTCAGTCAAGGTCAGCTGTTCCAACTGTGTCCCCTCCTAACTTCTCCTGCACCCCCAGACTGCTCACTCTGTAAGCACTGCTTGGCAACAGCTAAAACATTGGTGTGTTATCATCACTCTTTTGGTTACAAATCCAAAATATAGAACCAGACCAGTTACAATGAAGAAAATTAACTCCACCCATTCCAAACCAATACATTGGAACAGCTACATTTTTATTAGGAGAGGAAATGTTTTTGTGGTTTGCTTTGGTTTGGTTTAAAATCATGGAAAGAATCTTTATGTAACTTTCAACTCAAAATATTTCAATAGCTGTTTCAGTAAAGATCTATCTGTGATATGAAAGCTTCAGAGAGGCAGTGGAGAGAGACACAGAAAACACCTGCTCCCTATCCTAGTAATGTATCACATGAAAATGCTATAAAAATACATTTCTTAACATATTCAGATTCTTAGACTTTCTTAAATAAAACTGCAATATGTGGGACAAAAATCCCAAAGTGAGAATATTCACAACACCAAGAAGTAAATTGTCAGAAAAGAGGAAAGATAATCTAATTGCTCAAGAGATTCCCTTCCCTAATACAAGGAGTCTTTCCCACAAGGACTGAGTTTCTTTCCAGATTGGAGAGAGCCTTGAAAAGTGGTGCCTAGCACATTCATGTATAAATGCAGGTAGCATGGCAGATATTAAATATAGTAATGAAAAACTGTGGAAAAGGCCCTCTTGGTGAGGCATTTTAGAAAGTGCCACCATTAACCTGTGGCCCTTCCATAAGACGCAACCCTGAAGACACTGACCAACTACTAATGGCAAGTGTTTTAGATCCTCAGCGAAAATACTTCCCTTTTGATCTGTTTCCTGGGAAAGACTGCTGCCTGTTAGGAGGCAAACAGTGGACAACGTAAGAAATCCCAAAGTATTTGAAGAAACACAATGTATTATAGGCAACTGTTCAATTTCAACAATGAAGGATTTAATTAACCATGAAAATAAGAAATAGAAATACGAAGTATTATTTTAATATAGCCTTTCTAATAATTTGTGTTTAGCAGTCCCAAACAATGCAGGCATTTCATAGGAATTGGATTGATTGAAAAGTGTAAGAGTAGAAAAAAAAGCTGTCATTGGTACTGGTACAACAAAGTGAGACCACTTGTATTTTAAATATGTGGGTGTCAGTAGTTCCACTGGTAGATTTAATTTCCTCTGCTTCAAAATAACAACAAAACAGCTCTTGTCACTGTGAGAAGAGGAGATTGCTTTAGAGACACCATTGACAATAGATACCAAAATCAGCAATTTAATAATAAAGTGCAATGATTCTGTGGCTAGATGGAAAATTTAGATGTTAATTCGATGCTATGGATTTGCAAAGGGAGCAATAATGTATGTGTACGTACAATTTGCATCTTTGCAGATAAATTCTTATCTTGTTAATTTTGCTTAATTTTACCATAAAAAATATCCTGAGATATGTAATCAAAACTAAAAAACATAACCTGTATATATATATATATTACACAAAAAAGATAATGTATAAGGATGACCCTTCTGTGCTTCCAGTAAAGTCTGCACTGAAGATAGGAGAATGGAGATTTGAGTGTCAAAAAGGAATTCCTTTCCCTCCTCAATAAAGGATTAATCTGATGCTAAGGTTCATTTAAAAGTCTGTAACTGGGAGCAATGTATGACATCAGATAATATAAAACCAAGTGCCTATTTAAAGATTAAGAAAAGAATAAAAAACATGAGGCAGTAGACTGGGAATGAGACTGTGTCATGTTTTTTTCACAAGCAGCTACCTAGCAGTTACACTGTGTGAAAATTCATTCACAGATTCTAACCAGACTCAAATACTATTTGCTCTAGCTAAGCACACTTTTCGAAGAAGTATTACTGAGCAATCATTGCAAACAAGATGCCTTTGGAGATGCTGAAAAGGTGCTAAAGCAAATTTTCTGCTACATCAGATACAGCGGAGGAATAGACCATGAATAGAATGGTATCAAAGTATGAATTTATGGCCCTTATATAGAATGACTGTGGAAAAATTCACCATTCTTAATTTCACTGTTTAGCAAGTACCAAGATTAAGAAAGTATATACCTTACACTTGCCTTCCAAGATCTTTTTTTTTTTTTTTTTTTCCTTTCCCCTTCCTTGCCTTCTGCTTCAGGTTGATTTTTGTCTCTGCTTTGTCTTTCCAGCTACATAAAACCCATCCCACATTATTTTGACTAATTATCATATTGCATGAATTTTCCCTATCTTGTGACATGTTTAGCCAGTCTGTTGTACTCTTAGGGCTACCCACCTTCTAATTTCAGAAATATTCATGTCAGAGTTATGAGTGTACATTCATATAACTTAATTGTAGACAGTACTTTAAATATCCCAGAAATTCAGTATTTATCATCTAGTCCCCTAAGAAAGTACATTTGTTTTTTTTCTGTTTCATGGTCTATTTCACAGATATGCCCATGTGTTATACTTATGGGTATATCTGTCAGTAATTAATTTCTGACTGAACACTGAAATAGTGATGCTGTTCAAAAATATGTGAACAGATTTTGTCTGGCTCATTTGGGCTTTGCTGTAATTGAATGTGATCCAAGTAAACTATTTGGATGGGATCCAGCAGATTCTAATGGCATACTTCCATGCTGCTTTTAAGCTTGGACTTTTTGAAATGTGGAGAGGAACCAGAGTTTCATAGAGATTCCCTAAGCTTAATCATATTGGTTATTCTTTTAGCACAAGTAGCAAAAGTTACAGTATACTCTAATAATTCCTCAGTCATCAGTAGCCAGCCTCTACCACCCATTCCTTTAGTGCTGACTTCAAGAGAGAAGACACTACAGTAGATCTAAACAACTCCCATTTAAGACCTTGCACACAAGATATGTTTGTTTCTACAACATCAGATTTTTTCCCCAATTAATTTATCACTGATACATTCCAAAACTTAACTGTCATGATTTTCAACATGGTACATGAATAATAATGCATCTTTTATTTTACATATATACTACTACAGGCTTTACAAATAGCATTACACTCCAAGAGTGACTGACCATTCACTGCATCTGCTTATAAGTAGTTATATGTTTTGAATATAATAAAATAATTATAGTAATAAAATATACACCAAACCATTGTAAAAATAAAATCAAGGATTGCCTTGATTACATCTAGTTTATTATGTAAAGAAATTAAATAGACAACACTGAAAGTTACAAACAATTACTCCATACCTTAATTAGGCAAATTCCCAAACTTAAAGAAAAACCTTCCTTGAATACTTGTATTTTCATCACTTCAGGGGCTGCAGTGAATCTTATTTCTGTAGATAAAGATCAAATATTTTTGCACACTGCAGATGGTGTTTTGCTGCTTTCATTGGCAGGTCACTAAATAAATTCTGTTTGTGTTTGCACAGGCACAATAGTTGCCAGATGTTATATTGATTTCTACAACTTTAAAAATATTTCTTTGTTAAAAAAAAAAAGGAAACTAGAAAGATCTAATCACATCAACTTTGGTATCACAGAAAACACAACACTGCTTTAACTAGGTTAAGAAATACACACAAACCATGAGAATGCTTAAACCCAACATAAACTTAGACATAATATACTTAAACACAAAGTTTAAGTACTTAAGTACATAAACATAAAGTACTTGAAAAATATTTTCTATGCTAGAGTAGGGCAATAATTCTTGGAAACAACTTAACGTGTGAATTTTATTTCATTTCCAACTGTCAAATTTGGGGTTGATAAATTTAGTGTATTTGTACATCAAATACAAAAACGGAACCACAAACTTCCTGTACAAAATATGATAACTCTATTGCAAAAGATACCTACTGATCCATCATTCACCTGCAAATATATCTACAAGTTCAAGTAAGTTGCTGACAGATAGGATTATAACTCAGTGTTGAGGTTGGTTTGTTTTCTTAACAAACCCATGATCACTTCCTTTTTATAGCAATTTAGAAATATAATAGCAACTTGAACAACACTTTGATACCCTCATGGAAAATATGAACGAAAAATCAAAATTTCACCTGCTCCTGACAAAAGAAAAGAGTGTAATGAGGAAATTCACAGACTTTTCTTGGTGCAATCAAGCACTGGCACATTTTATGAAGCTGTTAATCAACATATATCCCACTGGACGCTCAGAAAATATGAACTTAGGAACTTTAAATTATGAGCTGGGAATGTACGGAGGATAGCTTATAATGGTCAGAAAATGAAAGCACTTGTGAGCAATATTTACAATATCAATTTAGTAAAATAGTATATATTAAGAAAAATTGATGTCTGTTTCTCATTCTCTACTGCTTTAGTTAATAGGGCTGTACAAATCTTTCATACTTATCTTGATCTTGTAAAATATACTGAGTTCACCACAATTCAGTACTGTTTCAGCAGATGAGTTGGAGACCTGAATAGGCAGGTGCCCATCACCAAAACTGCATTCCTGGGTCATCTAAAAATAGCACCCTCTTACTGAAATGCTCTTATCTTTGTCAATATGGTGAGTCATGGATGGTTACCTAAAAGAACACTTCTAAATGTTTTAGTACTTTTCAAAGTATCAAAACATGAACAAATGGTTGAAAGGTCCCTAAATGCTTTTTGATCTTAAGCACTGCAGCAGATTTTCAATTTTGAGCCTAATTTGAGAGCCTGTTATACTCAGTGGTTGAAAGTAAAAGTAAGGCTGAAACCAGCATTGAGCAGCATATATCTTCCTCAAAAGAGATGTAAGAGAAAAAGAGATGTTCAATACAGAATTGTATCTTGTTTCCAATTTATGCATAAAATTTCATAATATTGATACTACACTATTCCATTACACATTATGAAAGCAGAACAGCAAATAACTGACAAGATTCTAACCTTCTGTCAGAAAAACTAATACTTTCTTTCTTGTACACTAAGACTTAACAGTCTTAACTGTTAAGCTGACAAATAAGGAAAGAAAAATTACTTCTTTACTTGTTTTTTTTCCTGTCCTAACTTCAGAGTTGCCAATGAGTAGTAACAAATACCAAAATTTACAGATTTGTCTCCCTCAGCAAGAGCATAAATTATTTTTATACTCTACTACTTGTATTCAAGCGGTAGTTTCCAAAGCTTTCTTATTATAAATCAAATTGTAGTAATGGAATTTGGTGTGAGATCTGCCACACTACTTGGAGCACATCTAAAATATCAGGATTCATGACTAACTGCAGTTTGCAACATTATGCTAGACCTCAGAGAATTCTAAAACCAGTTCCAGCTTTGATGCACATAGGACCATAAAAAAACCCAACCAAACAAAAAATCGTAGACATCTTCAGTGAGTTTGTAAGCTACTATTCTAAAGTACATTTTAAGACTGAATGTCCTGCCAAGATCCTTTTAATCTCCTTGGAATGAGTTATCTACAGAAATGCAAAAATATTTAATCCCAGTTTGTCTTTTGAAGTAGGCCTCAAAACAATTAGTAATATTTGTGATTATTTTTCTTTTTTCCAGAATGGACATACTACATTTGCAAACACCTGAAAAGTTAGTCATGCAAGATAAAACCAAACCAAAAACAAAACAAGAAAAAATAAAAACACACCCCCCACACAAAAACACCCCAAGAAAACTCCAAACATTTAACTTTGGTTTTCAGGAATGAAAACTTTAAAAAATATTCTTCATTCTAGGAGTTTAATATTGTTCTGCTAAAGTTAGGAAGAATTTAGTCTTCCTTTCTTACTTCACAGGTAATAGACTTCTGAGATTTTTGTCACCATAATCAATCTGAAATATAACGTCTGTATGTCATTGGGAATAGATTTATTATAAAAGGTTCTTAAATAAAGAAATGATTGCCATTGGTCTATGTTAGTCCAGAATTTATTCCTAATAGTTTCCAGGATGAATACTGAAAGTTAGAAATAAATAAAACTCTTCCATATTTTTTTGGAGGGTATGAGCCAGCCAGTTCAGCTTGCCATTCACTGAAAAATTGAATTCTATTATACCTGGTCAGTGAAAACCTTGGTGTGTTTTGTCTTATCTACAAATATACCTACGTATGTTTTGTGACTAATCAGCAGCATTTTCTAAAACATGACTCTAATTTAAAGTAGTCCTAACAAACCCAGGATGATTTCCACTCCTAAGCTGCTTTATGCACTTTCCTACTTCAAGCATTTAGAAAAATTATGTAAACTGGGTATTCTTCTAAAAAAAAAAAAAAAATCTATTTCATTTGTCTTAAATAAAATTTCTTTAATCATACAATGGGTTTCAGTGCTTTAACTAATTTTCTCCAAAGGTAAAACATCTTTCATTTTAAATTATTGGAGTGGAAAATTGAACATGTTTAAAAATTTATGGAAAAAAAAATATGTAAGGGCTTGCGGTCTCATAAAATATGTATCGTATAGCACCATATTTATTCTCTCTACTTGTTAAATTTGCTTAAAGTGCCCACTGTGATTTGTTTGGCAGAACACACATCTTTTTTCTTTTTTTTTTTCCATAAAAGTCTTTTCAGTCTCTTATGCAGTGTTATCTATTGTTTGAACTGTGCCAGGGAAAGAGAAAGTATAATATTTCTGGTTATTTTTCCCTGTCCTTGTTGATAGAGTTTATGTGCTAGTGTGAATTTAAGACAGCACTTTTATGAAATCATTGAGGACAATGTAAAACTGAAGACGATCTGTTAAAGAATATAGCAATAAACAATATCATTTTTGCTTTCAAATGAAATTTTGCTTCTGTGATCCTGCAAGGAAAATATTAATTCTTTTTAGTAATGATGTTATTTTCAACAGCCTTCATTCAATAGCAAGGTTAAATATCAGATGCCTGACTTGTAGAAGAAAGTATCTAACTTGTGAATGAAATATCAATATCAAAGTTATGGAAGGGAAAAATGTTACTTTTCACCCTTGAACAAATCAGGGATTTTCTTCTCATGTTGCTTTAATAATTTCTAATCATTTCCTAATTAATTTGTTCAGTACTTGTCAGACTAAAACCAATATTAATATCCATTGCTAAGAGCCTAAGAACAGTTAAACAAAGGTAAAGAAATTTAAAAAATAAAACTAACAAACTAACTCATTAGATGAAATTGCATCTACTTTCTAAATATTGCAGTAATCATTGGTTTTAGCTTACCATGTGTCCACTCCCATGTATAGCACAATACAATGGAATAAATACAGTGAATGAGCTGCTGAAATACACATTTTTCTGTAAGGTGATATAATTAATTTCCTGAACATTGCAGGTAAACTACAGGAGGAGAGTAAACATTTGATATCCTATTAAAAGGATCCTTGTTTCTGAAAGCAGAAGAGATTAACATTTGTGCATTCAAGAAGCCATAAATAATAAACACATTGTATTTCAAACATTTACATCCCTCTAGGATAATGCTACAATAATTCTTTGCTTGTTTAGAACTTCATGTATTTGGCCTTTCCTCTATAGTTTAGAGATTTATTCACAACTCATCTTGTCTGCACTGCTGCAATTAGTGCTGCAACACTAACAGTTCAAACTCAAACTGAAAAAAGGGTGTGGCTGCTCAACTGGAGAGATTTATGGATGGAGAAGAAGATTTTATATCACAAATCCACTTGGGACAATCTAAGCCCTTGAAAAATCCTAAGGAAGAACTTTTGCTCTCTACTCAGGATTTTCTAAAATTAAAACCAGTTAAAAGTAGCGGAGAGTTTTTTTCTACAGCTTTGTTTTGCTTTTACCTGGGTCTTGGAGAAATTACATGTAAAATGTCACAGGGAAGAAAGAGAGGATTATTCCTTCAAATTTGAAGCCACCAGTGTCTTGGGGACAAAATATCTCATTTTCCTAATATCCTTCTAATATACTAAACCATGATACAGGACATAGATATGAAATCCTATTATAAACTCTGCTATCAGAGATTACATTCAATCATATTTCAGAATCTGTGGAGGATATTTTAAAAGATCTCCAGACAAGCTGTTTGTTAATAACATGCGTGTCTAGCACAGTAAAAAATCTGTATTGAATACCAACAGCTTAGCTTCAAGACAAGATTTCTTTGGCAACATTTTCTTCAGAAAAAAATGAATTTATTTATTCTAATAAATTGTAGTTCATAATTCTAGTTTATAAGTGTACCTGTAATTTTTCCTGCATTTAAAACTCCACTGAATTTGCAAAGTTCAAGTTTCTCTCTGATTTTGAAATGTCACCACATCACCTGATCTTGTAATTTTCTCTTTCTCATCCTGTGACAAAAACAAAAATAATTTTATAGCAAGTCTTCAGGAGAGTTTCTTTTCATATAAGTTTTTATTATTTATTTTATATATATTTATCAGGAGACAATACAGTGTACATGTGCATAGGAACTTGTCAGCCTGGACCTCAAAGCCTTTGATTTAACATTCAGTACTACTGTCAAGCATATAGTTAACTTACAAAAAACCCTAGTAGTTACAGAATAGAATAGAATAGAATAGAATAGAATAGAATAGAATAGAATAGAATAGAATAGAATAGAATAGAATAGAATAGACCAGACCAGGTTGGAAGAGACCTTCAAGATCATTGCATCCAACCCATCATCCAACAGCATCTAATCAACTAAACCATGGCACCAAGCACCCCATCAAGTCTCCTCCTAAACACCTCCAATGGTGGCGACTCCACCACCTCCCCAGGCAGCCCATCCAATGAGCAACCACTCTCTCTATGAAGAATTTCTTCCTAACATCCAGTTTAAACCTCCCCTGGCGCAGCTTGAGACTGTGTCCTCTTGTAAAGCAGAGATATTAATTGATATGAATAAGAATGCCTACCTTAGAAAAATATGTATCCTTAAGTGTGTTCACATTACACCCTTTGAATAAATCCATAAGTAGCTCAGAAATTGTATAGGTAACTTTTTGTGGCCTTCACAGAAATAAATTATTTCAGAATTAATAAAATATTTATGTAGCTATACCACCATGCACATAACAGATGCTATTTGCTCCCTTTTCTTGTCAAATAAATACAGAAATCCAGTGCCCACATCTCCCAGAACACACGGATCTACCTGGCTGTACAACTCCATTCATGGACTGGGCTTCTTTCCACAGACTATTTATACAGCTTTAAACTGTCTCATTCCACATCTTTTGCCTAGCATGAACAACTTTCCTGGTTTCTGCCCATTAACATGATTGCTAGAGGCTAAGGTTGGTTTCCTGCAGTGTTTTTCCCCAGGCAATCCCCCAAAGCTTCCCCAAAGCTTTTTCAAATCTCTTTAGGTCCAAAGGGTAGTTTACAGTCCCTGATGCTACAGAGTTCTTAAAAGGGTCTTTAAAAAATAATGCTTCCAAAATGTCTGTTTTCTTCCCACACCACGAAGGACTGCAGGACAGTATGCATATAGGCCTGTACTCCAAAAGAAAGATCTCTCTCTATGCATCCAGTCTGTTTTTCAGTAAAAAGCACTTTCATACAAATCCAAAACTGTAGCAGATTAAGCTCTGATTAACTAACAGTTTGGTGTGTTTTTTTAAACACTAACAATGTAATTTCCTGTCTTTTGATGATTTAATTGTTCCACTGATTAGGCAGATTGATTATGTTGACTTTAACTATAGAGATACTAAAATATTAGAAAACTAAAGGTAACATTAGTCTTTTAGAATTTGCTGATTATTTCACCTGTAGTTTTGAAGTCTAGCCAGGCTTCAGTAGATTTGCAGAAAAAAATAGTAACTAATGAATCTTAATGAAGAGTATTCCACTTAGAGTACAATTTTATACTAAAAATTCACATCCTATATGTCCAAGAAAGTCAAAATGTTCTTAATTACTACCAAGCACCTCAGTAACAAATTCAAAGGGTAAGGTTAGCGAAACTCCGTAGAGTTCTAAAGAAAGGATATTCTCTTTTGACATGTTGCTCTGGAAACAGAAAAAAAACCCCAACACTATTTCATCCCTGTATTTTTTTTTATTTGGAAGTATATAGGCGGTATCTATCTATCTCCTTAGGCTGCTATTCTTTCCTGACATTAGAGATAAACAAGAAAAAAAGGGTAGATTACATAAAACTGAGTCCTTCCAGAAAAACAGACAGGCCAGCTAACTGTGACACAGAAGACATATCCTTTTCTCCTCAGAGACATACTTCCCTATTTTTTTTTCCTTTTCCAACAAAAAATAAATAAAATTTAAAATCTTGTTACCTTGAAAATTTCTTCACATCTTCTAGCCTAAGTACAGAACCTGCTTGCATCTCCTTAAACATGGTGGTTGAACTCAAACATATGCACATCAGAGGAACAACAGGAGAAAAAACTAATGGACAGACAAGCAGGTTTTAAAATGTTTTTCCATGTGCACATGTTCCCCTGGTTCTCTCTCACTGATTTCTATATCAATGCTTTTATCATCCCACTGCAGAAACCATCAACTCACAGCTGAATGGCATTTAAATCACTGACTTTAATAACTAACTCTCAAGGTACATTAGGTTCACTATGGTTGATCATTTCAACTAGAAGCAATTTTCCTCTGGTGAAGAGCCAGGAAGTCACATATGTCAGAATCAGCAAACTGCAATACCTAAAATGTAATACTTTTTTTTTGTTTCCCCTCCTGTGGAAAACAATGAAATCATACATCCTAATCACATTTTCTTCCCTGGCACAAGATTTCACACTGCAATAAAGGAGGAACAATAAAGATGTAAAGATTTAAAACAATATATCTTCAGAAAATGTTAGCAGCATTCTTGTTTACTCCTGTTTATAGGTGAGAACCTACTTTAACAATGTGGACTGTAGTAGAAATATTTTTAGTTCTATCTGAATATAGATGTAGTAACAATTCCTGCAGTTATTTCACCTGGTCTCTTTCGTATATATTCGACTGTTTATCATTGAACAATGACTTTTTTTTTTTTTTTTTTTTAAATATATGCTTCTATACCATTATGTTCTTGTAGAACAACTAAAAATTTCACAGATTACTGTAAAGCACCATTAGTTAAGGTCTGAATAGACAGGGGGGTGGTTTTGATGGCCCTAATAGCCCTGGAGATGCTGCTAGTTGGGCAGAGGGCTTAACAATGCAAAGGGATAATTCCTTTGGAGGTGGGAATTCCTTCTTTAAAACCACTTCAAAAGCGCCAATGAAAGGCAAATGGCACTCCTCTGTGCACACCTCACTCATGAACATCTCCCTTTATGACTTGGAGAGACCACTTCCTCCTGCCAAAAGGTTATAAAAGGATTATTAACTTCCCGAGTCTGCATGTTGCTTTTACCACAGAAGACCCTGTTGGAATGTACACCCACCACCAAGAAACTGGACTATTTCTGTGAAATCGTCACTAGAACCAAGCAGGGAGTTGGTTGAGGCCCCATCCCTGGAAATGTTTAAGAGCAGGCTGGATGAGGCTCTGGCCAGCCTGATGTAGTGTGAGGTGTCCCTGCCCATAGCAGGGGGATTGGAACTAAATGATCCTTGTGGTCCCTTCCAACCCTGACTGATTCTATGATTCTACAACTCTCTCTTTCTCCCTCCTTTTTCTTCCCATTGTCCTTCTGCTCCAGTCCATTACTGAGAGTTTTCACTGGTTTGCAGTAAAAACTGCCTTTAGCATATTCAAGAAATCAACATTTTAGAGAGGTGTAAAAGTCCTACCTTGTAAGATGCTTATAGCATAGATTAGTCTGCAGATGCTACACCATATACTTTGTCACACAAATAAATTACCTTTAAAATTGATACATAATCTACACAGTAAGGGTTATGTGCATGAAAATGTAGCAGGGTGATGATCAGTATGTCTAAGAAAGTAGGATATAGCTTTTATTTCCCTTATTTTGGAAAGAATTGCAGACAGAATTTCAAAATTAAAATCACACACCCCTGTACAAGAATTCCTCAGGACTTGGTCAGTAACAAATTTTTTTGGTTAATTAAAATTAAATTAGCTAGACTGCTGCTGGTCTGGATGCCTCATGTTTACAATGAAGAGTTGGCTGTAAAATGGATGCAGTGAGATTCCTTTTTCTTTCACAGTATCACAGTATCAGTATCACAGTATCACTTAGGTTGGAAAGGACCTCGAGGATCATCGAGTCCAACCTGACACCGCAGACCCCATGACTAGACCATGGCACCAAGTGCCACGTCCAATCTCCCCTTGAACACCTCCAGGGTCGATGACCCAACCACCTCCCTGGGCAACCCATTCCAATGCCGAATGACTCGCTCGGTGAAGAACTTCCTCCTCACCTCGAGTCTGAACCTCCCCTGGCGCAGCTTGAGACTGTGTCCCCTCGTTCTGGTGCTGGTTGCCTGGGAGAAGAGGCCAACTCCCTCCTGGCTACAACCACCCTTCAGGTAGTTGTAGAGGGCAATAAGGTCACCCCTGAGCCTCCTCTTCTCCAGGCTAAACAATCCCAGCTCCCTCAGCCTCTCCTCATAGGGCTTGTGTTCAAGGCCTCTCACCAGCCTTGTTGCCCTTCTCTGGACACGCTCAAGTGTCTCAATGTCCTTCTTAAACTGAGGAGCCCAGAACTGGACACAGTACTCAAGGTGCGGCCTAACCAGAGCAGAGTACAGGGGCACTATGACCTCCCTGCTCCTGCTGGCCACACTATTCCTAATGCAGGCCAGAATGCTATTGGCCCTCCTGGCCACCTGGGCACACTGCTGGCTCATATTCAGGTGGCTGTCGATCAGCACCCCCAGGTCCCTCTCTGTCTGGGAGCTCTCCAGCCACTCCGACCCCAGCCTATAGCTCTGCATGGGATTGCCATAGCCAAAGTGCAGCACTCGGCACTTGGACTTGTTGAAAGCCATCCCATTGGACTCTGCCCATCTGTCCAGTCGGTCGAGGTCCCTCTGCAGAGCCTTTCTACCCTCTAACTGACTAACATCTGCCCCTAACTTTGTGTCATCTGCAAACTTGCTGATGACTGACTCGACCCCCTCATCCAGATCATCAACGAATATGTTGAAGAGGACAGGGCCCAGCACTGATCCCTGGGGGACACCACTGGTGACTGGCCTCCAGCTGGATGCGGCACCGTTCACGACCACTCTCTGGGCCCGGCCCTCCAGCCAGTTCCTAACCCAGCACAGAGTGTAGTGGTCCAATCCACAGGCTGACAGCTTAGTCAGCAGTTTGCTGTGGGGGACGGTGTCAAAGGCCTTGCTGAAGTCTAGGTAGACCACATCCACAGGCCTCCCCACATCCACCAGGCGGGTCACCTGATCATAGAAAGAGATCAGGTTGGAGAGGCAGGATCTGCCCTTCCTGAATCCATGTTGGCTGGACCTGAGCCCTTGGCCATCCTTCAGGTGCGCAGTTATTGCTGCCAGGATAATCTGCTCCATCACTTTCCCTGGCACTGAGGTCAGGCTGACCGGCCTGTAGTTTCCAGGTTCCTCCATCCGACCCTTCTTGTGGATGGGGACCACGTTGGCCAGTTTCCAGTCATCTGGGACCTCACCAGTGAGCCAGGACTGGAGGAAAATGATGGAGAGTGGCCTAGCTAGCACATCCGCCAGCTCTCTCAGCACCCTAGGATGGATCCCATCTGGTCCCATGGACTTGTGGATATCCAAGTGGCTCAGCAGGTCCCGAACTAACTCCTCATGGATTTCCAGGGTATTACTCTGCTCCCCGACCCCAACGCCCAGCTCCGGAGACCACTCGTCCTGAACTCCTGCCTTGCTGTTAAACACTGAGGCAAAGAAGGTGTTCAGGACCTCAGCTTTATCCTCATCCTCAGTAACTGTGTTCCCCTCCAGGTCCACTAGGGAGTTCAGGTTCTTCCTGCCCTTCTTCTTATTGTTAATATATTTATAAAAATGCTTTTTATTATCTTTGACTGAGGTGGCCAGCTTCAGTTCCAGCTGGGCCTTAGCCTCCCTAATTTTATTCCTACATAATCTAACAGCTTCCTTGAACATACCTCGAGAAGCCTTCCCCTCCTTCCAAAGGTGATACAGCCTCCTCTTCCCCCTTAAATCCTCCAGGAGCTGCTTGCTCATCCAGGCTGGTCGCCTTCCCCGCCGGCTTGCCTTCCAGCACATGGGAACCGCCAATTCCTGTGCCTTCAAGAGCTCCTGTTTGAAGTAGGTCCAATCCTCCTGAACCCCTTGGTTCATGAGGGCTGGTACCCAGGGGACTTTGCAGACAAGTTTTTTAAATAGGCTGAAGTTCGCCCTTCGGAAGTCCAAGGTGGAGGTTCTGTTGGTGCTCCTCCCAATCTCCCTGCATATTGAAAACTTCACTATCTCGTGGTCACTGCACCCTAGGCAGCCTCCCACGATCACATCTCCCACCAGCCCTTCCCTATTGCAGAACAGCAGGTCAAGCAGAGCCTGTCCCCTGGTAGGCTCGCTTAACAGCTGTGTCAGGAAGCAGTCCTCCATTCGCTCCAGGAATCTTCTGGACTGCCTCCTCCCTGCTGAATTAAGTTCCCAGCAGATATCTGGGAGGTTGAAGTCACCAACAAGGACAAGATCAGATGATCTTGAGACAGCCTCCAGTTGCTTGTAGAACAACTCATCAGCCGCCTCATCCTGGTTGGGTGGTCTGTAACAGATTCCAATCAGGATGTCAGACTTGTTAGGTTGTCCTCTGATTTTGACCCACAGGCTCTCAACTCCCTCATCTTCCACCACAAGTTGTGTGGCAGAGATTGACTCTCTAATATACAGAGCCACCCCTCCTCCTCTTCTCCCTTGCCTGTCCCTCCTAAAGAGCCTGTAACCCCCCATTGTAGCACTCCAATCGTGGGTGCTGTCCCACCAAGTTTCTGAGATGGCGACTACATCATAGTCGCCCTGATGGATTAGGACCTCCAACTCCTCTTGCTTGTTGCCCAGGCTGCGTGCATTGGTGTACATGCATCGCAGCTGGGTTCCTGACTTCTCAACTGACCCTACCTTGCGCCCTACTCTTACCTCTGCAGAGGGACCGATTGCCTCACCCACCCCCTTCAGACCTAGTTTAAAGCCCTCCTAATGAGCCCTGCCAACTCCAGTGCCAGGACTCTTTTACCCCTTCTAGATAGATGCACCCCATCAGGACCCAGCAGGTCAGGTGCAGTGAAAGTTGCCCCGTGGTCATAGAACCCAAAGTTCTGCCGCTGGCACCATCCCCTGAGCCAATTGTTGATGGTGTGGGTTCTCCCATTCCTCTCAGTGTACACCCCTGACACTGAAGGAATTGAGCAGAACACCACTTGAGCTCCTGCCCCATCAATCAATTGTCCAAGGGCCCTGAATTCCTTCTTAATTGTCCTAGTGCCCTTCCTGCCTTCCTGTTCTTATCACAGCATAGGAACAGGAATACAGAAAAACTTAGAGGAGTATATAGGATATATAAGAAAGTAAAAGAAGGGGAAAATATTTCAGTAAGGAGGAAACCTAAGCAATTCAGACAAGACATTCAGTGCTAATAACATTGAATGACTGAAGAATTGCTATGAAACAAATGAAATAAGAGCACAGCTACTGCTCCACAACCACCAGGACCTGAGGACAAAGCAAAACAAAACAAAACCAAACCAAACCCAAACCAATAAAAACTATACTAGGAGCTGGAAGCACTATGAAATTACGCATTCCCAGAAGTTCTTTGCAATATCACAGACACAGACTACCTCTGCCTCCTAGGGAAAGCATGTCCTAAATTTTATTGTGTTGTTTTGTATTTTGCAGCTGAGAGAAGTTCACTGGCTTTTCCAACAGCAAGAGGGGTGATATTAGTGCATCTAAATGGTATGCTTGTAGAAAGATTAAATCGTGACTAATGACCATGGGAGATTGGCATATATAAAAGCATGAAATACTTAGTTCTTAGTAGTTTGAAATAAGTTTAAAAGTGCTTTTCATGTGTCTAATCATTCTAATTACATCCCTGAAACGTAAATAATTAAACAAATATAATATTATGTTCAGATAGAAACAAAAGTGTCCCTTTGGTATGATTTATTGTAAAACTTTCTCATGAGCTTCTCAAAAGAAAGGGACAATGACATAGAGAGTAGGCAATTTTTACCTTTTTTTTTTTTCTTAAATTAAGCCAAAGTTTTCTTTGTCATAAAATAATCTGTTTCACTAGTTTAAAAAAAAAATGGGAAAAAAAACCACAGCAAATTAAGACCTATAAATATATCTTTTTAATGAATTCCCTTTTTTTAGTGTTGAAAATTCTCATCAAGATCTCATCATTCTGGAGCCACCTTTTTGCATTAAATAGCAGTTTCTGAAATACCATTTGAAAGCAATCTCCTCATACTTGTTGCAAAGTGGTAATTGAGATATTTAGTTAAAACAGCCGCTCTGCACTAGAATATCTGAGGCAACTAATGATTTCAATTTTGAATCTTTCTGCTCATGATAAATTGATTAATTTTTGAACATGGATTTCTGTCAGTTATTGAAAGGAAAATTCTTCTCCATGAAAAATACCTGTACAATTCTGGAGATACATTACATTTACCTACAGGTAATGTTAGTTTTATATTCTTTTGGTGAAAAGGAAGAGCAAATCTGGTTCAGCAACTCTCAGTTGACATAAGGTAACAAATGAAATATAAATTTTAACAATCCTGTTAATGGTCATTCATTCCCATACTCAATTAGATGCACATTTCTAAAAAATCACCTCTGCTGTAGATAAAACTGGTTCAATAACAGAATTCACCCACTGGCTCAGCTGCACACCCTCAAGCTCAACTTCTTATCTCCTGTCTGTTAACATGAATAGATAGAAATGGGTGATTAAATGATCATGCATAAAATTATCCCAGAAGGAAGATTTTGCAACAATATAAAAAAACCCCAAGTTGCACATACATCCTTAGGGAAGGAGTTTCTTCAGTCTAAATTCAGCTTAATCTGGACTAGATGCTGGAAGGTCAAAGAAGATCATCCAAAGTCCTCTCAATTGGTTTCACTGAATCATATTTGAAAAACAGTTCGTTAGACAAAAAGTTCCTGATTTCCAATCTCTCTATCAAACCTAAGAGTAAGAAGTCCAGAAACCGCAGAGTTATTACTCCTCAGACGTCATCATTGGGTTTCACAGGAATATTCTCTCATTCAAGTCATAAGAATCTTCATTTCATGGTGTTATTTTCTTGACAGTCTCACAATGACATGATTATTATAATATGAAATGAAAGCAAAACAATGGAGCCTACGCACCTTGCTTTGCTACTCTTTTAGATATAACTTGCTAACTAGGATAGTTTTAAGAGAAGAGGTATGGTTTTACCTCCATCACAGTGAGAAACATGTATCTCACTTTGTGTATCAATGTTCTAACCAATGTTCTGGATGTTCACAGAAAAGAACCATGTATGTTCAGTTCAAAGAAGATTGCTTCTTAGTAACTGTATTCAGAGTACTTCTTCCAAATAGATGGAAATACTACTCTTTGGTCTCAAGTCAAAACTGTGATACTGTGAATTTCTATTCTTGATAAGATTTAATTTATTATTTGCTTAGCCAGCCTATTCCTTTATTTGAATTTTCTTCATCCCAAATTATTCTTTTTTCTGCAGTACACCACAGACAAAAATTTCTCTAAGTTGAAACATATAGCTTTATTTACAGAAACCACACTTGGCTACCAAAGCAAAACAAAACAAAACAAACAAAACCTCCACAACCCAAAACAAACAAACAAAAAAATAAAATCATTCACCAGATGCTCTTTATTTCTGGTCCACATTTCAAAAGATAAATTCTAACATATTTTAACATCTGTCTTAACCATTCAAACTGAATACCATTAGCAGATAGCAGCAGCCCTTAATATCATGATATGTTTTTGCTGGACTTTGGCCAACAAGCTGAGCAAATTCAGTCAGAAATCCCAGTTTTGCTACTTTGTCATATAATACTACACCAGCAATTTTATGTCATCTTCTAACTCCTCAGTCTTTTATACCCTCACATCATCACTACTCCAAAAAACTAATCAGAAGCAGATTTTGAAGTCTGTAGCATCAGACTTACGTACAGGAACCAGGTATGTACTTCAAAGGCTTCAAATTCAGGAGCTATAATCATTAAAAGTAGAGGTGGCAAATAATTTCAATGAATGGTGAAAATGAACATTTTTCTTCCTATTTACTGCTCAGTTCTGGGTTAGGATTTCATTGCAAGATATAATCGGATTACAAGATTCATTTGTGCCTAAGTAATAACAAAACATGTATATTCTAAGAATGCAGCCGATATGATAATGTGCAGCATTCAGATTTAAGCACAACATAAAATTGCAGTAGAATTTAAAATTATTTCTAACAGTTAAAAATAAGGAAAAGAACAATCAAAACAAATCAGGTTTATTTCACTGAAAGTACCAACATCCAAAAGCTTTGCTTACTGAAATGTTAATATTTTTTTTAACCTGAAAATATTCCTAAATTATGAAACAGCGTCTTTCCAATGAAAAATAATTTTGACTGAAAAGCAGAGAGAAGTTCTACCACTTTTGATAGCAAGAGAAATACTAATCAATATAACAAAAGTAGTTCAGCTGTAACACAATGAAAGATGATTATGAAAGAGGAAATGTATGCAAGCTATAAGGAAAAACTTCCTGATACTAATATACATTATTCATAGCACTGATAAGAGCATTCAATCTAGCTTCACTTTTTGTATGATTCAGAATATTGATTTTCCACTAGTTATCTCATTATTGATCCCCATAACTTTTGTTTGCTTGAAACACATCTTTGAAAACCCAGAATCATCTACCCTTGTTAACAACAGAAAATCTTAATTTTCTTTTGTTGTTTTCCCAATAACTCACTGTTAAAATATATGCTTAATATATTGTAATATAGATGTTCTATTCACCCTGAGCACAGCTTGCAGGATAAGATGTAAGCAGGTGAAGACCTTTATTATGTTATACAGTAAAGATATATAGTATATTAGAAGGCACATGTGTCACATCTCAATTGGTCATTTTCTACTGACATTCATGTAATTAATACAGTAGGTCAAAATAACAGAGCAATATTTTAACGCATCCAACCAAATTCTGCCTAGTTTCTCTCCTTCAGTTCCAAAGTGTTTACATTACTCTCAGAGTCAAAGACAAAACATAGCTTTCTCTAATTCGAGCAAAGGCAAACCTTCCCTATAGCCTACCAAAGCTCTCCGTAAAAAACCTCTTCCTACACTAATTTATACCTAAGGTTTAGGAGACTGCCTCTGTAGCACATAACATTTTTCCCCTAATAAAAAGTATTCATTTAAGTTATCTTTTAGTTTTATTCTAACTAAACAACACCATGAATGTCTTTAAGAGCAAAATTTTATCACTTGTTAAGACACAGTAACAAACGTACTGGAAAGCCAAAACTCCTCCACCTTCACCCAGCTCTCCAGCCTGTGCAGATCTCATTGGATGGCAGCAGAGCTTAACAGGGTGTCGGCCACCTCCCCCAGTCTTGTATCATCAGCAAACTTGTTGAGGGTACTCTCAATCCCTTCAACCAGGGCATTAATAAAGATATTGAACAAAACTGGACCCAGTACTGATCCCTGGGGAGCACCACTGGCCACAGGCCTCCAAATTGACTCTGTGCCACTGATTGCAACCCTGTGAACCATGTTGTTGAGCCAGTTTTCAATCCACCCCATGGACCAATCATTTATGCCACATTTCCTGAGCTTATCTATGAGGATGTTATGGGAGACAGTATCAAAAGCCTAACTGAAGTCAAGGTATATGACATCCACTGCTCTTTCGTCTATCCATTTGGTCAGTTTCATAGAAGGCTATCAGATTAGTCAAGCAAGATCTCCCCTTGGTAAATCCATGTTGGCTACTACTGATAACCTTCTTGTCTTCCATGTGGTTAGAGAATGACCTCCAGGATGAGCTGCTCCATCATCTTTCCAGGGATGGAGGTGAGGCTGACTGGCCTGTGTCTTCCTCCTTGCCTGTTTTGAAGACTGGAGTAACATTTGCTTTCTTCCAGTTGTCAGGCACCTCTCCTTTCTCCATGACTTTTCAAAAATGATGGAGAGGTTCAGCAACAGTATCAGTCAGCTCCGTCAAAACACATGGATGCACCCCACAGGGGCCCATGGATTTATCTCTCTTCAATTGGTACAAGACATCTCTAACCTAGTCCTGACTGACCAGTGGTGTGTCCTCCTCCCTCCAGTTCTGCTCCCTTGCTTCCAGAGACAGGGGTTCCTAAGGGCTGGTCTTAAGAGTAAAGACTGAGGCAAAGAAGGCATTCAGCACCTCTGCCATCTCTGCATCCTCTGTTACCATATCTCCCATATCAATCAATAGTGGATCCACCTTTTCCCTACTCTTCCTTTTGTCATTGATATGTTTGAAAGGACTCTTCTTGTTTTCTTTCACCTCCCCGGCAAGACTTAGCTCCAAGAGGGCCTTGGCCTTTCTTGTCACATCTCTACCTTCTCTGGCAATATGTCTATAATCCTCCCAAGTTACCAGACCTTTTATCCACATATTGTAAACCTTTTTATTTTCTATTTTTTATTTTTTTTCCGAGACTTTCCTGCTTATCCATTTAGGTCTCCTGCCTCCTTGACTTGATTTTTTTTTGTGTTTTAAAGAAATGCATTTTCTCTGAGCCTGAAGATGGTAATGTTTGCATTGGGCGGCCCTTCCTTCTAGAGCCCTAACCCACTGGATACCTCTAAGTAGAGTTTTGAAGAGGGCAAAGTTATCCCTCTTCAAGACCAGGGTTGAGATTTTACTTATCAGCCTGCTTCTTTGTCTAGTGATATTAAATTCTAATGTGTTGTGGTCATTACAGCCAAGATTGCATCTACAACCAGTCCTTTGTTTGTTAATACCAGGTCCAGCATTACACTCCTCCTTGTTGGATCTTCAACCACCTGCAGCAGAAAGTTGTCATTAATACACTGCAGGAACCTTTTGGAGTGTTTATGCTTGACTGTGTGATCTTTCCAACTATCAGAGAGATTGAAGTCAGCCATGAACACCAGGGCACTTGATCTTGAGGCTACTTCCAGCTGCCTGTAGAAGGCCTCATTGGCAGCTTCTTTCTGGTTTGGTGGCCTCTAGTAAACACCCACAACCGTATCACCCATGTTTGCATGTTCCTTGACTCTCACCCATAATCTTTTATCTTCTCCACCAGGTTAGGCTTAATGCATTCTAGTTGCTTACTCACATAGAGAGCAACTCCACCATCTCGCCTTGTCAGACTGTCCTTCCTGAAAACTACATAGCTGTCCATTACCACATTACAGTCATGGGAGCTGTCCCACCATGCCTCTGTAATTGTGGCAAGATCATAGCCCTGTGACTGCACCCAGATCACTGCTTATTTCCCATGCTTCTCGTGTTGATATACAGACACTTCAGAGACTTAGCAAAGGAGCTTCTGTTGCCATTGTGGGTGACACATAATCCACCAAGCCCTACAGCCCTTGGGATAGGAGTGGAGTCGCTACCCTACCTCACAATTCTCCCAGGTTTGTCTCTAAGTGAGCCTGTTTATCTCTTTCCCCTTTGAAATTAATTTAAAGACCTATCAACCAGCCCTGCTAGTTGTTGCCCCAGGATTCCTTTTCTGCTTTGAGACAAGCATTTCCTATCTATAGTCAGCAGGCCTGGGGTCTTATAGAGTGGCCTGTGATCAAAGAATGCAAAGTCCTGCCATTGGCACCAGTCCCCTAGCCAGAAATTAATCTGCTGACTTTTCATGTTCATGCCCTCATCAGACATAGCTAATGGTGAGACAGAATCAAATACCAGTCACCAGTTTTACTGCTGAGGCTGAAAAAAATATCGAAAGTACTTATTCATGTGAACTGAAAAATCTGTGAAGAAGGAAACAGATTTAGGCATCAGAGAAGATAGGATTTTCTTAAGATTGTCTTAAATTCTTAACCCAGAAATGCACTTGTCCAGGATGTTCTGAGCTAAAGAATACCTGGGTAAAGAAAAAACAGGCAAATACCGTCATGCTGTGATGATGGGCAGTCACCAAACCGTATTAGGTAGAGCCTATACTTTTGATAGATGAGTCTGAACAACACACTTTAAATCATAATTGAAGCCATTGAAGAGTTTAAAGTCTGAGTACATGCTCCAAATAGGACCTGCACATTTCATTATGGTAGGTAAAACTACCTTTAGGTTATGATATTTGTGCATTGTTTGGGTTGTCAGTCATTTGTGAGTAACACTCACTTCCATACATTCTTAGACAATGCATGGTCTCTTACATTCAGAGGAAAAGTGGAGTTAATTCATCTAAATATAGATGCATCAAATTTAATATCCATCAAAGAAGAATGAGTCAGTTTTGAAAAGGACATGAACCACTGTCATTTGGTGGGTCACCATCAGAATGCACATAAAACTGAGAAATATGCTGAGAAATTTGTGGTTGTCAAGTATGAACCAGTCTTGGTTTGTATTTTGAATATACTAAAGTCCCTCTTGAAGACTGGCTTTTTTATTTCTGTTCTACTCTCTGTACTACAAGTGCTGTTGTCCTGGAGATATTTCAAAATAGAAATTTATAACTATTAACTGTGTTCTTTGGGTGACAGAGCAGTTACATGAAGTCATGATTGTATTGAATAACTATAAAACTTGTAAGAGAACTGCCAACAATTCATGGAGTCATGGAGATGACTGCTTTTAGCAAAGTATCAGTAGGTTTCATTTGTTTCTGGCCCACAGAGACATTCACCTTAAGGCACTGTCTCAGGCTTTTGGATTTCTTGAGTCTACCTCCCTGAGATTATTTACACTGCCTTTTACTTCCCACTAAGTAAATCTATTTTAACAATACTTCAAGACTGAAGTGCAGTTCTGTGTTTTAAGTTCAGTAAATATGTTTCTAGAAATAAAATTTATAGGAAAAAGCAGTAGTAGTTTCCCATTTTTGAACCATACTGAGAGAAAATAATAAAAGAAAAGGTTAGCGATCAGTTATGTTTCTACACATCTCTTTACGAACAAAAATAAAGTCTATTCTAGTTAGAACAAAGGCATTAGTTACTTTACAAAGCTCTGCTCACAGGAATACCTTTGCACCTTTCTGGTGTAACAATCGTCAGTATTGTGGTTTTAACAGTCCTATGGGCAAAGTAGTTTCTTGCTGACTAATTTTATGCTATCAAAGCAGAAAGAATTCCATCAGCAAATACAGTGTTTTTACAAAGGGGCCTTGCCACTACAAAGAGAGTAGCAGTAGTCTGAAGTGTCATAGACAGGAATCTTCAGGTAAAGAGCAATTTATTTTAAAGCTACAGGCCTCTTACACTGATTTATCTCCGGTCTTACTTCTACTACTTTGACACATGCTAGTTCTACATGCAAGAATTCAGATTTAAAAATACTCTAACACCTACAAAAAATACATAATTTTGGCTGACAAATGTTAATCTGAACTAACATCAATGATGGATTGAGAAATGTAGGGAGAAAAAAGTAGAGATGATTAAAAACAACAACAACAACCACCAGACCAACCAACCTACAAACCCACAAAATAAAAACCCCCAAGGGCCAAAAGGTAAATGGAGTTGCAGTCAAAGTTCCAGAAAGCTAGTCCTTATACAATGCTTCTCAGTGTGGTCCTTTTTTCTTTTTTTTTTTTTAATCTTTTATTTTAGATTAATGAAGTCCCTGAATGTTACCTGTCTCACTTAAGTTCTTAGAGTTCTCTCCCACTGTAGAACCTTTCCAATGTGATGGTTCTTAATTCTTATTTTTACTCCCCATTTGCACAGAAATCTCCATCATAAACAGTGAAAGCCACTGAAAAAAAAATAATTGTTTAAACATATTACTAACACAATGCAAAGAGTCTTCACCTACAAGTTGAATTCCTGGTTACTCCTACCACTCCAAACCTCTACTCCTTCCAGTCCTTAAGCTAAATTCTAAATAATATTTAAAATCGGAACATAGAATTTTTCTTTAAGCAAGTAAATGCCACCAAATATAAATCTTAGTGCTGTAATTTCAGGAATATATTTGCCTCAAGAGCTTTAAAGATCCACTGAACCCATAGGGTTGTTTTTTTTAAATTGTTCTGGTAGCACAACACTTTATTGTTAGTGTAATGAACCAGGATATTAAATGAACAGAATGACAATACAATTCGCACTTGGGAATCTAATGAGGAGCACTAACTCACAGCTGCTATGACACTGCAGAAGAGAAAGCTCTAGTTCACTATACACATTTGATGTGCTACTCACAAAACACAGTAAAAAATATAAGAGCTCTATGACTGTCCAAAAAATAGTATTTGACTACCAAACTTTTAATCCCAGAGCACATTTTGAGGCATCCTGTCTGTGACCCAGGTAGGCAAACTTGTGACAAGAAACCCTTAAATCCATCTGAGTGTTTCAAAGCCTTTCATTCTTGTGCTCTTGTCAGCAGACCTCACTCCTCCAACATGAACCTATGACCAGCATGATAAAAGCCAACACTAAAATACCTTGAGGACAAGCACCTCTATTGTTAGGAATGTCAGGACAAACAGAGCCAGTCCTCCATTTATACATCCTTTTCACAGAAGTTCTAGATTATACTATCACTTGATAAAAGACTAGCCTGTCTCCCCAGCCAAAACCAGAACACATGTTTTCCTTTCAAAGATAAACAGAAGTACCAGTTGAAATTGAATATCTAGCGCAGCTGTTTTTGTCACCTCGATGACACTGAAAGACACAATGCTCCCTCTTGTGGACTGTATTCCAACATGACCTTCGAGACAGCCGAGATTTATGTTCTTTTCACAGAATCACAATATTGTCAGGGTTGGAAAGGACCTCAAGAACCATCTAGTTCCCACCCCCCCTGACATGGGCAGGGACACTTTCCACTAGATCAGATCACTGTTGTATGTCAGGAGTCAAACAAGCCAGAAATGAGCTCCAGTTTTCTTGGCAACCATTCAAATGGCATTGCAAATATTCCAGTCCATGGTTTGTAAGAACAATTGACAAAGTATTTACATACCAGTTTTCCACCCTATCCCTAATAATACACAGTAAAAAGTATGGCAGAGGGAGGCAGCCTAGAAGATACAGTTCTTCCTGGGTGAGAACCAGCAGCTAGAAAATACTTTCATCTAGATCTTTCACTACATACATTGAACAAGGCAAGACAGGAATCCCTTTTCATGAAGAAATAATAGAACAATATACCCTTTCACTGGCTGCAGGGACTATAAAAAGACATGTTCATATTCAATATCTAGATATATTTTCCACTGTAAAGCCTGTGTTCACCATTCCTATCCTTACTTCTGCTATATGAAAACTTTTTCATACCAAGTGGATTTACAGACTAAGCACATCACAGATAATTTTTTTTATCTTCTTCTTGGGAAAAAAACAGAGGCAGTTTCAATTGTTAAGAAATTTTTCTGAATTAAAAAAAAAAAAAAAAAAAAAGAGAGAAAGAGAGAACTTACTTTACTACCAATTCTATTACAATTAATCATGCAAGACATTCTGCTGGCAACTTGATACATTTTAATAGCTAATGCACCTGAGAATATAACACTGTTAAGATTTTTAAAGCTCATTTGGTGCCTGGTTTTCTAGTTATTGTAATTCCGTACCATACTCAGTGAAATTTTTAACATAACCTAAGTGAAGCCAGTCTGTATTCTCCTGATACCTCTAGCTTGACTCAATTAGTTTGCAAAGCTTGGCCAAAACACATCCCTTGACATTCTAGAATCAAAATCTGCCTCTGACATCACTGTGTACATACTCAAGAAAGGCTGTTTTAAAAGACTCCAAACTGCTATGATTAGAAGTTGTCTGCCCAATTTTCCCTCCATTAAGGAAAACAAAGACAACAAAGAGTTCAGTCAATGCAATTAATTTGTGATTACCTTGCTAGATTATGGGTCTAGGGCTTGTATAGATAAAACACAGCTCTATAAATCCTTAATATTTTCATTTAACAGCCATTGAAAATTTTTGCATATTTAAAGGAAAAATACAGCTGTCCATCCAGTCTCAAATAGTAGAGAAATGGGATGACAGTTGTAAGAAAACAAACAAAAATTACAGCAGACCAGAATAAGAATTTGTGCAGAACAAGATCTCATTTTCTGGAAGTATTAATGAAACAGAGCAAGACTGCAAGCAAACATACCATGTAAACACTATTCTCTTTTTACCACTACTTCATAAAGAAATTAATTCCCACTTATGTCTTTCCTGCTATGTTCCATCTTTCTCCTAAAGCTTCCTATGATTTATATTATAGGAATTGTATTTTGTCAGAAGGTAGAAATACTGACATTACAGGTGTTAGAGTTTTCTTCTTCAATGTCACAGAACACTGACAGAAAATATTTATAGTAGACAGAAAAACTCTCCCCACATGTTCTGTTGTAGTTATTTTCAGCTACAGAATTTACCGTTTAGGAAAGGGTCTTGAAGGAAATGACAGATAGTCTGGATAGACCTTGTCTCTAATATTTGATGGTTTTCACAGAATCACACTAAGTTAGGGGTTGGAAGGGACCTCAGAAGATCTAGTCCAACCTCCCACCAGAGCAGGATCACATAGAGTAGATCAGACAGGAACGTGTCCAGGCAGGTTTTGAACATCTCCAGGGAAGGAGACTCCACAACCCGCCCAACCCGCATTCATGGGCTCTCCCTTCTCCCTCTCCCCCCACTTTTTGAAGGTACATAGACATCTTATCAATAAGCAACAGCAGTTAAGAAATTGCTCAATGCATCCACCAATAAGAATTATATTTCTCACATTTCACAGAACTTTGTATTATCAGCTGCTATTAAATTTTCAGTAAGCAATTTTAGAACTGTGCCAGGTTCTAAATACTACAGTAAATTGAACATTTTACCTTTCCAGTGCATGAAGAGAGCAGAAATTTCCTCAGTTCTGCTTGGCACAGACAGAAGAGAATCTATTAAGTCAACCTAAACAAAGTCTGTTTAAAACAATCAAGAGGTACCTCATATCAGTTAACTCTTATACAGAATCACAGAATGGTAGGGTTCAGAAGGGACCACTGGAGATCATCTAGTTCAACTCCCCTGCTAGCACAGATATACCTACATCAGGTTGCATAGGAATGCATCCAGGAAGGTTTTGAGTATCTCCAGAGAAGGAGACTCCATAATCTCTCTTGCCAGCCTGTCCCGGTATTCTGTCACCCTCAAAGTAAAGATGGTTTTTTTTTTTTGCTTACATTTAAGTGAAATCTCCTGTATTCATAAAATGAGGACAAAGATTGTTAAACACACTGGAAACCAACAAGACATTTCCACATAATTTGAAAGAGGTCAGAATCAGTCCTCCCAAAGAAAATCCTAAACACATCAGGGAGGAATCTGCTGAGATGCCAGACAAATAAATCATCTCTCTCTTCTCAGTAAATACAAGGGAAAATCCACAGCAATAAAGATTGCAGAGGAACATTTTTATAAACTATGTCAAACAGTACAACTGCAAGTAACAGAATTAAACTCTGATTCTCCCCTGGGGTACCCACTTAAGTCATGCTCACATTACTAAGAATGATATATGATTAGTCAGAAAAAGAACCCTGGGGTACACAACTCCTGAAAAGCATTAACTTGGGAGATAAAACACATATTATTAATAGGAGAAGAGCCTTTTACTAAATGGTTTATGCCTGAGAATAACTGATTAGCAGGATTTCTTTTCTAAATATTACCCTGAGTTACAGGAGAAGCACTGCCTCTGCTTATCTGATATAGAATTATGCAAGATCATATCCTGAAAACAGGCAACAAGAACTCGTTAGTTCTGAATGAACCACCAGTCTTCAGTGATGCTCAAAACAAAACACATCCTTTCCTCACTCTTTAAGACTGAGAGTTTGTTTGAGCTCGACTGGGATGGTGCTTTGCTTTTGTACATTCCATAACATGGGAATGCAGTTTTTACCAGCATCTAAGTCCTAAAACCACATCTCTCTGCTAATACTTAGACAGGACCGGTTGGGATTTGCATAGCTTTCAGGGTCAAAGGGAGAATATAATTTAAAGACACTAGAGGTCACCCTGCAATAATCTCCCTCTCCATGTTATTTAAAGGCTTGTCACAATTTTCATAGAAGCATTTCTAATTTCCAAGCAACCAGGGCTGTGGAAGCAAAATAGTAGAGATATTTGCTCTTGTGTTATTTTAGATAACATCAATGATTGTAAATAAATGATGACACCTCCCACTAAAATTGTGAATCTCCTTAAATCCAGTTTAAGGTTAAAATCCCAGCAATCCACTTCATTGAGCTCAATGACTACAACAAAATTATCATTACAAATTTGCTCTCCTCCAGGTCTCTCTTTCTCTGAGTGCAGACTTGCTAAAAGGGTTTTAAAAAATGAAGCTGATGTTTTGATGCAGATGTTGTAAATGTACCTAAGTATAGATGCTGCCCAAGTCTGAGAGCTTAGTATTCCTGATCTGAGTTAGAACAAAACTAACTCTGTTCAGTGATTTTACTTTTCAGTGAAGTCTCATCTAAGTAACTGCACTTCCCATAGTTAACCACATGTATTTGCAGACAGTGTCTGCTTCTAGCAGTGATAACACTCAATGCTTACAGTCAATACCAAGGATTGCTATGCAAACCAATGCCACTGTTAAGTCTTGTGCACTGCATAGGGGTGCAGAAAGCAAGAGGTTGCTCTTGTGTGGAGAAGTAGACAGGACAGGTGATCATAAACCGACGAGTTCCATTCAGTATAAAGCTTCAGGCTTTATACAAACAGACGCTATTGCTCTTAGATCATTCATTCATATATTCCTTCAAATCCCATAGAATCATATTAAATCACTGCTCTCCTTTTACTGGAAAAAGAGGAGAAGAGTTAAAACTCCTAAAAGGCATTTCCTTCCACTCACATCTTCCCAGCCATCTCTGAAGTCAGGTATAAAAGTGTCTAGCAGTTTTGAAAGAAAATAAATACAAATGGTTTCCTTGCAACAAAATTAGTGACATTGGTCTCTGAGTAATCTCTCTTTGGTGTTTTCAAGGCTTTGCCCATTTACTAATATTAAAATAAAAGTACTCACATCATATTAGTGTGATTTGTCTAAACAAGCCTAAGCCTATATTGCTTATATTGCCACTGCAGATGTGGCAGTACATGGTGTTAAAAAACTTCACATTCCTGAAAAAAACCCCGACATTTCAAGACCGTAAAGCAAACACCCACCATACCTTCAGCATGTGCAAATAGCTTTATTTCATTCAATCATACTCCATCTGCAAACCTACCAGGCTCTATTTCAAAACACAAACCTAGCAGTATCTTGAGACTACATTGCAGAAGTATCAAAGCAGGCATAACATTTGAGTTATTTGGCAAAAAAGGGGCTGTCAGACTTTAAATGTCTGATGGCTGATAATATCTAAAGTGAGAGAAGGGAAATGAATTAAATACTAGTATCTGACTTGTCTGAGATGCTTTACAATGATCTTCTAAATACAACAAATCTAAACAGATTAGGGGGATATGTAATTCTTATTTTTGGAGAATAGTACTTTGTTAAGGAATTAACTAGAAGGAGATACAACCAAAATTTAGTGCTTACTAATAGTAAAATAATAAGATGAGAACATGTACAGTTTTATTAACAAAAGTAATAAAAAGTGATATAGCCCTCGGTCACTTTTCATAATAGGCTGCAAAGGACATTTCAGAAATGGCCACTGCAAGACTTGGCTGCACATCCTACTGAAAAGCCTGTCAATTGTAGGAGCAGGTTAACAAACAATAGTGACCATTAATTTGCTCCACTGTAGAAATAGCTGTGGATTTATTTACAAGAACTAACTTACAGACTGAGAATAGCTGTATTATTTTGGGAAAGTAATTTGTTTGATTCTGGTTTTACTCTGAGAATGGCTTTTAATGTTTTCAAAAGAGTCACAAGGAAATGTAGTATGTAAACAAATAAAATATGCATCTACATTTTGAAGCTGTCTTTTTTCCTCTGGGTTTGGATTATTTAATATCAAGACAAAGCAAACAAGTGCATAGCCTTCATATATGGGAGGCAACTGCTTTTATGATAATAACATTTCTGTTGGCTCTATGTGCAAAAAAAGACAAGCACAAACCCTTTAAAAGTGACCTGTAAGAAAATGCATTACCAAAGTAAAACAATTGTGCAAGCAAGTATGGCAGAGAAGAAGGAAAAGGAGATGCATGCTTCCTGATAGTGCAAATTAGTCTTAAGATAGTTGAAAATTAAATTGTGCAGGGATTAAATAACAAAATGCAAATGGGGCAGATGGAGAAACCATAACAGCCTGTCTGCTCCACCCCCGTTCCGGAAGCTGCTGTTCTGGCTCATGTTAGAACAAAGGTTGGCCTGGCTATGTTAGCAGAGCAGGTGAAACTTTGAAGAGAGGGAAGAGTTTGCTTTTCCCTGTCCCCTCAGTGTGGAGGGTGGGGGATCTAGTGAACTCAAAGGCACACTTACAAAAGGTGTGAGAACAAGGAACAGATACTGCTTGCTGCCAAATATATTTTTACTGTGATATTTTGTATAAGATACTAACCTATTTAGGAGAGATGGCCAAAAAAATCTGAATTCCATTTTTCTTCAAACAAGCACATCTACCAACCATCTTGAGCACCTTTGCACATGGCAATAAAAGTATTCCAAGGAGACACAAACTCCTGAGTTTTGCCCAAACCAAAATGATACAAATCTGCCCCTGTTACACACACAAAAGGGCAACAAAGCACTATATGGTACATCTATTTTGAGGAAAAGAGTTTAAAATTTCCTTTCAAAACCTGCCTAGATTTATATAAAGCCATTACTCTTAGTAGTAAAAGTGAAATGATGTATCAAAAAAGGATAGAGATACTACTTAGAAGGGTGATTGAATCTTTCTTGATTCTACTTTTTCAAAGAGAAAGGAAAAAAAAAAAATTGAAAAAGTATTCTGCTTTACCCAGATATAGTGCAAGCTGGAGACCTTGAGCACCCAAACTCTTCTCCTTAGACCCATAGCTAAATGTGAAGCTGAATAAACTGTTAGAGGCATTTCCTTCTGAAATTACAGGAGCTGATGGATGCAGGTGGATAATGCAGTGCATGTGCTGGATATTGGTGTCTTGAGTTAAAGGCATAATAGAAAAACTAAAAAGAAAAAAGATCAAGAAACAATAGGGGGAAAAATGTTTTGCTATAGAAAGATAGTAGTTGCCCAGTTTGATCACTTATTGTTGCCAAGAGCTCTAAGTAGAAGAAAATATGTGATATATGAAGAGCGTAATGAGACCAAAAACCAACTACAGTTCCAAAATGGACAATATGCAGTTGTGACTTATATGAAAGAAGTAATTCTGCACTAATGTAGATGCAGTGCTGCTGATGGGATTCTAGTTAAAGCATCATTGACATAGTAAAAAGAAGAGGGAAAAAGAATATATACTTACACAACTAGGAGACGCTGATGGAAAACCACGCACATGTTTAGCATTCTAATAGGAAATACTAGATCATATTTAATCATTTAACAGTCTGTAACTTTCTGAGGGCATGCATCAGTCCTGAGCTCCTATAAAACCACTTACACCATATGCAGTCCTGACACAGTTACAACTGCAGTTGTAGCTAAAAGAAAAGCCCTTTGAAATCCAGAGCCAGGCAAATATGCTGCATAAGTGTTATATGTACTTCTATCAGTGATGAGAGAGAGAGACATTCAGTAGTACCACTGATATTTTTTTTTTCCACCCACAGAAGCTGTTATATTACAGCTTTTTTTTTTTTTTTTTAAGAGTCTGCTTGCCTTTTGCAGTATCTGACTCTGAGCCCAATATCGTGGATTCAACACTACTGTGATACTCTGCACATGTAGAAATTTTTTGTGATGCAGAAGTGTGTTACATTACCCACAACACTGCTTAATTTAACAAAAAAGTCCAAATCCTAAAATTCTTTTAAGGATTAGAAAATACTGCAAAAAGTCTTAATATTTTGCTTGAAAACCTCCTGTAGTAACAAACTATGCAACAAACCATTTCTATTCTACAGCACCAGGAAATCTTGTGGGAATAAGATAATGTGACATAATAGCTTCTTCTTATATAAACAAATAAACTGAAAAGGAATGCTTTCTGGTCTATGTGCACCATTGAAAAGGTCCAATGATTTTGGATTTTATAAGTAATACAAATAATTCAACTAAAAACAGTAGTTGTTAGTAACAAACTCCTATTATATTACTTGTTATTAGTAAAAATGTCAACAGGAGCATAGAATTTGATTTAAAATAGCCAATAACCATGATGCTAACTATAAAATATGTTACTACTAACAGCAAGTAAGGTTTACCTTCCAACACAAACCACTTTAAGAAGACTATAGGGAAATGACAGGCTGTGTATTCTACATGACAAGTTGGAAAGACTAGGTTATCCCTCACATTAAAACTGAGGGCTGCAAAAGTGTTTTTCATAGCTCTTATCATTCACACCGGCTGGAAGGCTGTCCTGGGTACTCAGATGAAACCAAGCTACCAAGAGGCTCTGCTCACCTTATAAAATATGATCATCTGAGACCCTTCTTCTCTGGACCAGTCTCTGAGTCATCCGTTAATCTTTCTTGACTTGCTCTACAACTGCCCTGCATATCAGACAGCAGAATGTTGCGGAGTTTTACAATCTCAGTTAAAGTAGTTATGACCGTGCTGAGATATCCCAAGCTAGTTTCAATTAGGTGTTGTCAATTAGGAAGTCATTTAACCCAAATAAGCAGTGCCAGAAGTACTTATCAACCAGCTGTAGCTGAATGTAATAACAAATCTGGAAAGGAAGAAATCTGAAAGTACGATGCTTAGCCATTCTCACAATCAACTGATCTAGAGAAATATAGAATAGAATAGAATAGAATAGAATAGAATAGAACAGAACAGAACAGAATTAACCAGGTTGGAAGAGACCTTTGAGATCATCGAGTTCAACCTATCACCCAACACTATCTAATCAATTAAACCATGGCACCAAGCACCCCATCAAGTCTCTTCCTAAACTATTGATATAGTTTTGCATATAACTTTGCTACAGCTTTAATTACCCTTATCCAGCACACAAAATGCTTTGCAACTAATATGCAGATCACAACTGCTTGGTAACTTATCAATTAATTAGTAAACTATAAGTGGGAGGGAGGTCCCAGAGTTTCTGTCTTTGTTTTATGACTAAGGAACATGCCTGGCAAAGTCTAGTGTTTTGTAAGACTGAGCCTGATCCAACAACTAAAAGCTTATTAGATAAAATTAAAAGGGGTTGTCACTGTTAGCTACACCAGTCTGGCTGCTTTTCTTGAAAATCACAGTACCATAAGCTGCCTTTAATTAGGTATTCACACTTCTTACCATTTCTTATACAGGGAAGAGCAGTTTCTTGTTGACCACAGCTGAAATGGCCATACATTTTTACTCATGAGTCATAGAAATAAACAAAATTTTATCTAAAATGTTGCACATTAAGAATTCATGATGCAAATATGGCACATTTGTACAGTTAGCTATGTCCCTGTTCAGTCATTCTGCCGTATTTTTTCAGTCAACAGCCAATTTCAGTTCCCATCATTACAACTCACTGGCTCAGCTGTCAGCAATGAAACAAAACCAGCTTTGTTTAAACAGTATTTAGTACCACACTGGCAAATTGACACCTGGCACGAAGGGTGCTATGCAAAAAGCTGAGTGTTCATTTCACTGATCAAGTAGAAAATTGGCTCAAAATTAAGATAATTGCTTTTTGACGTAAACAACAACAAAAAAAGTCTTTATATTACACATAGATTGATTTCATATTTTTAAATTCATAACAGAAAACAGATATATTTCATTTTTTAAATGTAAAATTGTTTCCTGAAGGGAGGGAGGAAAAGCTCACCCAAAAAACCCTCAGCAATTTCAAATCAAATTTGCCAATATTTGACTGACATGAAAACAGAGGGTTTGGCTAATGTTTTGAACAAAATCATTTTACATCGTGTTGGTCATCACTGTGGCAAATTCTTAGACCATGTCTGTTGGTTGTGTGACTGATGTTTTCTGAATTTGCAGCGAAGAGCACCATTTGAGCACCATCATTCATAATTTCTGAACTTTAAAATAGTCTGATGTCATTTTCATGAAATAAGGAAATAGACTTATTTCTGAAAAAGTCAAGACTATTTTCTTTTCTTACTGTAACACATAGATACCCATGTGAAAATGGAGCCTGGTTAAGTCAGATGCAAGAGAGATAAACAAGAGCAAATCTAAACAGGAAATACAGAAAATGGTTAAATAAGAAAGGCCATACATCATCATTTTACAGAGAGTAAGCTGCACCCCATAAGTTGAAAGACTTGAGACTCTGTGTCTGAGCTCTTGGATGAATAAAATGCATGCAATAAAGGTCCAGACAGGTAAAATATCTTATGGCATTCTGAAAGCACGACTAGTGATCTAGAATTATAAACCTTATGTTGTGTTGTTATGCATATTTTATACTTGCAATTTGATTGTTTAAAGCGCTGCAGTGCACTGTTTTTCAATATCTTTTCCAAGAGCAGCAATCATTAATATTTCTTCAGAACACTATACATCAACAATATTGCTGTCTCTGGAGTCCTGAGTATTTGGTTTGCTTTCTAAATGGAATTTTTTAACTCAGAGGAGCATGATGTGAATGCTGATAGTAGTTCAGCTAATCAGTAGAAAAGAGTTGCTTCCACTCATACAAACTCCTGTAAATCTCTGCTGTATTTGACTTGAAAAAATATTTGCTACAGGTCCAAATGGTTGCATTACAACTACTTTTATAATTACTGCTGTGAGAACAGCAGTCTGACACTATGGTTAGAGCTGCTCTATTCAAGACCAGGCTTAAACTGGTAGACATTTTCAGATTTCTTATTGTACATTAATCAACATGTCATGAAAAGGCCATAGAAAGCTAGGAAAAATCCACAGTTGTTCTTAAACAAGAAACACCACAAATTGTTGTAAATCATGATGTTAAAACAGCAAGAACATCAAATTACTCACTATAAATTTTGAAATTACCATTTTGAGTGGTTTAAGAAGTAGACAAAAATGCATTCATTCCAGTATAAAAATTTCTGTAATGTATATTTTCTGATAATACATTGTGTTTAGATTTTTAGGAATAGATAAAAGCTGAAAGAAGTAAACAGTAAAAAAATATATTTTTAAACTATAGCACTTGGCATGGAACCTACTTCCCACTATACCTTATTCTTTGGCACTGAAAGATAAAACATTTCAATGGACTTCAAAACAAAACAGTTTGAAAGAAACTCTGGAGAAGTATTTACACTGCTGAAAAAGCTGGCAACTGTTAAAGATGTGGGGGGTTATTATAATGGTTTTTATTATTTATCTTTACAAATTAATAATTATTTATATATCATAGAATCAATAAGGTTGGAAAAAACCTCAGAGATCATCAAGTCCAACCTGTCACCCAAGACCTCATGACTACTAAACCATGGCTCCAAGTGCCACGTCCAATGCCCTTTTGAACTCCTCCAGGGATGGTGACTCCACCACCTCCCTGGGCAGTGCATTCCAATGGCCAATCTCTCTTGCTGGGAAGAACTTTCTCCTCACCTCCAGTCTAAACCTCCCCTGGCGCAGTTTGAAACTGTGTCCTCTTGTTCTGGTGCTGGTTGCCTGCCTGGGAGAAGAGACCAACCCCCACCTGGCTACAACCTCCCTTCAGGTAGTTGTAGACAGCAATAAGGATTGTTGAGAGCAATAGGGATTGTTAAGGACAGGATAAAAAGTCTGGCAAATAGAATACAGAATTAAGCAGGTTGGAAAAGACCTCAGAGACCATCGAGTCCAACCTATCACCCAACACCATCTAATCAACTCAACCATGGCACCAAGTGCTTCATTCAGGCCACTTTTTAAACACCTCCAGTCGTGGCGACTCCACCACCTCCCTGGGCAGCACATTCAAATGGCCAATCTCTCTTTCTAGGAAGAACTTCCTCCTCACATCCAGCCCAAACCTCCCCTGGCACAGCTAGAGACTGTGTCCTCTTGTTCTGGTGCTGCTTGCCTGGGAGAAGAGACCACCCCCCACCCGGCTACAACCTCCCCTCAGGGAGCTATAGACAGCACGAAGGTCTCCCCTGAGCCTCCTCCTCTCCAGGCCAAGCAACCCCAACTCCCTCAGCCTCCCCCCACAGGGCTGTGCTCCAGACCCTTCCCCAGCCTCTCTGCCCTTCTCTGGACATCTTCCAGCATCTCAACATACCTCATGAGGTACTGCGATACCATTCGGGCTGCAGGCATTGATAAGACTAAAACCTATTGTATGCCTTATAAGGAACCATAATACACACTATATGCCCATTAATAAACTGCATATTTATCTAAGAATATTAATTTGTTTACATCAGTTATAGCTTATTGTCACTGATCACCTAAAATGATTCAACATTTATAAACGGGTTGCCTTGCTGTAAGTCCCAGCAGTAATGTTCCCACTCACAGTATTTGGAACAAAGTAACTGCATAACAGCAGCCTACACATTGTATGAGCAAATCTCCAGATCAATACTGCAGACAAATAGCTCTTTAATATCTTTATATACATTAAAGATGGCTGCAAAACAGCTTCACAATTATTTATTTTGTTTCTGTACCTCATGGCTTTCCAGGATAATGAGTGCATAGTCCTTGCTAAAAAGGCTGAAAGAAAAGAGTAAGAGATCTTTCTATGACACTGATTACTGTATGTAGCCTCATAATAAATATTAGTTAAAGTATTTATCAAAGCAGTTCCCATAGGAGTAAGGATTTATAAACCAATTTTTTGTAGAAGATGGACTAAGAGTAAAAAGGATGATACAGGATGGATAGCCCTGCAGCAGTAAGAAGGAGAAGACTGTTGGCTGTAAGGTAGCCCAGCCTAATGTGGCAACTATAAAATGTGAACATCAAATCGGGGATGTAAGTATGATTTACTATATCATTATTTTTCATTCCCATTTAAAAGGTGAGACAGAAACCATAAAAAGTACCCCCATGGACATGATTTTGTGCTAGCACCTTGCTAGAGACACCCACTTATAGCTTATCAAAAGAAGTACCTTATCAAGTCTTCGTCATGAACAAAGACTGTGATTATGCTTCATAAGGTGCAATTACTGCCAAAGCCTGGCAAGCTCCAAGTTATCTGACATTACATCATTAATAACACTAATGGGTTTACTCTAATTTTAGAGAGAATTAAAATCTATCATCAGTTTCAGTGACCATTGAGAACAAGATTGAGCACCTCTGGGAAGCCTACCAACTCTTGGGGCAGATAATTTCAAAACACCACCTTTCCTGCCCTTTTATTTAGCATGGCTTAAGAGTAAATACATAGTTGTTAGCCTGTATTGTACATCACATTGCCACAGTGTGGTGGGTTGAAAATTTCCCCCAAAATTAAGTTTGCAAGACCAGCCCAGGTGGAAGCAAATGAAGCTGTATTTACAAGCAAAACTACAATCTACAATGGAATGCAATGAATATGTACAAAATGTACTGTATTTACAATATTTACAGGTATTTATGATTAATAAACAGCACAAGAACCTCCTTGGCTAAAACCCAGGGGAGTTGCTACAGGTTCTCCCCCACCTTACCCACCTTGGACACAAAAGGGTCAAGAGAAAGAAGTTGTTAATACCAATCACTACAAAAGCAATGCAGTCAAGGTCAGTAAAGCCAGGAGAAGCATCATCCAGAGCCAAAGTGAAAAAAGACATTGTTTTGTACAACTAGTTTATGTCCATTATCTCTCCAATGTTTAGAGTTAGACATTCAGAGTTATTTTCCTTTTTACACCCAATAGTGATTTGTTTTCATTTTACCACTTTCTGTTCAAGATTTGTGAAAAATTTTTAAGGGCATAGCCTAAAACTACCACACACAGTCAGTAATTCAACTTGAAATTACACCTCTGGGTGTACCCATTTTAGAGATGACTAAGCTATACTTACAAGAAAAGGGTTATGTGAACTAAGTAACACATAATGATATAAGAGCAGGCCTGCTGAAATACCCCTACTACAGACACAATACCATGACAGTGAACAGTTCTGACTTTTGTATAGTAGCCTGTCTGAAGAAAACAAATAAAATCAAACAAAAAAGTGCAAGTTGAGGGCAAATATTAATACATCTGGTAAAAATTAGTTACTCTTTATAAGCTACATTTTTCTAAATCATTCTTATTGTATAGCTTTGATCTTGTGAATATTTAACTGCCCCCTAAGAAGGACGTTCACAGACTTAAGAGCTGTTACCAGTTCATTTCAGAATTGCTGTATGCAACTTAAAACTGCTTTTGCCTATATAAATCTTTAGAATTGGTATTTGTTTACATGAGCATTTAAAATGTATTCCTTTAGTGACTATTTGCAGTCTTTCAGAGAACAAGATTTCAGAGAATAACAATTTACCTCCAATGTTGTATATCTTTTTGCAATAAATATATTTGAGTTATATTGTGATGCTTTTCTTTATGTTGTTGAGAATAATCACTTAATGAAGAGTTAATACATTCATGCACAGGAATGTGTACAGATATATATGTAGATATACATCTGTAATAAAAGTGTTTATTTTTATATATTTTATAATTAATATTTCCTGGCAGTGGTATCTTCAAACACCACTGTGACTCATGTACAAAATGTATTCACAGGTTCAATTATTTGGTTGTGGGTTTTACACTGCCGATACAAAGACAGTTAAATGATTTAAGCACAGGTCTAACATTTCCAAAACAGCAATTCAAATTGGAAATACAGGTACTGTGATCTGTGGTTTTCCCACAAATGGGATTCTGTGGCAGATTGGTTGGGTACCCATGACTTGCTCCTCTGTCCGGTGTCTTCCCAGATGCTGTGGCTATGATTCAAGCAGTCCTTGGATCAGAGAGGGCTATGGGGCATCTCTCTCGTCGAGTCCAGTACATGGTCTGGAGCTTGCCCTTGGCTCAGAGAGGGCTACAGGGTCTCTCTCTTGTGTGCTCTGTTGCTGGGCTGCAGCCTTTTCTGGGATTCAATTCCCTTGGAGCTCTTCCCCTTTCTGCCTTGGTCCAGGTGCAAGGCCTGGGTGAAGTCGTTGGTCTGCTAGAGCAGGTTCTCCAGCTGCTACTCAGGAAGCATTTGGCTCTTGTCTCTTCATGGTAAGTGGGTCCTCAGCTGCTACTCTGGCAGCCCTAGTTGCTTGCTGGGTCAGAAAAAGGCAAGTTGCCTGACTTCTTGACTCGTTTAAATACTGTCCCAAGACAATTAACACCCTTTGGTAACACAGAACCCTGATAACTGGATGTATGGGATGAGGCATATCCAAACACGGCCAGGGGCACACACACTTCACAGCTGTGTTACAAGGACTTCTGGACCCCAGGAAGTGTCCAGTTTTGCACACTCACAGGCGCTTACAATGCTAATCACATTTACCTTGACCATCTGGACTCCAGGAGCTGTTCAGGTTAGCACATTTGCAGGTGCTTAGCCCATTGCCTGGCCTAGGACATGTTTGGGGGTTTAACCCTTCAGAACAACCTCTAAGTCATTATTTCATACATAGTCCATACAAATCACTTACGTAATCATAATAGTTTTGATGTTGTTATAATAGTTTTGATGTTGTTATAGAAAGTTTATTATACGATTTATAGTAATATAATAGCAAAATTACATATGTTCAACTAACTTTAAGCTACTCATGAAATTTTCCTATGTCTTCTGTTGATTAATTAATCACTTACTAGACAACCACTTAGTTTTTTATGGCACATAATTTTCTTTAAGGAACTGTAGTTTAAATGTTATTCATGAAAAGAACACTTAATCAATTTCATCATGCAAGGAGAAAATATAGGAAGCCAATGTATTACAAAGTGCTGTGACTTAACTTCAGACATATTCCTGCTCTATAAGCAGATAAAATTAACAGGTTATTCAGCTATAAAGAAGACTATGTATGTCTCCAAATGCTAGTTGAAATGTTCTTCCTTTGGCTATTTTCCAGTAAGTACAGGAAAATAAATATTTCATTTTAATCCCTATATATACACAAATGGAGTAAATATGGTATCTCTATACTGCACACACAAAGAAATGTAAATGCCAAATGACTGTTTTAGCATTTTCTAAATGATAACTACAGCTTCAAGAGCTCCTACTGAAGAGAAATTAATTTGCTCTTTCTTGATAAAAGACAGGTAAAACTGAATTAAGGTAACCATTTCTGAAAGCCCTGAATATTTCTGGAGCAATGTGAACCACTTCCAACCACTTCCAGCATACATAGAAACTGGTGCTTGAGTATTTCATTTTACTTTGTCTCCTGTCCCTTCCTCCACCGCATTGAAGTGTAGAGATGAAGACAAATGATTATAACTTCTAAGTCCTGCTTTTCCTTTGATCATCATTTTCAGTACTCAGTACTTTGTGCAACAGATTAAGAAACTATACTTCATATACTAGGTTAAGAAAATCAGTTACAGAATAGTTGTTTGGTTTTTTTTTTTTTTAATAAGGAGCAAAAGGGTAGTTTTCAAATTAAAAACTAGCAAACTTATTTGAATACCTCTGCAATTGGAAGAGCAGATTCTGCCTGAAGCTGTTACTGAAGACTATAGATACATGCTGGAAGAGTCCTTTAATGTCATGGCAATAGAATCCTACAATTAATAAAATATGTCTTTGCTATCTGTTAATACACGTGGCTACTGTTTGCTGGTTTTTGTCCTTTTTTTTTCATATTGAACTGAATAATTATGTTGAATTAAAAATCGTGGGTTTTTTAAATGATCATTTGAAAAATGCATTCCAACATTTGCTATTGTTTTTCTGTACTTAAATTGTACTTAATTAAATGCAATTAAGGAAAGATGGTAAGGCTGACTTTTGCACAATTAAACTACATTTCACATAGAAATGATGATCAAGGAAATGCATCTTTGTAAAGTAAGCAACAGATCTACTTGCCTGAATCCAAGATTCTGCAATAATATCATAACCCCATATATTATACAGCTTCAAGGCTGACAAGCACTTGAAGTTGTGTAAGAACTGGACTTCATAGGCATTTTAGCACAGCCATTACTGTGGGCAGAATATTCTGTGTGTTGACAAATCAAGCAATTACCAAATAGCATCAAATTAATACCTTTATAAAATGTGCAGACCTGGAGTGCAGGGACTGAGTTACAAAGCAATGATTACTTTTTAAACCTTTGGAGATGAAAGAGTGCTTCACAATGAAATAATCAGCATTTTTTTTTTCCTGTCTCTTCATTCAAGTATTACAGATCTGACTCTAAGCTCATCCCCAACAATATCAGTGGATTTATTTGTGCTGGACCTTTATCCAACTGCTAAGAGAATCTGATCACTCACAACAAGAAAAAGGACATAAAATATGGCTTTTGTTTATACAATGGTTTTGGTTTATCACTTATTTTGCTTAGATTTCTGATATCATTCCAAGGCACTGCATGTTTGCTTCTTCTCACATAAGCAACAAAATCAAAACAAGACATAAAGTTCTGCTAATTCACTCAGCATCAGTATTTGTGCTGATCCCACACCAGGAGTCTCTTTTCTAGACCATTCAGTAATTATGCTATTTTCAGAAATCTTTACAGAATGATTGTTATTATTGATTGCCTTCCCTTCTGTACTGCTATATGGCACAAATATGCCACGAAGTCACTGAAGAGCCTTCAGCTCTTTACAAATGACTAAAACTCACATTAAACTCAAACATATTGAAACAAAACATATTGATTCTTCTTAATTCTATTTTCCTGGCACTGTTGGTTTGCCAGGAACATATGCTATTCATGAATTGTAGACAAAATTGCAGGTGTCAAATGCAACAGTAGATAGACTCAAGAAGTCTCCCCTGACTTGAAAGTTAATGAAGAAAAAGAATACACAGAAATAAAATGCACAAAATAAATATACTGTCCTCTTGTATTAATGGTGGGTGACATACTGAAAATAACTTTTAGTAGCCTATTATGACATCTTGTCATTCATCTTTTTACTTTAATATAGAAAGAAAAAAGACATTGACCTAGTGAGGTGCAAACTGCTTTAATTTTGTCATAGGAAGTGTCGTATTTTTAATGCAGCATCTTCAGAAAGGAAATGTGTTAAAATAAGTGGAAACTAATAATCTGCTTTTTACTTTTGCTAGGGTTGATACTGTTTTGTTCCACAATAACATATCAAACATTTTTTTTCTCTTCTTCGTTCAGACAGGTAAATTGTAACTCCCTTAAAAGTTTTCATTAGCCTATTACTCCCTTGAAAGAAATCATACTCTATCCATTATTCATTAGGGAGAGCAAATCTTCACAGCAGCCACATAGGCTGTAGTATCACAAAACTACTTAAAATTCTATGACTTCTTTCTCCATTTCTGCTGAATTCAGTTCTGGTCTAATCTCCATGTATAATGTAATATCTCTGGCTAATTCAAATATTGCAATACTGGAGGAAATATTCTTTACTATCTTAGTGCTGACTAAAACACCCTCACTTTTATTTATCAAATGCTTGTAGTTCATTCTCTGCATGATAGCTTTGTTTCTTTGTTTGTTTATACATATACATAATCATATGCAGTGGAACACTGTATAGAATATTTTATTGATACTCTTCACCTGTTTGCCTTCTCATTTTTTCCCCCACACGTCTGCTTTATATGCACCTTAATAGCTCTCTCTCTCTCATGAAAACTATTACTTTGCTATTTACTACTGCTTTCTTCAGTATTCCACCAGCTGATGTATTATATTTTATCAGGGAAAATGACCAATCCTTCTTTCATATGCATCAGGTGATGCCCCTTTGACAAGTTGTATTGAAAAAGAGTATAGGTAGTGAGCCAATAATTCAACTAGTTTCTTGAGTCTCTGATTTTCTCTCTCTATCCTTTACATGTTTCTTCTAAACAAGCTAATATAAGACAATACAAACTGTGCCACTCAACAGAATGGCCTCCTCATAGAAACACAGAACTTCATCTCAGTCATGACTGGGCTACTGACCTTCTATGCTTTCTGCTTTATTTTCCCCCCCTTCACTCAGTGCTTTTGCTTGTCATTTCTGCTTAGTACATAACTAAGAACACTCAGGACGTCATTTGCTATGTACATATTGATACACTAGCAAAATTGTCATCACACTAGGGAAATCCAGAGACTATGGATTTTGTTTTTAAGAAAACAAGATAGGCTTTTTGAGTTAGTGATTTTTACCTCCTGTCAGTTACCTCCTATCAGCTTAGTTACTGGTTTTGTTTGTGCTGGTACAACACAGCCTGCTTACCCCCAACAAAGAAGCGAGAGAAAGTAACAAACAAAAGAAACCCCTCTGCATTGAGATAAAGAGTTGGATAAAAAGGGTTTACTATAAATGACTTAAGATAATGCACAATTACATTGGCCTATTTGCAGAGAAGGGCAGCAAAATGCAGAAGCAGCAGCAGAGGACAGCAGTCTCCCCTCCGGGTCCCACAGCCAAGCCCAGCAGAATGCAACCACACCCCAAAAGGCAGAAACTGGAAGCAGCAACGGGACCAGGAAGCCTCTCAGGTTACAATCTGAGCTCCAAGCCACATGATGCTTTGCTCCAGCCGGCGCTTTCATTTTGAAGCTGGCGTGACAGAGGCATAGTATTCAATATCAGCACCAGAGTCAACTCAACCCGTGACAATTTCTTCTCATGTTTTCTGTGACTGTGTTTTTTTCTGACTATTTTTACTTCAGATCTTTTTAAGTGTAGAGCATTAGGAAAGAATTAGGCAGGGATTCTTGGTGCTACAGTCCTAACTTTGCTAATTTGCACTATTTCCACCTTTCAAATTATCTTTTCCACCTTCATTGCCGCTGGAGTACTGTGCATTCTTCCTGCCACTTATATTAAAACCTCTCTTAAATTCTACAATATTAATTCCATACACATATTTTCCACAGTTCTTATAAATATGATGTTTCTACTTCACACAATGAGATTTAACACAAGGTGTCTATGCTTTTTATGTAAATATGAATGCTATATGAACAGTGCAGGTTAAGTTTACAAAAATGACTCATAGAGGAGACAATCCCTGAAGTTCTCTCCCAGAGGAGAGTGTTCAGGAAGATGCTTTGACTTTGATAGAAACTACAAAGAACAGTGACAAGGTTTCTTTTGTAAGAAATGGGGTTTCTTTTGGAAAGATTTTTCCACAGAGCACACCTGGCATTGCTTGCATATTTTTTAAAAAGTCTACCAGGCTGAAAATTTTGGGTTGAGCCAGTTATCATTCTTATTACAAAAGGACATTTATATGAGAAAAGCTGACTGATCAGTTTAATACAGGAGGGAAAACAAAAGTAACAAAGCAAGCTAAGGAACTAGTACAGAAACTGACTGATCTTTATTAAGTGGCTTCAAGGTGAAAAATCCTGGTTGAGCTTGAACTCAATTATGTGACTCAAATTTTATCATACAGAAAAAAAATTGTCTTTATACTGCTCTGACCTCGTAGCTGAAAACAGTTGAAGGAGAAGGGAGAACAAGTACCACACAAGCTAAAACACAGACAATAACAATTTCATTATTTTGCTATGTAACACATATGCATATATATAAAAAATTATATCACTATAGATATTTTTCTTGGATAAAGTTATTAGCTCATACAGGAAGGAAGGAAGGGAAGAAGGGAGGCAGGAAGGAAGGGAAGGAGAGGGAGGGAGGGATGGAGGGAGGAAGGGAAGAAGAGAGGAAGGAAGGATTGAAGCAAGGAAGGAAGCAAGGAAGGAAGCAAGGAAGGAAGGAAGGGAGAAAGGAAGGGAGAAAGGAAGGGAGAAAGGAAGGGAGAAAGGAAGGGAGAAAGGAAGAGAGAAAGAGAGAGAGAAAGAAAGAAAGAAAGAAAGAAGAAGAAATAAACAAAGAGAGAAAAAAAGAAAGGCAGGCAGGCACTCTTTCTGTATAAAAGAAAGAAGAGGAAACGTACTAGGTTGAAATTAATTTCAGATGCATGTAATTAACTTAAATAATTACAAAGAAAACCAAAACATGATGATTTCACTATCAGCAGTACCCATGATAGTACAATACTTAATACTTTGATTCCACATGTAGGTCCCATATACTCCCAACCCTATACAGGCTTTTGTGTCAGATCATATCGAATCAAATCAGAAAAAGGATGAACAGAAACATTTTTAAAAAATCATTCCCTCAAATTCTGTGAGCAATTCATTGACAGAGATTTAAATTGTTTTGCAAGTTCACTGCACTATAACATACCCAAACTGGCCTTCCTTGCTCATGCAGCAGTTTGTGATTAGAGCTGGCAGAATACCAGAATTTCCATTTTGTAGGAACTTGGTGGGAAGGGGAGAGGGAAAAGTGTCCAATTTTGTAGCAGAAAAACTGGACTACTCCTTACCATCAGGAATATAATTTTATATAACTGAGACCCATTTAAAATTTTTTCAAGTAAAATTGACCTTGAGTATCCCTGGCCTCCTAGTTCCTTATATATCCATCAGACATGAGAAGCCAGAAGTCTAGCAGACAGAGCTTCCAAACTCCCTGGTCTGCAACAAGAAGTGTAAGGAGGATAACTGATCCAGGCAGTCAGTGCAAATATGTGTTATGGAAATGTCTATCAAGGAACAGAAAATATCTTATTACCACGAGAAGGTTATTAAACACTTGCAATGAATCAATGTTTTGTGTATAATCACAAGCTTGGTCATGCCATGTCAGGTAATGATTTTTCTACCCTCTAGCTTTCTGTTTGCTGGTTATATTTATCATTTCATGAAGACCTTGCCTGGCAATTCCCTTTCCCCATTCCTTTATATGAATTATTAGTAAACAATCACTAGTTTTATACATATTGTCTTCGCATTGAAATATAGTTCAAAAAACACTAGCTGCCTTTTTCATTCACAGCATGTTTTTGCTAGTGGAGAGGATTATAGTGAGACAGTTTTTCATCACAACAATTTTCTCAACACTGTTGCTTTAAACTTCACAACTGGCACAAACAACATCAGTGTCTGCCACTATCCCATGTCTCATCATCTTAGCCACAGGAGTTCCTGCCACAGCACCAGACCCTTTGAAGCTGTTATTTGAACATTCCTCCCCCTACAGTTTCCTCAGATATCTTTACTGAACAGTTTCTGATACTGACTTCATTATTCTTATATCTATTACATTCTGAGCCTTCATAGGTTTACAAATTCTTATCATCTAGCCCAAAACTTAACAAGGATTTGGCTAGAGACCCCAGCTGTGCTCCACTGAAGTACAAACTTGCTGACAAATTTAGAAATAGACATAATAATAAAATAAAAGAACAAAAGAACTAAATTATTGGTTTCCTCTGGAGACAAAAAGATGTCTAGGTAAGAATTAATAAAAATATCCAATAGCTACTTTCTGTTCCACATATCACAATAAAAATATAAATGCATTTTCCAGTCTAACTCTATGGCTATACCTTTCATCTACATCCTTCCTTTTTTCTTCTCGCAAGAAAAGTCAGAAGTGCCATAATTCAGAATCTTTAGCTGTTACAAAATATTTGTCCAAAATGTATAAACCAACTTTTATATTGAAAGCAGAGATAGGTATTGCTTATAATAATAATAAAATCCATTGTTACTCTCTGTGTATCATTTCTACGTCCAGGAAGGAACAATAACCATATCTTAATCCTATCAATGCCAAGAGAATAATGTTAGTGCAAATAAGAAAAACATCATTTGTGTTTTTCCTTTCACAGATCCTGGGCTGCATCAGGAGAAGTGTGGCTAGCAGGTCGAGGGAGCTGATCCTCCCCCTCTACTCAGCCCTGGTGAGACCCCACCTGGAGTACTGTGTCCAGTTCTGGAGCCCCTATTACAAGAGGGATGTGGAGGTGCTGGAACGTGTCCAGAGAAGGGCCACAAGGATGATCAGAGGGCTGGAGCACCTCTCCTATGAGGACAGACTGAAGGAGTTGGGGCTGTTCAGTCTGCAGAGGAGAAGGCTCTGAGGTGACCTAATTGTCGCCTTCCAGTATCTGAAGGGGGCCTACAGGAAGGCTGGGGAAGGACTTCTCAGGATCTCAGGTAGTGATAGGACTAGCGGGAATGGAATGAAGCTGGAGGTGGGGAGATTCAGGCTAGATGTGAGGAGGAGGTTCTTCACCATGAGAGTGGTGAAACCCTGGAATGTGTTGTCCAGGGAGGTGGTCAAGGCCCTGTCCCTGGAGGTGTTTAAGAGCAGGCTGGATGAGGCTCTGTCCAGCCTGATCTAGTGTGGGGTGTCCCTGCCCATGGCAGGGGGGTTGGAATTAGATGATCCTTGTGGTCCCTTCCAACCCTGAATGATACTATGATGATACTATGATAATATTTCTTTTTTCACATGGCCACATAATTCTGTTTAAAGTTCATAAAATATTTGAGGCAAGCTGAATAAAAGTGTAATTGCTTAATGGGGAAAAAAATAAAGGCTTATGTTTAATAATATAATAAGGATCCTCTGATTTTTTTCTTAATTATTGTACTGGGAATCGGATCACAGAATCTAAGGATTATTCAATTATTGCAAATATCTGTAAGACATAATGGAAGCCCCAGTCATTAATTAACAGAGCTTAGGCTAAATTAGGAAAAACACCCAGGTCATGAAGAGTAATTAGATCAAAAATGTCTGTGATACCAGAACAAAAAGACAATCTAACACTGCATTTATTTTTTTCAGTGGAAAAGGTTGTATTTTAATTTTTGAGTGGAAAATTCTGATAGGTAATTTCTTAAAGAATCAAAATTCTCAGAAGAGCAATGCTGCAACCTTGTCAAAGAGCTGCTGTTTCCTCTCTTGACCCCAGCTGTGAATTTTGGGCACCGATCATTGCTGGTTCCTTTTCTAAATAAATATACCGACTCAGATGTATTTCTGCCCCACCCCCCCAGCATTAACTACTTTGTACTTTTTAATAGCAAACATCTTTATAATACCTTGGAGAATACTAACCCACACTGTGGGTTTGTGTGAGTTTAATGAGAATGAAGATACTTTTATGAGTCATGGGATTGGGCACTTCATTCTCTGCAACATACAGGATTAAGTCAGACTTTCTTATTGACATTTCATGCATTTCAGTGATTCATAATTTTGTGAGAATCCCTGCATCCCTTCAGTGATTCATCATTTAGTGAGAATCCCTGAATCCCTTCGTGAGAAACTGGTTATAATATTTGGCTTTCGCAAGGGGAATTACTGGGGACCGTGGGGCTCGATCTTTGGCCTGGATCGTTGGGCTGATGGTCTGTATTGTGTGGGGTATTGGGAGAGAAAGGGGAGGTGCCAACAGGTCAAAAGACTGGCCAGGTCAAAAGTGCAGGTTTTGTCTGTCCTGATGGAGAGGGGTGGGAGCGAGTTGGGGAATATACGAATATGTACATTTTAATATATTAATATGTATGTTTGCCATCTATATAAGTTCACCTCATGTTGTTGGGGTGCGCCTCTAGCAAACTCGCTATGAGCCCAGCACTGTGTTGCCTTTATTTTATAATAAACTGGTTATAAATTTTCAGCAGTGAGTTCGTTTCTCACACCTTCATACCTCATATTCCCAAACACTGTATGAGGTCCTTGGGAATTTTCTAACTGACAAGACATCTAAATGTTAAATTCATATATTGTAACATCTAAATCATATAATGAGCTATTCAGTATCCATCAAAGAATCTAAGCTTCACTGCCAGTCTTTTGACTCATGATTAATGATCTTAGGAACTACACTAAAAGCAATGAGGTCTGAAAATTTTATTGTGGCAAAAGTAATTTTCATTATAGTTTGTTTTCTGGGAGAATATCATAAACCAGTCATAAAAAAAACATGTTTTTATTATATTCTGAGCTTCATGAGGAACTCACAAGGAATGTAAATCTCTGCTTTCAAGAACTGTGTACAATATAAAACATATCCTAATTTTCTACTTGTGACAGTCATTCCAGAAGAAGTAAATTCAAGACTGCATGAAAACAGTATTTAAAAACTCCTAGGCATTCATAACATTTATTCCATTTTCTTATTCTTTTTTTTTTTCAAGTAAAACACGTATGTTTCTTCTCATCTAAAATAACTAGCAGTGAATGTCTTCCAAAAGACTGGCAGTGTTGAAGTGCTGATATAAAGAACCTGTGTATTTAAATTTTCTGTATTCCAAAGTGACCAGGTAAAAACTAGGGAAAGTGTTAAAAATATTTAAATATAATATAAAATAGTTCTTCGTATTTTTATCTCAGATTAACTGATGAAATAGAAAATAAGCTGTGGTTTCTAATTTAAGTTATTTATTTATATTTTTACTGCCTGAACAGTGGTGATCTTGGTAGGCCCACAATGACATCTTGTGGCTACTCTGGGCGGAAAATCACTGATAGTTCAATGATTAACATGACGAAAATTTCTACTGAGTTTCTTGGAAATCATTCTTGCATGAACAGAAAAGCTAGCTTTGATGAAGAGTTTGTATAAGACAACTGCCTGTGACTGTGGTGCCTGGTCTTTTTAACTCACAAACAATCCTTCTAGCAGTTCCACATTTCTGTCAATGGAAGATTAACTGATTAAATTTTCATACAAGCCATCTCCTGTCAAAGTGGCTACACTACATTGTAAGAGTGACAGCTGAAAGACTTGAAGCTTTCAAAACATGATAGATGAGTTTAAATTTTCCATATTAGGGAGACAGAAACTAAACCTAAGAGAGTAATTTACAAAGGTCCAGATTAAAACCTTTTGCACAATCTCCAGAAAGTTCTTATTCTGTTTTGTTCTTCTGTTGTTTGGGATTGATGGTTGTTATTTTCTCTGGTACCTGCACTTTTTTGTTTTCCATTTCAAATCCTCAAAAATTCTGAGCAAGTATCCATTCTAATTCACTTCCCTTTCTGCAAATATAAATTGCAACAAAATTTTGGGGGTCCATGTTTGAGCTAGAACAGAAACAATTCTGTTCAGTGATTTGACCTTTTTTTTTTTTTTTGGCCAGGTCTCTTCTAAGTAACTCCACCTTCTGAAGTTGATAGAATAATTAGCTTCTAGAAGTGTTAAAGATGCTTACAGTTACCACCAAGGATAGGTATGCAGAAAGGTTCATGTTTATATTTGTTCCTATGGAGACCAAGGCAAAACTGCTAAATCCTATTGAATACTTTGGGGTCCAGTAAGCAAGAGGCTGTTCTTGCTGGGAGAAGCAGACAGGACAGGTCACCCTAAACTGACCAATGTCAGTAGCTGAGTTTCCCCCAAAAAATATTGTGAGAGATTCATGCTTTAGTTCTAAGATGGAATTTAACATCATTCATGGTAGGAAGTTACAATTTTTCTGCTATTACTAGCATGCAGTTGATTGACTAGAAATTGACAGTGTCAAGAATGTCTACTGCCATCATTGCGGTATACCAGTAGGCAGTGCAAGGTATAAAGTACAGGCTTGAGAACCCTTGGAAATAAAACAACTTTCTGGGTTTGTTATGAATAATCTAATTTCTATTAGCTGCTTACTTGAGCTGATCAAGTAGCACACACATTGTGGTAGTTTTCAACCCACCACACACATGTACTAGCAACTTACCACGAATCATAGAAACAGAATCAAACATGTTGGAATGGATCTCTGGAGGTCTTCTAGTTCAAGCTTCTGCTCAAAGAAGGTAAAGTTGAAGCAGGTTGCTCAGAATATCTCCAATGATGAAGATTCTACAGCCTCTCTGGACCATCTGTTTTGGGTTGTCTTTACACTGTTTTCTCAGTACAAAAGAAACAGAAAAAAAATCTTACTGTGGAATTTAGCTTAAGTTTCTCCATTTATTCTATTTCTGCTAAAATTTAGAAGTTCACAAGTTCATGAATGAAAAGTCGTATATGCTTTTCACCAACTTATGGCTACACTAGTTTTTGTTAATTTCCTTTAAACAGCATCCAAATGCAAATGAATATAGAGCAAATTTTGTCTAACTACATTTGGAGATGCCTCAGAAATCTGCTGGCAATATTCACAAAGGTATATGCCAGAAGGTGCCTCTCCTGGCAGAGGTATGAAACCAATCACCTCAGGCACTTCAAAATTCAGAAAATTAACACTGTTGCATCTTGGTTCCCTAGGGACACCAATCTGATATGCAGCAGCAGATAAAAGGAATTAATTTGGAACTGCCTGATAAGGCAGAAAAAGGCCACCTTTAGCAGAACAGCCTTATGCAGGGATTTTTCAAACCGCCCGCATGTAGCCATCCTCTTGACATACACAAACAGGCACAAGCACAGCAAAGTCTTGTTTGATGGTAATTGTGCATATGTTGTTTTGGTTTTCCAGACAATAGATTGCTACTGCCAGCTGACTGCCAGATGACATCAATCAATTTTTCACAGGCTCCTGGCTTTCCCAAGTAAGCTACTCACAAGGTCTGGTCAAATAACACAGGCAGTCCTGGACCTGCATTCCCCTCACAATACCAGAATGAGACCAAAGGAGTACCTTGTTGGTAAAGTGTTAGAAGTAAGATTTAGATGAAAGTATGGTATCAGGTCCCATTGCAGTCATGAATAACAGGAGTAAGGAGGCAGGAAAGAGTAAGGAACTAGACTACTCTTCCTCTGAAAGAAGAGAAATAGCAGCATGCACAGAAACTTCAAGGTAAACCGCATTTGAGTAAACCTCATCCAGTCTTCTCCTCACTAATGAGTGAGTGACAGGGTTAAATTCACTGACAACACATAGTAAGAAAAAAGAATAAGGGAGAAAAAAAGGAGGAAAAATAAAGGAAGAATTAAAATCAAAAGGGAGTGGGGAAAAGGGAAGCATGGGATTTTCCCTAACACTAGGTAATTTCATAGCTTTCTACAGAGTAATACATTCTCCCTGTGCTTCCTGTTGAATCTAGCCAAGAGTGTAGCCAAGATTATGAGCATTGTAGGCTTAGACACGATGCTATAAACTGCTACAGCACGAAGCTGAAAAGATAGAACCCATTTCTCACATTTGTTGGTTGTGGATGGATTTTTAGTTTTGTTTACTAGTTAGTTAAATTAAAAAGGTATAATCTCAAGATTACAGAGTACAACTTCAAACCACCTCAATTTCTTCCCCAACCCTTGAGGAGGTGTTTTACAAAACACAAAACTTTTAAGAGATTAAAAAAATTACTACACCCTCCCCAGGAGGCCTTTCTATATTCTAGAATTTAAAGCTTCTCTTGAACCTTAAAACTGACAAGTCCTTGGAAAACAGTCCTGTATAGATTCACTGTAATGAAGGCCTTTACAATGACCTGCACTCTAATATTTTCTGAGATCTTATTCATCACACGAATTTCCATAAGGACTGCAATGGCTGGGTGCAAAGCTGATGGGAACAGTGGGATTTTACAACCTCACTAGACTTTCTTGTGATAAGGGAATCTGTGCCAAGCCTAATACTAATGCACACTGAGGGAAGGCAAAGCTGACTGCCCATCTCAGATAAATCCACAATTTCTTTTTTCTGGCCCTTCTTCAGATAAAAACCTAGCAGTGGGATCTCATGCTATAACAACAGTCGAAGTAAAACCTAGCTGAGGTTATTTTGGCTGATTCACAATCATGCTGAAGAATAGGTGTCATGGGCTGAGTTTAAATCTCCTGCTATTCATACCATGCTGCTGTCATGCTAGCTTCAAAATGAAAGTGCTAGCTGGAGCTAAGTATTGTAGAGCTTGAAGTTCAGACTGTAACATGAGAGACTGCCTGTATTGGTTGGGGCTTTGGGGTTCCAGGTTTTGCGTATTAGCTCTTTTCTGCAGGGATGGTGGTGTGAGGGGGAGGGATCTAAGGATTTAGCTTACTGGCTTCTGCTTGTTGCTGCTTTCTGCTATGCTCTTTTGCAAATAGGCTAAGGTAATTTTGCATTATGCTATCTCTTTTATATTGATCTCTGTTTATTTCAACTCTTTTTCTCAACACAGAGGGGTTTTCTTGTGTGTGTTACTTTTCCCTCACTTATGTATTGGGGAGGGGAGAGTTAGGGGGGAGGAAACAAGCAATGTGCTACAATGTGTTAACCTGCTACAATAGGTTACCTCTGAGACTCAAAACACTATCATCACAGAATCACATCTACATTACTCATGGGAATCTGCTTATTTTCTACACCTTCATTCTAATCTCTTAAGTGCAAACTGTAAATACTATATTAGGACAGAATGCCCCTTTCCTTATCTGCTTACTTCCCAGATGTTTGATATCATAATCTAAACTCAACCTTTGAAAGAAAAGATTGAACAATAGAATTCACTAGACTTTATTGCTATTGTAAATTTTCCTGTGGTGCACAAACTATCCTTTTATTACTTTCTTGATTACAACAAAATTGCACTTGTCTGTTGTAGCAAAGTTAATGACCCAATACTGTTAATGGAATTGCTAACAGCTAATAAAAGTGTTAAGTAATGTTTGCAATTAAATAGCTTCAGTTAATGTATTTATGTCTCACTGATAATAAAAGTATTCTACCATCTAGAATGAAGTAAGAATTGCAGAAATTGTATACTAATGCAATTTTTTAGTAATAGAATTTTCCAGTATAGATCATGACTCAGACGTTCAAGAGCAATGCTTTAAAAATCAAACATGTAAGATAAAGTAATGATCTCCAGGCCTGAAAAATGTGAACAATAGCTACTAGAGACACATTATGGATTCAGTATTGGACAAACAATTTAAAAGCAGCTTCAGAACAGAACACTGAAAAAGACATTTATGGGCTTGAAAATCCAATTAAAAGCATGCAGCAGGCATGTGTAGTGTTGCAAGGAAAAGAATATGAAAACAAATTGATGTATAATTCTATATGGCCTGAATTAAACATGTGGTGCTGCTTATGGATGGAACTTGAGCATGTCCCTAGTAGCTAGGTAAAAGAATAAAGTCAAGAGAAATGGAATGATAAGGATGTAATATGTAATTAATATATGGAGGACAGATGAGAAATCACTGATTCAGGATCCACAGCTCATATCCAGACTGCTGTAACTCATTGTCACTTAATTGGTCACATGTACATATGGCCTACTCTATTATTCTAGTGCAAAATAGTGGCTGGTAATTCTGGTGTCAAGTAGAGTTTTGTTGAGGAACCACTGTAGAGATGTGAATGTCTTCCTGAGCTAGCCATACCCTCAGGAGCAACTGTATGGTGGCTCATCCTAACATAGAGTATAAAATCTGAGCAATTCTGTGTGGAGCCAAACATCTTCCAATAAATAAATTTTACATTAAAACATTACATTCTTCCTGTGTAGAATATCTAAAAGAATCTGTTTAGAGAGTATTGGACCCTGGTCTAACATGTCACAGCTATGTACAGTCAACCTAATCTTGAAATTTGTGTGCACAGTTTGCAAACAGGCAAATGTGTGCAAGCCTCTTCTTCATTTGATTGTGGCATAGGTTTCTTCCTGATTTCAGACATTGTCTGCAGTATTTCTTCCATTTCTAGACAGGGTGTTACAGAACACACATGATTGATCAGTGCACTGGTACCAATGTCATGAGTTCTCTGCTTCCTGTAGCTCTTGATTATGCCAATACTTAACTTTCTCAAAATGACTAAAAGCATTTAAAATCTTTCAAACAAGTGAGCAAGCTCTGAAATAATGAATGTCTCTTCTGCAGTAGGAGTACTAGCCAAATTAGGAAAAAATTCCAATATAAAAAATCGTTAATGCCATGAAGGTATAAATCCTTTTATTTCTATTATACTTAGTTCATTATTTTCTGATCTGGTCTGTGTACTATAATTTTTTTTGCATAATATTTTCTCATATTCTGCTGTGGCAGCCCTTCTTGTTTGGATTTAGTGTTACAAGGTAAACTTCTACTTTCATAAACCATCATATGTTTCAATAATTATAAAGCTACTTGAAATTTAAATATAGGATAATACAACAGTGGGTAAATGAAGCATAAGTTTAATTTTAAATCAAAGAAAATGAAAAATATTAAATTAAACTTTCTCAGGACCAGTGCTTAATATCCCCTAGGGTTATACTGCCTATGTTATTAAAACAAGCATCTATGCTATTGTACATTATTCTGTGAAAAGCTTTTGTGGTTTTGTGAATATTTTATTTGAAACCTTGCTTGTAAGATGAAATTTTGCTTCCATAAGCTTTGTAAAGGACTACAAACTATAAACCAAGTCGGTACTTAGCAAACCTCTTGATATGAAGCATGACTTCATCCCCACCTTGTGGAAATTATCTGCATACACAGTTACTTATTTACAAAAAGTGAATTTGTTTGTATGATCTGAACAATTCCCATAATATAGCTGTAGTATATAATGTACCTGAAGAGAGCCTTTTAAATTTACTTTGTCATAGAGTTTATAGCCCAAAATTCAGGTTTTCATTTAGATGAGCCTGAGATGAATTTATCAGAAAAAAACAGAAGAAAGAATGAGAGGGGAAAAGAGGAAATCACAGTAGCAGAGCAGGTAAAAATCCAGATTCAGGGGGTGTTTGAAAGGCTGTGAAATCCAAATTTGAATCTGATACAAAAATTAATCTGACGAAGGCCTGAGCTGAACAGTTATTGCATGATATTGTAGAATACTACTATATTTCTGAGCTGTATTTCCTGCCAATCCTCAAAACAACTCACTGATGCATTGTATATTTCATTTATATAAAAAGAAATCAGACATGGGAAAAAATTATAAAAAAAGAAATTATTACCTTGATCTGGTGGTAAGAATTCTACAACCCAAAACTTGTTTAACTGACAGCTCCCCTTCTTCCAGTTTTCTTCGGGCACTAAAACCCCATTTTCCTCTGGCATGTAATGGTTTTGAAATTCAGGCAGAAATGCAGACCTGGGATCATTGCCTTTGGTTCTTTGCCATTACTAAATAAACAAACAAAAAACAAACAAAAAAACCTTACCCCACCCTGTAGTATTATTTCATTATCACTACTAGGGGCTGTTTAAAAAAATATGTTAATATTTTGCTTCTATTTGTCCATTAAAAGGTTGTTAAAGAAAATATTTACGTTCAAAGTTTGGAATATGCATATATATATATATATATATATATATATATATATTTTAATATAATTTCCAGCCTAAACCCATGACAGTTAGCCAACACTGGTAAAAGAATAAATAGGTAAAAGTTAATAGATTGGATAACTATTTTCTCCTTCCCTAGTGTTCACTATTATACAAGTCTTTTGTTATAGACAAACTGTGTCCAGTTCTGGAGCCCCTATTACAAGAGGGATGTGGAGGTGCTGGAGCGTGTCCAGAGAAGGGCCACAAGGATGATCGGAGGGCTGGAGCACCTCTCCTATGAGGACAGACTGAAGGAGTTGGGGCTGTTCAGTCTGCAGAAGAGAAGGCTCCGAGGTGACCTAATTGTGGCCTTCCAGTATCTGAAGGGGGCCTACAGGAAGGCTGTGGAAGGACTTCTCAGGATCTCAGGTAGTGACAGGACTAGGGAGAATGGAATGAAGCTGGAGGTGGGGAGATTCAGGCTAGATGTGAGGAGGAGGTTCTTCACCATGAGAGTGGTGAAACCCTGGAATGTGTTGTCCAGGGAGGTGGTCGAGGCCCCGTCCCTGGAGGTGTTTAAGTTCAGGCTGGATGAGGCTCTGTCCAGCCTGATCTAGTGTGGGGTGTCCCTGCCCATGGCAGGGGGGTTGGAACTAGATGATCCATGTGGTCCCTTCCAACCCTGAATGAAACTATGAAACTATGAAACTATAAGAACCATATCCGTACAGTTTTTCCTTTGCTTGGCTGAATATGTCAGCCTCTTCATGCCCTCTTTTCCATTTATCTGGTCATCTTTGAAACATTTCCATGCATTTGTATTATGGTCAGTTTCTTTGAACTACATGCTGAGACCTTGCACAAGGTGCTTTTGACATCATATTAAAGATTTAATCTCAGCTAGCATAACAGTACCACGTTTCATCAGAAACTCTGTCCGCTCTGCTGCCTGCATTTGATGTGTTCAGAAAAGATGTTTTTTTCTTGAATTCTTTTGTATTCCTTCACTCTGTTGGCAAACTGGTGTTTTGGTTTTTGTTTTGTTTTGGTTGGTTTGGTTGTGTTTTTTAAGGGGACAGAAGAGAAACCAGCAGTAGAATAAAAGAAGGGGATTTCCTATTAATTTTCAGCTAATAAAATACCATAATTTTTTTTCCTAATCTCTGTTTAGCATTGTTTCAAAATACAATATATGTAGTAAATATGGTGTTTGTCAGTCTACAAAAGTGGAGCAATTTTGTTAAAAACTGAAAAAAAAAACCAACAACCTAGACTGAAATATTAGTCTTAATACTTTTGTAACCACTATATTTCTTTCTGCTATTCTTTACATGCTATTTTTCATTTCAGCTTAGGAACAAATTAAAACCCAACCACTCACACAAACAAGCAAACAAAAAGGTGTTTATTTTCCTGACTTTAGTGGGAGACATCATTTTAGTTCTTACATAAATCTTTTCAGAAGATTTTAAAGCACCTGCTCCGAGCTGTATCTTTATGGAATAATGTCAAACCTTTCCAAAGCACTGTTTGGACTACTGAAACTGGTATTGACACCATAAATGGTAACAAATAGAAGATTATGCGAACAAATAAACAAATAGAACAAGGCAAGGAGCCATTATCTCAGTGTGAACCTAAGTGGCATGGGCTGGCATGTCCATACTGCATAGCTCTTCACTGTGTCTCTCATCCACCCTGCACAGGATATCTTTAAAGCTCTGTAACATAATTCTCTATAAATAACTGAGGGGCGGGTATCAAGATGAAGGTGACAATCTCTTTTTGGTAGTGCTCAGTAACAGGGCAAGGCGCAAAGGGTATAAGCTGGAACACAGGAAGTCCTTACCTCAACATGAGGAGAAACTTCTTTATTCTTCAGGGTGATGGACCACTGGAACAGGCTGACCAGAGAGATTGTGGAGTCTCCTCTGGAGAACTTCAGAATCCACCTGGATATGTTCCTCTGTATCCCATGCTAGGTGATCCTGCTTTATCAGGGAGGTTGGACTAGATGATCTCTGGAGCTATGATCCTATGGTAATTGTGTTCTTTAATTATTCAGAGTGAAAGAAGAATATATTTTAATCCATCATAACATGTTTATATAGGAAATGAGGATAGGTGCTATAGACTTTTTATGTAAGCAAGGGAAAATAATGCCAACAACTTACTAGGTTATAGGTAGGGGACTTTCTAAGGTGACAGTCAAAACCTGGCACAATCCTATCCATCTTTCAAAAATATATGATGACAAAATGAATTAGCAATTAAGAAAATTAATAACAAGACATTCAGTGTTTAAGTTCAGCTTTCACCTTAGTCAGAATGTAACCTTAAGGGCAAAACACATAAACTGGTTTCCTGTGGGGTATTTTAATTCTATTTTTGTTGAAGCACTGCTATGAGCTTGACAAAACACCTGGTTGCAGTGAAGAGCCGATGGCAGACAATATTAGAGGCTTGGGGCTCAGACTCTGATGCAACGGAGTATCAGAGTATCAGTTTTTCTTCTCTCTTTTCTGTGATAAACTTCTAAATACATATCTGCCTAAATCTGCAGAAAATCTGAAAAGAGCTCTGAAAAGCCTTTCTCACACTACATATAACCACCAGGACAAGCAATCTGGAGGAATTAATATTTCAGTCACCAAGTAGTTGTTGCTTGGCAGACAAGAAAATGCTGTTGCTGGTCTTCTCTCTCTTGCAAAATTAAACAGAAGCCTCTTGTTTTTATTCCTCAGTTACTAATTTTCCATTTATCTTGTGAGGAATTTGCAGCCTTCTGGAATCCTGCTAAGGAGAGGAAGAGATCTCAACTTTCATCTCTTCTTGTCTGAGGAAGCATGCCACCTTCAGTCTGGTTAAAGAAGCATTTTGTCAGATGTCTTCTTTAATAGCACAGCTGTGTGCATGCTTTTATATGGGTACGTAAGCAAGAGATTTGGACACTGGCAGATATGCAAGTATTATGTAGAACAGAGACCTAAACAGAGCTCCAGCTGACATTCTGTCATAGCATCTAAGCCTCTATTTTGATTTTTTTTTTTCTCATATGTGTATTTGCACAAGTAAAAGGACAATGCAATTAGCATATCATTTCCATTTTCCATATCACTATTAAATGAGTCATAAAGCTAGGGTTTGGCACCCTCGTTTAATCTCACAAACAAAATTTCCTGTACTTGGAAACTGTGTCAGATACTAAGGACATTCTCCTTGTTTAAAAACTGTATAAAATACAGTCTTACAAAACTAACACAATACTGTTACTAACTATTCCTCTCACTCTGTGTGACAACAGGAGGTGGCAGCAAGAGATATGATTTTAGAAATAGACGGTAGTTGCAAGCATGAAAATAACTTCTTCCTATCCAAACTATTATTCAGGAAAATGTTCCCAAAATGTTGATTGAAATTGAAATAAAATAGCTTGGTTTGGTGTAGTGCTACCTACCTGACATTTTTCATTTCATACTGATTTTATAAATCCTGTGATGTGAAGCTGTTTCATGAAGCTGTTTCCTTAGGGTAGCACTTTGGGGAGGTGGTAAAATGTGACTTCATAGTCTCAGCTCTGAAAGCCGTGTGAATATCCATGTTATGGGCCTAACCATCTTCGACGTCTCAGTCAGCATTGCACCATCCCAATCCTTCAAGCTGATCCTGGAAGGTTGGATTACAATTCATATGAGGAAAAGCAAAATAAATTGATGGCCAAATAAAATATTTCCATTTCAGAAATTCTGAAATAGACTGCAATAAAGGTACAGGAGGCCATGTTCACACAATACAGAGGTCTATGCATTTTTAGAGTTTTCTCTTTTTGTAATTATTACTAGATAAACATAGGGCAAAAAAAGATATTCCTGAGAGCTGGAAAACCATATAGAAATGAAGATGCAGCAGGTAATAAAAGTAGGAGCTAACCTAGCAAATATGAAAGGCTCTGTGCACATCATCATCTATCAGGAGCCAGACACCCCTCCTTTGAAAGAAACAGTCTACAGACAAGTAACACAGCAGACCATTCTAATTGTTCAAAGCAGAAGGGCAAAACAGAGAGGCTGATAAGGACAGCTGGGATGATTGCATAATGAAATGAATAGATATTAGAAGCAGCCTATTGTTGGTGCTTTGTCCTTCATGTCATATCAGAAAGACTGCAAAGATGGATCTAGGAGGCCTCAGCATGAGCGTCTACATCAGTTCCAGCTGAAAGCTGGAGAAGCTATGTACCTCCTTGGAGAACAATACTTTCCTCCTGCCTGGGCAGCAGTGTAGATAGATTTCCTTAGAGATTATGTCATGCCACAAATATGAAGGTGTAGCACCTTCTGAATCTATAAGTAAATCTTTGCACGATATTTAATTGCCTTTGTTTTGTTAGGTTTATCTGTTTCATTACTATTGTTATCTTCATAATCTTTAAAAAAATCCCATGAGTTACTTGCAAGTGGTACCAGCCTAAATACAGGCTAGAAAAACCTTTGTGGCTTTCAGTGGTACATTAACAGGTTTTGGAAATGTGAATACTTGGTCTCAATATAGTTAGACTTCTCCATTTCCAAAACCATGAAGTAGAAAATAGAAAAACAAACTACCTAAGACAGGCTAAACAGCAGAATACAATACATCTACATTTTTATCACCAAAGTTTGCCATCTGTCAGATGTTTAAAATTATTTTGCTGATTGCATTAATTTTGATGGTACAAATAGATTCAAAAGGAAGTACTCCTATTTCATTCTGCTCTTTGCTCTCATGTGATCTTCTTCCTTGGTCTCAATGACTCACAAAATTACAGAGGAAGATTTTCCATCTATCTTTTTCCTTTGTATTTCATTGTTATTACGGGTGTTCCCAGATGTCTCACTATCAAGAGCATCTTACTATATGAGTGTCTCTTGACAGCTCTTCTTAATTATTATTATTATTTCAAGGCCCCACTGAATTTGTAAATTGTACACAATTACTTTCTCTTTGTGATCATGTCCAGCATCTCTATAAATACTGCTAAGGAGTTGTACTCTTTTGTCCTAACACCTATTTGCCCTTTCCCACCCCCCCACGCCCCCCCCAGTTTTTTTTCTGCTCATCCAAATCTGAACCCTAGTCTCGTGTCATATTGATGGCTATCTGCCCCATTCAGTGGGTTTCCCATACTGTGGGCATGACTGTTCCCTGTTCTGTTCCAAGTCTGAAGGTTCCCTGCTCCATCACATCAAGTGCTGATTCACTCCCATCTCCTTCAGACTCTCAGCAGTTGTTACTCACTTGTCTCTCATTCTGTCTTGTCTCTTCTTTTTCTATCACATCCTCCTTACCTTTATAGTAAGACCTATTTGGCCATTTCCCGATCAATTACTTTACATGTCCATTCATTTCACTGCTCTCACCAGTTCCTCAGGATAGTTTGGTCTCCTCTCTCAGTACCAGCTCTGAGGCAAGCACACACAAATTCGCAAAATTTTCAACAGTGGATGTGTATTGCAGGTGGTTATGAGGTGGTTCACGAGAGATGCTCTCATCATAAGTGTTAGTACTAATGTGTGGAAAATGTCATTCATCAAATAAAATAAGCAGATAAGCATATTTTAAAACTATGTCCTGCCAGTGTTTAGCGCCAGAAGCCAAGTTCTAAGACTCTGTCCAGGCTGCAGAGACTGCAGAAGGACAAAAGGAATGCAGGAAGATATTTCACACATTTGGGAGATGACATGGGGGAGTGACAGTGAAGTCAGGCTTTGGCAGCTAACATGTTTTTAAACTAAAACTCATAGAGAAGAAAGCTAAAGAGTATTATAGGACACTTCCTTAAAGACAAAAGTAGAGTATTCTAGATTCAAATAAAATTAGTCTGGATATCTATAAAGTCGTAATGCAGTGGGCTCCAGAAATGATAAATACATATTTATAACCAACAAGAAAGGTCTTAATATTTAGTGTTTTGGGGAGAAAACAAGTTTTTCTGAAGAATTTCTCCAATTTGTCTTAACAATTGGTTCAATCAAACAAGAACTCAACATGATAATGTGCCAGCTATTGTCACCTAGACAATATCTATATACAAATAAACTAAAGTGTCTCCTAAAATTATGCAGTGGCAAAAGCATGTTTAAACATATCACAATACTTTTTGACAGTCTTATTTAGAACATTGTTTTTGTGCTAGCCTGGAAATTTCTTCCTGGGAAAGGACTATTCATTGCTAAACTAAAGAAAGGAAGAACTAAAAAGATTACATTTGGCAAAGCATTTAGATTTTTTTTTCCCAAATAAAATCTTGTTTTGATAATGACTTAATTCCTGATAAGCTTCCTCTCATTTGAAAAAAAATTGCAGCTGAGTTGAATTAATGAATTAAAAAAAAAAAAAAAAAAAAGAGTTCTTAACATTAAATAAAATTATTATTTTCCATTTCAGTCACCAACTAAGTCTGCTCTATGAAGGCACCAGAACATGGAAGATTAAGGTTCTCATCTGCCCTAAGTTGCAATCCTTCCTATTTTTCTTATGAAATCAGATCTATATTTTAATTATCTGGTTTGGGGAAATGCTACATCAAGAGCAGACTATATGTGATGTTATGTACACGTCGTTCCTCCTGTGAGAGCCAGAAAAGCCACAGATGGATTTGCCTGTGTTATCTTCTTGCCAAGGAGCTCAGACTGGAGGGCTGAGAGAGAGACAGCAGCTCCAGGATTGTCTCTTGTGACATCCCTGTGCTGAAAAGCCCCTGACACACCACTGGGTAGGGTTGTAAGACATCAAGGGGTATGAGACTCATTTACCCCAGTCTGGTACCTTAGTGTCATTTTGCATGTTTTAGCTTGTTCGATGCCCTTCACAAGGATAGCAGATGCAAGATATGTTGTGTTTGACATCCCTTCCAGACTACTAGGTGAAGACCAGGAGAACCTAAGGTGTCTAAAATGGTCATAAGTGTCATCCAGCCTATCCCTCTTTAAGTTTTAGGCTATAGTGATAACACAAGTTGTTTGTGTTTGTGACCAGCTGCTTGGCTAGCTTAATATCAAGGCAGCTTAACAAGCAACTTCTATGTCTACATAGGTAATACCACTTACCGCAATCCTTCCCAAGTTGTCTCACGGTTGTCTCATGATCCCATGGCATTTAGACTAAGCACAGACCTGCTGCACATGAATTTAGAACCATTATCATTGATTTAATGTCAAATAAAGTTTACATAGGGCTGGAACTATATCTATTGATATTACCACTCATAGTTTAATTAAATGTATGTTTATTATAGAAAGCAATAAAGTATAAGTAAAATGTTAGCAGCCCTGTTTTCCCACTAGGTGAAGTAAGTAAGCATCATAAATAGCATTTTTATAAATTGCATCTGTAATATTAAAAAAACAAACAAACTATGCAAATAAGTAGCATTTTGGGGAATTGATTGAGAGTGTTATCTTGCAACAATAATTATATAAAAATACCATCTCTAAAGTAGGTGGCAAAGGCAGCTAAAGAAAACAATACAAAATCCTTTTAGAATAATGAGTAATGCCAAGAAATGAGATTCACCATTGCAATCCTTTAATTATTCACTGCTTGTCAAGTTATCAATTATGACTCTACCCATATATTTATATAAAGACAGAGTGTTCAGATGTCCTTAGGCTATGTTATAGAATAATTTCTAAATATAAAGAACAAGAAAAGAAACCGATTGGAATAATCCACTGAAAGTGATTATTTAAAATTACAGCCTCACGAAGCAACTGAGTAGATGCATCTTTTGTTTTAAGTAGTTCTACCTCCAGATGTCAGTATTCTGCAAATTTCAATATGAGATTTACCATGGTTTTCCCCTTCAACCATTTTATTTACGTGGATAATCTCCTTTTCTGTGGTTTGGAGGGGGTTTTGATATGTAAAAATACCTAAATGTAATGAGAAATAAGCATGAAAACCAATATGCTTTCAATTTACCCGCAATAGTGCCTTACACTGCTATGATTAGAACACTGAGATCTGTCACGGGGAGGAGGGAAGACAAAGTGTATATCAAACATGTCTGATGGGTCTGGTCGTGAAGAAAGTACCTGGATTCCCTAGGAAGATTGACCACCACAACATTCTGCAGGCTATTTGCACGTAATTCAGGAGAGAAATCCAATTTTAGTGTCACCTCAGCACAGTTCCTTGATTACATCATCATCTTTTTTTTTTTTTGGGGTGTGTGTGTGTGTGAATCATATCAAAGGTTCACTTTGAAATTCAGAGGCATTTTGAACTTTATAACGCTTTTTTTGAAAAAGAAAAAAGGATATGTGCATTTAGTTAGTTTAGTTAGATTTTGTGGTCCGAACAAATTCCTGAGAAGAAATAGAGTTGAGTTTATTGCATTTTCAAATAGTAATACAAACCCCAATGTATTTAAAATGATCAAAAAATGTTTTAAAATTGCTAAAACCTTCAAAATCAAACAAATATAATGCTATTGACAAAGTTTCTCTACTTAAAACATAAGAAATTAAATGAGGTAAGTATAAAAATTCAGAATTGTAGCTGCCAAACTAAAAGTATAAAACAATTAAGGGTACCTTTCTGTAGACAAATGAGCATTTTGACACCAGATTTTCAGGTCAATGCAGTCTGGTTGACTGTTCTTCATAATGGAGAGGAAACAATCCCCACAAAGCTTGTCAAATTGAAGTGTAACACTGGATTTTTGTATTGGTTGTCCCTGTCTAGAGTCAAACTGAAAGCTTGCAGTAACCAAAACAGCTGGGTTAAATACAGATTTGTTTTCATTCAGAAGACTTGCTATGATATTTGTTTAATTTTTTTCCCCAGTCAGATAAAGAGGCATAGATGTGGTACTAAGGGAGATGGTTTATTACCAGACTTAGTGGTTAGAAAATGGTTGGACTTAATGACCTTAAAAGTAGTTTTCAACCAAAATGATTCTATGATTCCATGAAAAGAGACCAATGGCACTATTGAAAGGATTACAACTTTAAAAGGAGTCTCACATTATGTGGTCTTCCCAGTTAGCCTCCTGGAAAAACCTGTGACATGGAGTTTAACTGTAATCTTCTGGAACATAGTCAAACTGTCTGCATGTCTATTCATAAATACATGTTCCGCAGATCTGGCCTGTATACTGGTCCAGAAACTGAGTGGATTTTGTTCTAAAGAACTTAATCCAGTTACAGAGATTAATGCAGATAAACTCTTACTGCTTCCCATGACACACAGGGAAACCTTTGCTACAAAATAACTTTCACAGTTTGATGGCCACTTCAATCCATGTGGCTCTCTATTATATTATAATGTAACTAAATGCAAATAAATATATGAATCTGTGTATTTATTGTCAAAATGGAAAAATATAATCTCATACACAAATTACCAAAACATTAAAATACATGTCGTTCCTGAATACTGTTAGCCAGCCTTGTATTTTAAATAAGGAGATATTTTTGTCTCTTTAAAAGGAAAAATTATTACCACCTCCTATCTTAAGTATACTGTATAAGTGGTGGTATAAACTTATGTTATTACTTTGAATGTTTTTTTCAAGGTCTTAGTGGATTTGGATTTTTTTGTCGTCTGCAGCTTTATCCCAGATGAACACCCTTTCACAGATTTATAAAACTATGCTTTTGCCTAATATCACTATTGATGATTTTCTTTTATTTTAATGAAGAACAATAACAAATTTTGAATATCAGTTGAGAAGTGTTGCATAGCACAAAGTTGTATAGTGCTTACAGTAACATCATATTATATGTATAAAGATTCACCTACTTCCTGGTTTTCCCTTATTTTTACATTAGGAATATTGAAGGAGGATAGAAATTTTTTTAAGGATCTCAGATTTTTTTCCTTAGTTAACACCTTCCCCAGAGTCTTCACTTATTCTTCAAATTTGGATAATCAGGCTGAGAACATGCTACGAGAAGCATGATGAGTAACTGTGGCAGGGATTTTACTGGGTACAGCTTCACATTTGCTCAGTCAGGTAAAATTAATCCCAGTGCCATTCTCAGCCACTTGCAGCTAGAGCAGACCTGATTTGCAAAGATAAAGGCAGATGCTGGGCCCACCACTGGCTTACTCAGTGGTAGTGACGGGAGAACCTTCCCATGTTGGTGAAGGGGGTGTGAGGAAAAGTGTTAGAGGAAAGCAAGCATAAATTTATAGCACCTGAGGCTACATTTCAGAGATTGTACAGTGACAGTAAAGCAGTAAACCAGTATTTAACTTGTGAAAAAAAAAAAAAAAAAGGTGAAAAAAATCTGCTCACACATGGACTTCCACATGGTAAATTCTGACAGAAAACCCAAGAGCTTCTGTCAGGATGCTTGGAAGATCCAAAGAGGGGGAAAAAAAATAGCACCATGAAGCCAGAGGCCTTCAGTTTCTATTTTTCAGTTTGCTTAATTTCTAACTGTTCAGTTCTATTAGCAGAAATAAAAGCAAGTTGAATAGGCTCATAAAGAAGACTCAAAGCTTCTATTATTTTAATAGATTATCTTATTATCTGCACAGGTATTTGTTTAGTATGTAGAATAAAATAAATGCCATTTCCTGTCAGAAAAAAATTCACCTAATAACTAATTTCCTATTTTCTTTTAAGGGTAGCATTAATATTAGTGTACAGTGGAGGTTTATGCTCTTACTATACAGCTGTTAGAATCCTCTATGGTGCATTGGAGGGGTGTTCCTGACAAAAGATTCCAACTAGCTAAAGGGAAGTATTGGGGCATCTCTTGTGAGGAAACTGATTGTTGCTTGCCACCTACAGCAGAAATAATTTCCTCTGGGTCAGGAGTAACTAAAATGAGATTAACTCAAACTAGGAACAAGGGAAAGAGCACTTTGTGCCTTAGAAGACAGAGGAGTTCAAAACAACCATAAAACACGGAAATGACCAGATGATCTGCCTGAGAGTGGTGGAGGTGTCTGTACAGAATTAGGAGCAACCATCCTTAAAGATAAGCTAGTCTAGACACCAGAGCTCAAAAATTACCTTTCTTCAGGGTAAGAACTGTCTTGCTTTTTGGCTGGTAACCAATTATTTATCCACACAAGGACTTGCCTATAGCTTATTAATCTTAAAATACTTTGGCAAAAAACTGCCAAAAGACTTTTGGATGTCTAAATAAATTGGAAACAAAAGTGACTGCTGATAAATACATGGCTGCTGATACCCTTAAAAGACTCCAGTAGGTTTGTTAATAGACTTCCATTCATAAAAGTCATGCTGTGTCTTCTCAAGTGTGTTTGATTTATTCAGGTACCCACTAATTGTATTTTTCACTGTAAGTGAAAAAACACCTGTTGAATAAAGGTAATGAGCTTACAGGACTACAGGACATCAGAATACTATAAAAGTCTGCAGGATCCCAGCTGCCTCTTCCATAGCCGGAATACTGTAATTTAGACAATAGAGCACTGGTTAACTGTGTATTTTTAAAAAGACATATTTTTTTCTGTTTTATCAGAGTATATATTGCCTGCATGTGTGTGTATATTGACAATATATAAAAAATGCAATCACTCAATGGAAAAAAATCCTAACATATCTCACTAGGCTTTAAGCAGATGATACAAAGCCAGATTTTCCAGACTGCTCAGTCTTAAATCCTGACTTTATTCCTTTCTGTTACTGAAAAACATTCTTTCTTCAGTGCTCCAGTATTATGTCTGCAGCCATAGTCCTCTTCAGCATCATCCCCTGAGCTGCCTGAAATGACACAAACTCTACCTGATTGTTCCATGCAGCCACATATGTGATACATCTGCTTTGCCATCATGTTACTCATGCTGGGAAAGGAAACTGAGAACACATGGCCAGACCACCAGAGACTTGGTCATGCTGTGACAATTAAAGGTAACTTGCAGCTATAGGTTTCTCTCAACCATCTGCTTCTTTGAGGAGAAATATAGCTTCAGACTGCCCCAAATCAGTATGTTCCAGACAGTATTTGCCTTTCGGACCTTGTCAGAAACTCTCACTACTGAAGTCCATGAGTCCTATGAGGCACACCTGTATGCAATTCTTCAGTTGAGGTACAGGTCCTGATCCCATTTCATTAGCTTACAGATAGGGCTTACTAAGAAGGGAAAAATCTTACATTTCCTTATTCCTGCCTTGCTTTTTTTCACTATCCTCATCCCTGTCTCCAGCAATGTTGTACACCCCTGTTGGTGAGACAACCCCTTCTCAGTAGCAGCAAGTTACACAATACATTATGGCACAAGGAACAGCATGTCAAGAAGAAAAGGCAAATTATGAAAGGAGAACACAGAAATTAATTAAATACTTTGTGAGGCATTCCTGCTTAACCATATTTCATGTTTTTTAAAGATGGCATCAATAATGAAGGGTTGAACACTGCCTTCTTGAGAAAGATTTCAGTCTGCTTGATCAGCTCAAACCAGCCAGCTAGAACCTGACAGTATGCCTCTGTGTCTAACAATTTAGGTTATTATTCTAAAAGACTGAACTTGCAAGGGTGTGATTGCACATGCAAACCAGTCTGGCTGAGTTATAAAATTCCAAGAACTGATTTGCATGTTTTAACTGGACCATGAACTTGTTGAGCATAAATTTGTTCCCCAGTGGGATTCATTCTTAAATTAATGTTTATCTTTACAAAGAAATACAGGTGATTAATCCTCTTCTGAAAATGCAGGACTTACAGACTCAGAGACAAAAATATTCTCTATTAATTGTAGGAAAGTGACTCATGGGTAAGTTTAATTTTTCCTGGACAGCTGAGAAGAATAAATACACTGTGGAAAATCCAGCTCTTCAGGCCTACACACATTTCTGGCTTGAATAACTCAACATGCAGAACCAAAAGATATTCATGCAAGCCTCTTGTTATTGCTTTCAAATCTGTGGGTGTTGGTTTGGGTTGTTTGTTTGTTTGTTTGTTTGTTTTTATTTTTTTATTTTTTTATTTTTTTTTGTTTGGTTGGTTTTTATGAGGATTGGGATCTAGTGTCAAAATTTCAGTTGTTGCTCTGTTAATGCTATAGATGTGGCAGCTGCTGTGAAAAGACCTTCTGTTTGACATTATCTTACTACTTCTAGAGAAGATATACCTGTCCCTAAGTCATCCTTTCAGCTAAGGGAAGTTCAGCAATGCCAATTCAAGGACCAACTGAAATGATCATTCCTGCAGCTAGCATTTAGCAGGGTGTGCTCCACCTGACATAGGAAAGAGTCCACAGCAGCTTGTACAACATGGGCAGAACAACTTTCTCAGGACAAATTTCTCCCTGCGGAATAATGACTGATGCTTACAGTGCTGTAAGCCATAGATCCACTTCTCTACTGGAAACCAGATCTGTCCCTGTATCAGCTGAATCACTTACCTGTCACTATCATTGATAATAACTGTTAAAAATAGAAACAGTTCCAAAAGAAGTGTTGGAATCCTCCACAGATATCTGAAAGAAAAGAAACTGCAGTTGAAATCCTCAAAATTCAGAAAGTGCTGGAATTCCTTTCTAGCAGAAAATGCAAGTCAGACAATTCATGTGAGATAGAAATTGCTACTAAATATATAAAGTGGTTTGGACTTGTTCTCTTCAATTTCCATCTATCCAAAATGGAGGCAGTGCTGAAACATGATATCATCTGGAGGCATAAATTAGTTTGCTAACTAACAGTATCTCTTTGCAGGTTTTCTGTACAACCCAATAGAAATAAACAGTTGCTTGTTTTAAAGAGAGTTTGTATAACCAACTTCCCCTTCCTGGGATGAAATAGATTATAGTCTGCTATTTCATAGCTTAGCTGATTTGAGTTGTGTTCTTCAGAAAGATTAATACTTGTATTAACCCAGAGCTGAATAATTGGAAAATGCATTGGTTCTTAATGATGGAAAACAACTCTAAAATATTTTGGCATTGATTATTGTAGTAAGAACAGTACAAAAATGTTCAGTCTTAAAATCTACTATGGCAGCTGAAGGTGAATTACAACCATGATGATGTTCAATAAATAATTCTGATCAATGCATAGACATTACAATTTAAATAACTCCATTAACTTGAGATTAGTAATTACATAGATTATTAACACAATTAATTTTAAGATGTGTTGCCAGTTATAATAGAAATCCTCTTGTTTTATTTTAGCACCTGTGACAAATAAAGTAGTATCATTAACTACCTGGAAACAGAAAATGAGGAAGTAATTTCGGTGCCTTATGCTTTTAACTACATCACTCATGGTATCAACACTCATCCCCACATCTGTGGTGCACAGGACTGTTGCCTAAATCATGCTGATTGAATGGTTGTGTGGTTGTGCTGAAAACAGGAATGCTGATAGGATGCTGCTGAGGGACAAACTAACCTTGTGGGGGAAAAAAAAAAAAAAAGGTGATGAGGGTAGGGTCTTTTTAGTAATATGCTATTAACACTATTGATAAGGCACAGTAAACTGGGAAGAAAATGCAAAACTGAGGATCTGGGGCTGGAAAAATCTTAAACTTTCCATTTAACTAGACTTTGAGGTAGCAAAAAACTGTACAAAAGACTGATTTACAATTAGTTTTCTTGTTTCTGAAAAGCACAATAGTTACAGGTTTAGATTAAGCACAGAAGAGACTGTAGAAATCAAGATCCATGCAACTTACCTCTGGAGAAATCAGCTTGGGCTGTCAACAAAGAAAGAGGCTCAAATAAACCAAATATGTGCAGACTTTGAAGTGAATCAATTATGACTGATGTGCTGTGCTGTGGGAAGCTCCTCTGCTCCCTTGGCTTGTGCTGGTGCTGAAAAACTGTTTGCCATTATGGCATGCAATCTGATCAAGAGCACACAAAGAGCTGTACAATAGCTAGTTAACTGAGAAACAAACACATTGTGGAACTGCATTTAATTAATTTTCCTTAGTGATATCATATTAAATGGCACAGCCACAGATTTCTTGTAACCATTTAAATTCCCATACATGCATATAATTAACGTATCATTGTTAACAAGAAGTAACATCATCTTGCTTTAAAAGATTAGATTCTGCAACATCCTGATATCAGGTATCCTCAGCAACATTCAAACTGATGTCAGACCAGCTTCTGTTGAGCTGTTCCAAATATCACTGCAGTAATGAGAACCTTGCCCAGTTGCTATGTTAAAAAAGTAACAAGTATGGCTTGTGCTACCTGACTCTTCCTAGACTATGAAATTATACTCTTAGAAACTATTTCACTCTCTTATTCCTGGCATACAGAATTTCTGATACCAAATGCTGACTAAGAGACATATTTGAAGAAATCTGTGCATGGGCAATGAACAAGTTGTAATGCAGTGGAATAAATTATCCAACACTGAGGCACAATTTCCAAAAATGGAAAGCCTGCACACTACAGTTTTACCTCTGATTTCTAAAGGTCAGAGGGAGCTATGTCATGAGAGATGAGTATGGATTTTATTTTTTAATGGTTCGTCACAATAAGATTATTTTTTTTGGTCATAGATTTGACAAAAGCATGTTCTCCAATTGATGTAACATCTCCAGAATATTTTCTTTTTCTGTTATTACTCTTTGTTCTCATAATTTCTGTTATGGGAGCTATCTTCTTGAACATCTAAAAGTAGGTTGTATGAAAAATACATAATATTGAGAACAGTGCTCCAATAGCAATGGCAGTAGAAGAAACAAAGTTTTTCCGTTTCAGATTACAATGATTTGTCTAGTGTAGGCAAAGAAAAAGAACTACGCTACACAAACACTTATTAATAAGTACACAAAGTACACAAGTGTGTTTATTACATTTTTGCAAGCACTTTGTTCTACATTTCAAAAACGCCACCATCAAGCTGTTGGCACATTTATGTACAAAACAGATTAATTGTAATGCCTGCTACAAAGCATTCTTTGTGAAAATACAAACTCTAATACCAGAGAAGAGCCAAAAGCATTAACATCATTACAGGAGTTTAAAAGACATAGTTTTAAAAATCAGCACAAACGTTTTAAGACACAAAACTGAAACACTACAATATAGAATCCAAAAGAGGTTCCTAATACTTTTTGCAGAACTGTAATACCGGTACTGCACATGATCAGAAAACTGTTGACCCTATAGGACAGCCTAAGTGTAAAAAAAAAAAAAGAAAACCAGTTCAAAACCTCAAATCAAAAACACAACCAAAAACCCCCAAAACAGGCAAAAGAAAAGAAAAAGAAATAAAAGTCAATCAACTAATACTACTCAATGCATTATCATGCCACAAGTAACTATAGTTATTACCCTCTACTTACTACAAGAATTGTTAAAAATTACTGATGATGCATGACTAGTAATAGTACAAAGAAGAGTTTTACTCAAGAAGTTTTATTAGAAATGCACTTACACTGAGAGAATTCACAATGGTCCAATAAGTGCACAAAACTACCTAAGATTTTTAACACTGACAAAAATGTCTTGTCAGGCTACATCACTTTAAAAGACATTTTACAGCATTCTTGTAGCATTAGAAATAGGCAAAAGAAAAAAAAAAAAAGCAAAATAAAACAAACAAACAAACAAAAACCTCCACCAAATTTGGTCCAATAATACTGACTTTTCTTAAATAGGGTTTTTTGTTTTGTTTTTGATACAGGTAAGTATTTCAAATTAAGATGATCTATCTTTCTGATAACATTTTCCTATCAAAATAAATGTTCAAATATATTACTACACTTTCAAATAATAAACTCTGTAGTGGTTTCTCACCTTACTTTAACGTAATACAGGTAAACCAGTATGTGTAGGAAAGCTATAAGCCAAGCCATAACATTTATGGAAGTCTCCTTTAATGTGTCTCATACAGTTCAGACAGGTGCAATCCATTTAAATTTTTTTAAGCAGGTAAAAAGACATCTGATCCTACGGTCACTGTGGTTTTGACATATAACTTTCATAAATGTAGCTAAGCAGTAATTTCTTACATTATCACATGAACAGCTCCAATTTAGCATAGTCATCATTGAATTAAAGAGAGATCATTCTGTAAAAAACTATGGATAACTATATCACTTAATTAACAATTGTCTATATACCATAACTCTTTAACAGGTAGCCGTGGTATTAAATTCCTTCAAAAGGCAAGTGGCCATGCATTGTTAGCACCACGGTCTGCATGCTCACAATACAAACAGGAATTATCACCCATTGAACTTGGAACAAGAGAATAGTCTTTAAAAACATCAATAATAATACAATGTTAACAAAGATAAGAAGCACTTTTTTTCTTTTTTTTTCTGGTTTTTTTCTCTTTTTTCTTTTTTTTTCCTTTTTTCTTTTTTTTTTTTTTACCCACTATTACAAATTTAGAAATTGCACCTTTGATTGTTTAAAACTTTCTTAGGACCTTCACTCACATTGATCAGGGTCCATCTGGCAAGTTTTCCAAATATAAAGGAAAGTCATCTGAATGTTTTCTCTATGTATTGTACATCATGTACAATGGTCCCTTTGAAGTATACCTGTAGTTAAAGTAGTTATTGAACTCAAAACTAAAAAGTATAAAAAGCTACTTTTTTTTTTTTTCTCCAAAAACATATAAGAAACAATGCAAAAAGTGTTATGCATAACACATACAAAGTGATTAAAAAAATCAAACACATATTTGTATTTGACAATAGTTTAGTATCTTTGATCTAGCAGAACTAATTAGATTAAAAGAATTCAGGAAAGGCTATTTAGAAGCTTTGTGGTAGAGAATGGTCACACAGAGTAAGAACTAATTAAGAAACCAAGTGCTAGACAACCAAGAATTGTACAGGGGTGATATGTAAGTCACCCAAACTATCTTTTGTGAGAAGCACTTCCAATTGTTTTTTAAATGGTTGGATAGCCTTTAGTTAAACAACAAAGCATTCACATGTTAGAAAGTAAGACAGGGTTTCTTTTATGTGTAAGCATTGAGCCGTTCTTTAGAGCGAGTAGAATGAATATCATGAAGCTCTTGTTCCTCCTTTGATTTGATATCTTCATATTTCTGCATTCTGCATGCATCTTTCACATAGGCCCAGTTGGCAGACAAGACCATGAGATAGTGGACCTGTAAGAGAGGTAACACAGAGGTAAGAAACAAGAGACCTAATCAAATAGAGTATGTTCAGCCATGAAAGCCCTAGGGTTGAGATTGGATTTTCATCTAAACCTAACTAACATTGTTAAACTAAGAAGCTACATGATGTGAATTTCATTCATCTTGAGATTACTCAATTAACAGCTGTTACTGTTACTGTGACTAGGAGTTGGTAGCAATGGTTATAAAAGAATTAAAATCTAAAAATTAAGTAAATCATCCCTGCTTTACTATTTCAGCTAGTCTGAAAACCTATGTGGAAAAATGTCTTCTGGTTATTTCTTGCAGTCTTCTTCCCACTGAAACACTATTTGTTAAAGTAGTTCCTTAAGACAGAAATATGCTGTAGACACATCTGTTGTCTTATGATTACAATAGAGAAGAGCTGATTTTTTTCTTTCTTGTTAAAGTTAGCATTAGCAATCCTTTTAGCCATGACTTCTTTCTTCCAAATGTAGCTTCTAGATGTCTTTTCAAACCCAGCTAATGTAGGAAAAAATTGCCAAAAACCAAAGAATATTTTCAGCTATGCAAAATGTGACAAAATATAGTTAAAAGTAAACTTGAGTTCTTAAAAGGCACACAGTTCTCACAATTTACTTGAGCAGTTTTATTTCACTGCTGTATTGGTTATCCCACAATTCATTTATGTAATTCTTCATATCGTATAGAAAAATAACGTGATCTGTATGATTTTTAAAAGGCTTCTGTTCATCCCAAATGATGCAGAAATTATATTAATGTTCTAGGTAAATTTTTTAACATCTAAAAATAACTTTATTTGTTTTAAGAAAACAAAATTGGGAGCTTTGCAAAAACAAAATAAAAAATTATCTACATAGAAGGGATCACTTGCAGCCAGTGCAAGTTACCAGGTGAATTATGATGACATATTCCCAAAAGCTTGGTTTATTTGTGTTAGTAAATGAGGACAGAATGTCTATGAATACATCTGAGGATTAAACACCAGTTAAAGGATATTTGCAATATTGTCACATGAACAATTTTTTTTCATGAGGCTTTGAGTAAATTTAATCTGAAAGTTAGTGAAAGGTAACTTACCTGTACAAAAAATTAGGTTCTGCCAATGTTTTACAATATACAGGATGTAAAGCACCCTACTTGACTTTGATATGGAGCTTAGTGGGTTATAAGAATGACATGGTATGGCTGCCAGTAACTGAGCTTAACAACCAGTTGGTCAAACAAAGTGATAAATTTTAATACAATGCCAATACAAGGAGTGAAGCTGAGGCCTCCTACTGCCAAAGCTACTTTATTCAAAACGCCTGAGTTTAATCTTCACACTTGTGGCCATATACTTTGACTACCTGTTAGAGCAACAAGCTGCTATCCTGTCCACTCCAACTTCCCAGGTCTGGGCCTTTCAGAATATCTGTAGACTTTGAAAACTTTCCTTTTGAAAATGGACCTCAGATTTCCCACTTTCAGTCTGCTGGATCTGCTTACAAGAAGCCTCTGACCGTCTCAAACTTTTCTCCCTCTCACCTAAGGACATGTTCTATTGGCTCTGTATTCAGCCAGAAAGTAAAAATGTTTAGTAGTAACATTCAACTAGTATATTCTAAGACTCTCTGGACATTTATTCTTCCCTTAGCAGGTTTTCAGACACTTTCTGATGAAAGCATCTCTTAAATCTCTTAATCATCTGTCTCAGTAGCCACAAAAAATTTATTGAAATCAAAAAAATTCCACTCCTCCCTAAGAAACTGAAAAACTAAACTAGGATTCAGTTACTGAAAATTTGGATAGAGTAATCATAAAAACACTGAGATTGTGCAGATTATTGTGGCAGTTTTAGGCACAGTTCTCCTGTTATTATTGGACTGGTTTAGATATATGAGTATTTTAGATTCCTAGTAAGTGGACAGAACCCATTTAGTAAGTTTTTTTCTTTTATATATTTAGCAGTCCCATCATCTTTGGTTTTGGCTGGGTTTATTTATTTATTTTTATTTAATACCAGGTTCCTAGATAACATTGCACACTAAGGACATCATCTTTAAGTGGCTGTCTAATTGCATTTCGCAGTTCCATGACCTGAACACCCTGAAGCCAGTGGGGTCCTGCTAAGGCTTATTCAAATTGATGCAGAGCAGCTTCCACAGTCTGCCTCAGGATGTTTCACCTACAGATACATGCAAGACCATACAGGGTCTTTCTTTATCTGTGAAACATTCCTGTTTAATATTCTTCATAGGGTAAAAGTATACTTCAACACTTTAAAGCTGCAGAATTGCAGCTAAGCTAGGAAGGGGCTTTTTTGTTTGTTTGTTTTTCCTTTCTTTTAGGACATGTCATCAGCCCAGCAGGGCAGAAGCCCAAATAACTCTTCTCCTCTCCTTACATGAATCTAACATTCTGCAGAGGATCACAATAATACTGGGGAAGAGGGACTAGACATATATTTCCCTTGTTCTTAGTCTTAGGAGCATTGATTGCATCTCAGTCTTATAGGTCAGATCTTCTGTAGAAGTTCAGGCAGAGAGTACTGTTCACATGGTAACTGGGAAACTGTGTATCTTATAATTCAGTTTTGATCATTCAGCGGTGGTTGGGGAAAAACACCACAGGCAGAGTGCTTCCTAGTTTTACAATCAAACTTTTGGGACATTATAATTTAAATTTAAACAACTTCATATCTTTTATCTCAGACAACATTGACAACAGTAAAAGTGTTATTATGCATTACTTTAATGATCAATTCTGTATCCATTTATTATCCATTCAGACATAATAAAGAACAGTAATATGCAGAATCAGTAAAAATGAAGAACATTTCTTAACCTATAAATGTGGTCTGATATACCACTTTTCGAAATTATCACCATCAGAGTGGAATTTGCTAGTCTTCAGCAGATCACAATGGAAGGTTAAAATCAATAATTTAATCACAAAATAGAATGTAAACCCTTACCAGCACTTGGAAATATACAATTTGCTAGAACTTAGTCTCTTAACATATATTTCTACTGAAGCAGTGAGTGTTATCATGCCTGCTCTGTGCAGCCATAGAACATAATAAAGCGTAATATATTAAAAAATATGTTAATAAATGTGAACCATCAAAGTGAATTTCTAGTGGATTACTGATTGGTGTAAAACATCTATGGCATCTGTGATATGGTATTGTGAGCTTCGGGGGTTTAAAGCTTAGTTTTACATATTTAAACTACATTGATCACTGTAGCTACTGAATTTGCTTTCAACGAAGATGTTTTTGTTTGCACTGAAAAACACTTGGTGGCTGTTATGATTCAAACCTCTTCTTTGAAATTTAGAATTGTTATCTGAACAAATTACCATTTGATAATTACTCTGCAGAATGCCCAGGGAGGTGGTGGAGGCCAGACCCCTGGAGACATTCTGGGTTAGGCTTTATGGAGCTCTGAGCAATCTGATCTAGTTGGGAATATCCCTGTTTACTGGGGGGGTGGGGGTGGGAGGGTGGGGAGGTGGTGTGTTGGACTAGATGACCTGTAGAGGTCCCCTCCAACACAGTGCATTCTGTGATTCTGTAAATATATTTCAAAACAATAATGTGCTGGATAACTAATAGTTCCATGGATATACTTTCCTAACACAAATATGCATTGTTATTATTATTACTATTATCATCATCATTATTATTGGTTTTGCAATTAGTAGTAGAAAAAACTAAAATTGGAAAATCAAATTAATTATTACTAGTACTTATAATCTATTAATATACTTCTTATTTGTGGTCTTGTGTGTAGAAAGTATATGTTTTTCATTTAGCTGTCTCCATTGTGTTGGCAGGTGCCATGTAATACTGAGAAAATGGCAGAGAATGAAAAAAAAAACCCACTAATGCAGCAGGAATACTAGCTTCATTGAATAATATCTGACTGTTCCTTTTAATAAATGCAATTCTAAAGAGAATTTAAAATGTATGGCCCCAGGATTCAATGAAAAATTACTGGTAACAGTAGCAATAGTAATCACCATCACTAACGCTTTTCTTATAAAATGTGTCAGGACTGAGTAACAGTCACTTTTCCTTTCGCATTTCACTTGTACAGAATCTCCATTCTAAAAATATCTTTAAGCAGACACAGCAGACAAGATGGAAGAGCAGGGCAGTAGCTCATGCAATTTTCCTCTCAGTGGAACGTTCTCACTGGTAAAATGTCATCAAGGTAATATTTTTTACAAAACAGAAGGGAAAATTAGTCCTGACAGGAGATCTGACCATTCACACATATGCATAGAATTGAGAGAGAGTCTGTTCCTAAAATAGCAACATGGCAGGCCTGTGAGTTTACAGAAGGTATAGCTCATAAAAGTATATCACCATGGTCATGGGACATGTAAGCTCAGACAGAACTGAACGGAGCAAGAGAATGCTAAAAATTCTTAGAATGTGGATTTTTATTAAACAAAAAAATAATTAACTTCTACTTCAAAGGGAATCCATCAATATATTAAAAACTGAAAAAGGATAAGATAGAGTTTTGAATTACCTGATTATATTTTAGTAATAGCATTGAGCGACAGTATGAAAATTGAACTACTGATACTAAGTAGTAAAGAGAATATATTTGAGACAAGGGTGGAACTACAAAGCACTGGGTGGCTTACCATAGCGATGACTGCTGCTCCAGCTCCAGCGAGTGCCACAATGAATAAGTGGAATGTCATGTTAAGCTGCAAAGTGGGACAAAGAAAAGGACTTTCATGGTGGTACACTAAACACAAACTGAACAAAAAGTCAGGATGACAGAGCAAATAATTACCTTCCTAGTGCCGCCCTGCTACTTTTTCCAAAAGATTGACATTACTACATGACATTGTGCTTGTGGTTGGTTTTTTTTATGATACTCATATAATGGAGAAAGCCTATTTTAAGATAGTGAATTTAAATCATAAATGTTATTAAAAACAATCATTTAAAAACAAACAGTCCAGCACTGTGTGCTGACTGCACAGCAAGGGCCACATTTTCTTAAATGGTTTTGGTATAGAAACAGACTATGTACCTTAACTCTAAGAAGATTTATTCAGACACAGTGAGACCCAGAGGAACATTTAGCAAAGTAGCCTCTGCCTTCAGAAGGATGAAGATTTAGCCCCATTTTCTGTTTTAGATAGGTGTAATTTTATTTGTCCTGTCTTCATTCCTGATTATTTGAAACACAGAAACCTCACCTGCACTGAAATACAGGGCCTTTGCCAAAGGGAAAAATTACATAGGAAAATATAGGACTTTCTATCCTAGCAGACTGCAAGATTTGGTCAAATTCATTTGAAATTTTTACTCTCCTGTCACAACAGCAATCATAAGATCTTTAAACAGTGATTCATTATATAGAGCTATTCACTGTGCAGCAAGTACATTAGCTTTCAGAAAGATCTCAGTAAAAAAAAATACATGACAATGGAAGTCTTAAAAACAACAAATGTATTTAGAAAACAAATGTCTGGAGAACCTGCATAGACTAAATTTTGTAGGTGGTGAAAGACTAGGAAAAGTACTTGCTGGCTATATTTTCCACTGGGAGTTTGTTCCATCACTATACTTAGAAGTAGAACATTAAGAGTAAGAAGAAAACACCACATCAGTTACTTCCCATAGTAACATATATTATAGATTTGCCAAAAGTATTATCACTTTTATTCACCTCATTAGAGTCACACATCTTGATGAAGCTTTCTGATGAAGTGCAAACCTTCTTTTCCTCTCCAATAGTTACAATACCTGGAGTGGGATAAATATCACAGTATTTAGTATTGCTAGTACATGGCAGGTTACTTCATGTGAGCCAGAAAGCTAAGAAGAAGAAAATCTTGGCTGCTTTGCAGAACTTTTTTTAAGAACTGGAGCATCTTCCCTATGAGGGCAGGCTGAAAGCTGGGGCTGTCCAGCCTGGAGAAGCCAAGGCACTGGGGAAACCTTATAGCAGCTCTCCAGTGCCTACAGGAAAGCTGGAAATGGACTTTTTACAGGGGCATGTATTGATAGGATGAGGTTGCATACTGAAAGAGGGTAGATTAGATTAGACATTAGGAAGAAATTCTTCACTGTGAGGGCAGTGAATCACTGGAATAGGTTGCCCACAGAAGTTGTGGATGTTCCATCCCTGGAGGTGTTCAAGGCTGAGTTGGGTGGGGCTTTGAGCAACCTAACTAGGTGAAGTTGTCCCTGCCTATGGTTGGGGGCTTGGAACTAGATCAATGTTTAAGGTCCCTTCCAACCCAAACCATTCTATGACAGTTTCGGCCATCACAAAATTAACACATCATCTATTTAATAAAAGCCCCAGTAGGAAATATGTAGGTAATATTTTTACTTTTTTATTTTGTCATTCTGGTAAGTACTTTCATTCCAGATTTCGATCAGCACAATAATCAAAACACCAGAAAATTATTTGAGGTCAATATATACATTTACCATGCTGTTCACAAACATTCTCTATGCTCATGTTGATCTAGTACAAAGCTGCTTTTGCAAGTTATTAGAAAGCATTATGCAAACATATACTTTATTGTAATAATAGTTTCTCTACCATGAAAAAGGACACTGCTCCTTCCTATTAGTGATCAGTGGGTTTTACACTGTATTTACAAGAAGCATGTACCTTCACAGAACATACATTTTATATGTTATTGTTCAATGTATACTTTAAATAGAATTATTAATACAAGTAGGCATTATTATTAGAAACATAAAAGGTCACAGAAAGAAGAATTAATACTCTTGATGAGATCTGTACAGAAAAAATGCTTTCTCAACTCACCTGTTATGCTGTGGAGAACAAAACCCATCATAACATTTTAATTTCACCCCCCATAAAAACAATAATGTGGAATATTTTGTTTCACCTTAAGTGAAATGTTTAATATGAACCAAACTCTTTCATTCCTAAGCAATACAGCATTTGTTATATCTCAGCAGTTAAAAATACACTGTGAAATATATATTCAGACTATGGGAATTGCTTTGAGAAGCCTGAACTCCTGGGGGCTGATTGGGTTTAACTCTCTGAGAAGGGCAAGAGCTTTTTTGACAAAAGCCTTGCCAAATTAGTGAAAAGAACTTTAGACTAAAGCTCTGGGGGAGGGATTCCTCAGTCCATCCTACCACTAGTACTTTGAGGTCCGTGCCAGCAGCTCATGCCTAGAGCCTGGAGAAGAACTGGAGGCCATTAGGAGAGCACTTGAAGTGCAGGACAAAGGAATCCCAGACATTAAATCAGTTTCTACAGGGGCCCAGCATAACTTCCTCTGTGCTAATGCAGGTGGAATGATGAACAAACAAGAGGAGATAGAGATAAGCATGTCTACAAGGGTACCATATTATTGGCATCACTGAGACATGGTGGGATGGCTCCTATGACTACAATGTTGAGACAGAGGATCACAAGCTCTTTAGAAAAGATATGCAGGGGAGGTGAGCAAATGTCACCCTTTAACTCTGCAACCAGCTCATGGAGCTCAACCTGGTGATGGATGAGAAGATGACTGAAAGCTTGTGGGTCAGAATTAAAGGCAGGGCAGGGACAAGTGACATTATAATGGGGGTCTGCCACAGGCCACCCGGCTAAGAAGAGTAAGAGGATAAGGTCTTCTACAGACCGATAGGAGCAGCATTTGTATTCACATGCCCTGGTCCTCATGGGGAACTTTGACCATTCTGATACTTGTTAGAGGGACAAGACAGCAGAACACAACAATTCTGGTAAATTCCTAAAAGGTATTAATGACAATTTCATTCTCCAAGTGGTTGAGAAGACAATGAGGGAAAGTACTATTCTGGACTTTGTTCTCACCAACAAGGAGGGCCTGGTGGAGAATGAGAAACTTAAGGGCAACCTTGGGTGCACTGACCACAAGATGGTGGAGTTCAGGATCTTTAGGGTGACAATTCTGGGAAGACGGACAATATTGATTCAAATTTGTCAGGCCTGGAAATGCAGTGCATCTCTAATATACTGCCTTGACTAGGGGGTAAAAGGATAGAAAGAGATGCTTAGTTACTTCAGAAACACTGAAACAATTTGTTTCAGATACAGGGAAGCAAAGCAATGTGAAGCTTTCTTTTGTGAAATCTTGCTCTATTAAATGTTCTTCATTCACGTACCATACTGGCGAAGATCCAAGCAGAGATTAGCTCCATCCACTATGGTGGCATTTCGGCAAATGGTCCACAGATTGAAGTACATGTAAACAGGCAGAGAAGTGAAAGCTGTAACACCAAGCCAGGCCAACATAAAGATGTATGTCAGCATAATAAACTGCAGTAAAAGAGGGAAAAATAAAACCAGTGGTAAGTCATAACTTGACTGATACTCCATTGCAAAAAAGAAACCCCAGAGAAGTAACAGACACATTTCAGACCAGTTTTGTCTGTTTCTGTGCTTATTTAAATTACATACTGATAATTAATTCAAGATCTAATCAAAGTGAGTGATGGAGCAAGCTTACTCCATGTTACTGTCAGTCTTGGGCCTACGCACCACATCTGAAGTACAGACAGCTGCCTGCATTGTGAAGCATGTCTCTCCCTCTCTCCCATCACTGCTACTCCATAGTTAAGGCAAGAAGTGGCACTGCTTTTTTCCACTATGAATCATGATGCAAAGAAAATTAGAATGAAATGATACAGGCTTTTCCTGCTTTTGCTTTCAAAATCTGTCTCAATAAAGTTGAGTCATTACCCACTGCTGCCACAAAATATCACTGGCAAATCCATTCTGCACCGAACCAATGAGACAATATATTTCTCATTTTATCACTGTATTTAGACATATTTGGAGTCTGCATACAAGGGAATTCATAATTCAGAACAAACAAGAGTGCTTACCTCTGTTAATAAGAAACACATTAACTTACATGCTTTGCAACATGTTCCCCAAAGCCTACACATTTTAATTTTTTTTAGCCATGAGCATCCAGAGTATAGCAATCTGCTTGTAGGAGGCACTGAACTCTACTTCAGGGATGGTAGCTACACCAGCACACTCAGCTTGTGTAAATTTGTATGAATTCTACATTACTACTCTGCTGTTTGAAATGACTAGCAGACACACTCATTGATAAAAAAAATTACTTTTTAATTTTATGCTGCAGGAAGGATGCTACAAGATGAAATGTGGAACATAAGTCAGTCTCTAAAGGTTGAATCTAAAGCCCCAAGATTTGATGGTTCCATAAATGCTGCTGAATTTAAACAAATTACTGAACCAAAAAACCTTTCATGACAGTAATATTTTCCTAGCTGTTTATCACAGAAAAATATTGACTCTGAGAATAAGAAATAAGAGCTGTTTTGGAAAGCTGAATAATTTGCTCCACAATCTGCTAACATTAAGTCTTAAACAGAGAATAAGGGCAAACCAGAAGACATTTAACATTTAATTTTAAATATGAGATCTATTACATAAGGTGATGAAGGAAAAAGCCTAATAGAAATTCAGACATTAGTTATGGAAAGTTCAGATTCAGAAGGGTTGTAAATGGTAGTAATAATAACAGAGGGATGACTTGCCCATGTGGACCTGATCAGGAAAAGTGACTCTATTATTTTGAAGTTATGGGCTGGACATTCTCAAGCCATATTAAAGAGACCTGAATTTTATTTACTTTAACTCACTTTCAAAGAGTATTAAAGAAAAGCCATTTTAATTCTGAGGAAGTGTGTTTACATAGAGATTTAATGTACTTTAATTAATTCACTTTAAAATTAAATTCAGATTAATTTTCCAAACTGTCCCTAGGCTTGAATAGCTGGTGAATTTATAGCACTAAAATGAATTATGAGAAGGATGCAGGAAAGTGGTATAAAGAGTAGAAGTATTCTGTTTAATAGTTCAGATATCTACTTTCTATTAGTTTCTTCAGTTAGTACTCAACACTTCAGTTTTACCTGCAACTTTGTAAATTATGTATCATTGTAACTTTTCCCTTAACACCAAACTAGTTTAAAAGGAAAATGGATGTATCTGATTGTGTTTAAAGACTTCTGAAAATGCATTCATGCAGATAACGGTTGTGTTCCTCTCCCAAAAAAAACAACTGATAACACAGAGGAAAGGGTAGCAAGGTCTATAATAAATATGCACCCTTGAATGTTACAGTAGAATTTTCTGTGTATTATTTGCCTTATATAATGGAAATTCTATTGCATCTATAATGGAAAAAATAGTCAATACAACTAAATAGTGTTCTTTACACATTCCTATTTATTTTTCATTATTGTTCCTTTATTGTTTTCTTTTTTTATCTCTTATCTTTTTTTTTTTTTCCTCTCTCCATTTTACAGTGTTAAAGCTAATAAGGCAACATCTGGTACAACCCCGGGCACCCATTTACAAATAATTACTTGGAAAATTACTTGGAAATGTAGTTTCACTTCAGGGCTATGAATTCTCAAATAAATTGCTATGTCTGGTCTTAATTTATTATCATGCTGAAGAGTTGTACTCAATTTTTCTAAAGCAGGAAGAAAGCAGGATGTTAGGAAGTATGTTGAGTTGCTGGAACGAGTCCAGAGAAGGGCCACGAAGTTGGTGAGGGGCTTGGAGCACAAGCCCTATGAGGAGAGACTGAGGGAGCTGGGGTTGCTTAGCCTGGAGAGGAGGAGACTCAGGGGTGACCCTGAGTAGTGCTCTCTACAACTACCTGAGGGGAAGTTGTAGAGAGGTGGATGTTGGTCTCTTCTCCCAGGCAGCCAGTACCAGAACAAGAAGACACAGTCTTAGGCTGCGCCAGGGGAGGTTTAGGTTGGATGTTAGGAAGAAGTTCTATACAGAGAGAGTAATTGCCCATTGGGATGGGTTGCCCGGGGAAGTGGTGGAGTCACCATCCTTGGAGGTGTTCAGGAGGAGACTTGATGGGTTGTTTGGTGCCATGGTTTAGTTGTTTAGGTGGGTTGGATTGGTTGAAGTGTTGGACACGATGATCTTGATGGTCTCTTCCAACCTGATTTATTGTTCTATTAGTCTATTCTATTTAGGTTTTCTCTGTGTTCCCAGAACAGATTTTCTTAGTTTATTATATTTTAGAAGTATTTGAAAAGTAAGACCTCCTAGCTTATGAGTTTGCAAAAAAGACCTCATTTTTCAGCTGCCTTCTAGAATGTCTGAACTTTATAAAAAAATCAGTGTATCTCTCAGTGTTGTACATGCATGATAATGTAACGGATAAGTAAATCTTGGATACTTGTTATATTATTGAACTATGCTAGCTGTTTTTAAGACTGGGCTCCACACAGATTCAGCAATCTTCCTGTTCTATCATTAGAACCAAATGGAGGAAAAATATCAGCCTTACTATGAGAATTACAATTCCTATTTAGTATATTTTTATTTTCTGATCTGTAGTAGAAATGACACACTCTGTTTGCTTAAGAAGCTTGCTTAAAAATCTGTACTGTGAAAATACAAAGTACTGTTATAGCAAATAGGCAAAACCCCCAGATCTTATTAGGCTCTAAAAAAATTTGCCTTGGGCATAGAATAAGAGGAGAAATCTGTCAGATGCTAGTGGCTGTGAGTCTCAAGAGCCGTCTGCTTAGAGAGAATTGCCTGCTTGTTTATGGAAAGATTCTCTTTTAAAAACATGAATCTATTGTGGAGCAAATCAAATGAGGATTTAACAACAACAACAACAACAAAAAGAAAAGGAAGAGCTTTATTTTTCCTCTTTCAGTCACTTCTGACTGAAGAGCCAGTGATCAATGATGTGCCCAAATTCCTGTCATAAGACGACAGTGGGAAGAGATTGAGAAATTGCTTTTGTTTAATGTAAGAATACCTAAAATACAAACCTTCACATTAAATCACTTAGCTATGAATTATTCTTGGAAGCTGCTATCACTGATACCAGTGAAACACACCACAAAACCGTGATCTGAGCAATAATACACTTTCTGCTGTAGGAGCAGTAAGAGGCAAAATGTTAACCTTGCACAAGTCATTAATTTCTACCAACAGGAGGTAATAGCTTGTAAATTCTTGTTATAATGGCAAGAATTTTTGAATTTATTTTTTTTAAACTACCATTGAAAGACTGAAGTATTTTTTAGATAATTTTCTCTGCTATTCTTTGCTCTAGAGACCTTAAAATAAATGCTTAAAGAGCCTGTTTACTCCAAGAATTAAATTCAAATCTCAGTCTCCTGAGATTCAAAGGGATCTTGTTCCTTTGAAGTAGCACTCTCCTATGTGACAAGCCAAATATCTGTGGAATAGTAGTACAGCATCTTAAAGAGGTATCACAGTTTGTTCTTTAGTACACTCTGTATTGTGTTGGTAGTGAAAATTACTTTCTCTGATCAGTTCAATTTTCACTGTTAAAAGCCAAACATAAACCCAAATCAAACTAGAAGTGATAGTTAAATTCATTTACCAAATCATAAAGATAAAATTTGACTGATCAATAAGCAGTTCACATCAGGAAAGAACAGCTGAAGTAAATAGTTATTTCAACAAAACAAATCTTTATACCTTTGTAGTGGTTAATTTATTGTACCAAAGGGATGGCTGGTAAAACGTTCTCACCAGATTTTATAAGCTTTTGATTGTCAGTAATAGCTTTCCTGAAACATAAATTATCAAATTATTTGGATCATCAACTCTTCCAAAAATATTTTTTTCATAAAATCTATTTTCACAGAACAGTATCAGGAAGCAGTGATTTCAGAGCGTGTTCTGAAATCATATGTATACAGCACAACAGCTTTCATGGTGGTCATAGCTGCTTGAAATCCTGTTTCCACTGTAAACACTGCCTAAATCCTATCCATTTTAGTAGGAACAAAATTTCAAATAAAAATGCATGGATACTTGCCCCATGAAAGCACATTCACCGAATTTCAAACACTGTTATGATTGCTTCAGTGACCCTAGGGATAGAGATCATGAAATCCTACCTAAAAGTTACTGTTACTGTAGAGAGACAGATTGAAATGGAAATAAACACAGAACACTGCTGCTTACTACAAAACAAAATATTGACACACAGCAACAAATTAGAAGTGCCTCAATACAACTTAACACCAGGAAATTCATGTTGCCATGTAGTTTTATTGGTTCCAAACCACTCACATTAACAATGCCTCTCAATTTATTCATGTATTTATTTTATATGAACTCCCTACATGAGCTCTCAAACCAGAGTTTTCTAAGAGTTATACCTTGCTGTGTTTTTCTCTCATTTACATTTATTGTTCTATCACACACACACAAACAGTTTACTTGATGGCTCAAGAGGTTCCTTTGAAACCTCTTGACAGGCTCAGAAATTCTCTTTGACAGCTTTCACCAGAGATCATAACTGCACTTACAGAGATCATATACCTCCATCCTGCCAAAAGTCTGTTAGCTTCACTGTGAAACCCTGTCAGTGCAGGTCATCACTTGAAGATAAGCTTAGGGTTAGCTTGGCTGTTACTAACTGGGCACCTGACCTGTGCAGTATGTTCTGTAGTCCCGGTTCTGGGTGCAGTTTCCCAACTGCACATCAGAAAAAGGCCCTGCTTGCCATTTGATGTCAACTCAGAAGCATGAACAGGAAGATCTTTTCAATTTTGTCTTGATTTGCCCTGTCTTACTAATATCATGTTCACTGTCAATAATCTATAGATTTTATTTCAATACTAATAAAAACATATTTAGCTTTAGCACTTTGCACATCTTCAAATTCATAAATGATGTTTGACTTTCAGACTTTCTGCTTCAATCTTCACTTTTCATAGGACAAATTCCTCTGAGTTACTACTGCTGTCTCTTTAACCTGTACATATTCTGCATAAACACATTTACCTAGTCTGTTTAAATTATTCATTGAAACTGCCACATATTTTCTCAAATGCTGAACTTTGTCTTGATGAAGTTGTGCTGATAATTCTTGCATTTAGGAAGAAGTCAGACTTCAAAGTACTATGTGTTCCTACCTCAGACCTTTTTATTTGCATTCAATTTTCTATAATGCAGGGTTCTGCCTATTACCACAGATCTACAATCCAGACTCAGTAATTTCCTTTGACAGCCTTTAACATAGATTAGTGTAAATTTACATATGTTGTTCCTGTTCATAATCTGTGTTCTTAAAATGCAGATGTGTGTTCTTTTTTTTACTTTGGGGAGGTTCAGAATTCATCCCAAAACAATTTTGCAATTTTGTACTTTTAAAGAATCTACATAAATACTTCAACCTCTTCCCTACATTTTTTGCAATAGCATCTTAAATGTCTAGTTCCCTACATGCAAATATGAGGAAGGGCAAGTGGAAAACGTACTGGGTAATGTACTGGGTTGCTGTAGAAAAGATTGGGTTGCAGAAGCTAAACCAGCCTTTGTTGCTTAGTTAAAAATGTTTGGTTGTCTAGAACAAAAACATATTATTCATATTTATTTGTTTACATTTAAATACATTTCAATTTTATTAAATTTTATTTAAATCTAAATAAATCAGAAATGTAAAAAAATTATACAGGTGTATAATTATGTTAAACTCATTGATATATCAATTCTTGATATGTCACAGATCATCCTCTGTGACCTTAGCTAACCTCTTTTGGTATTCACACTCCCTCTTCTTACACATAGTATGAAATCCAAATACCTTTAAGGAGGACTATTAAATAGCTCACAGTCAAAAGGCCTCCTCTAATGTTCTTGTTTCTGTGCTAACCAGCATTTCCTACACTCATGCCTCATTCCTAATCAGAAGCAAAAAATGAAGTGAAAGTATTTCAACATATTTAATTTTACATATAATGCTGCTGGAAGAAAGAGACTGAGGTCCTGATATTATCAATGAATGCACTAGAAGTCATGTAAAACACACACTTACAAAGTCTTTTCTGCTCAAAGTATCACTGTAATTTCTGTCAGTCACTTGTTGGATATTCATTATTGTCTCTACAAAACATGTTAAGCCTATCTCTGACATGCTACATTCCTAGGCACAGCTCCAGAAGGCTTGAAACATGGATGTATTTCATGTTATGCTACTACTGTCATGAGGCTGATTCTCCTTGGCTTGTGTTCAACTGCTTCAAGATTAAAAAAAAAAAAAAAAAGGCAAAAAAGAAAAAAGCCAATACTGGTCGAAATATCTCTTCATAGAGGGACAGATGACAGACTTCTCAGGTTTGCCCAATTGCAGTTCTTCCACATAATAGTTAATGCGGCATTCCTTAGGTTGTTAAAATCTAGTACCAGAAAACTATTACATTTCTGAATTTTTTAATTTTGAAGTATCCATTTTATGTAACTGTTTTGTTTGGGTTTGTTCAAACAGTTTTCTACTACAGGTATTTTAAATGGTGGAAAAATCTGATTTTGGCAAAACTAAAAGCACTTCTTACTGCTAATTTCTGCTTTTCACCTGCACACAGAGTTTATCTATAATTTCCTTTAAATGTGTATTTCAAGGTTGAAACACTACACATAATGTCTATTGTTTTGTAACTATTTAGATGCCTTTCTGATTTATTCTGAATTGATTTCCTGGAAGCATTGAAGGTGGTTTCATAGCGGCATCAGAAATACAAAAAGAAGGTTCTCTAACAAAGTGAAAATTTGCTTTGTTAACAAACCCACTAACTGTCAGAACATACTCAATCCAAAGGAGATAGCTTTGCATTGATGGAAGGCTAGGTTTTCCCAGAAAATGTCATAATTTCTCTTTTTGATACTTCCTTATAAACCACTTATACTATTATTTTTTAATTTCTAAATCTTTAGAATGTTGCTGGGTTTGTAGCATTGTGCTGCTTGAAGTTCTTAGCAATGTCCTTCAGGCAAGACTATAATTCTTGTAGTTCAACAGGCTTCTGCAGTCCTACAGAGAATTGGATCTGATCTGTATTTAACAGCAGCAGAATTTCCTATTTATTTTTACAATCTTTCAGATAGGAATTGCTTTTCTTCAAAATATATATGTTTATGGTTTTACTTTCCTAGTTTTCCACCTTCTTTTCTTTTTGGGGGTGTTTCTAACACTTCAAGGTATTCTCTGTTGGGTTTTTATTTACATGTGACTACAGATAATAACCTGTTCTTTAAAACTGCCTTTTTAAAGCAGTGGAGTAGATCTTCATTAAATACTTCTGCTTCAAGGGTTCTTCAGATTATATTCATGCTACATAACTATACAATTCAAAAACCCAAAGTATGAAAAGCCATCAGTTTCATCATGACCCACTCCTTGTCACTGTAGGCAGGTCCTAGTAGTATATTTTCCAGTTATTTTGCTTCCAAATTCCAGATAGCTGATTTGTAAAATCCTGATCCACACTCTAATGGTTTTCAGCAATGACAAATTTTCTACACAGAACAAAACATAACACCCAGCTGAGAAAAGACTCTTCACATTTTTCAAGTTGCCAAGACTGTGTTTTTTGTTCAGGAAGTTTGCATGGTCTGTATTTAGAAACTAGATAGTGAAGCTTAAACTAGAAAGCAGAAATAATACTCTTATAACCTTTCTAAACAGTTGTCTCAGCGTAAATGTGTGGCTGTCAAAAACAAGATCACAAAATCTTTCTTGATTTGCAGCTTCAAAAGACTATGAGAGATTCAAGGGGTATAGGCCTTCCTTTCTCATTTGCTGTCTTTCCAAGCAGCAAAAGTGAGTAACATAGCTTTTAATCTGCCAGAAGATTCTAAACATGTGACTTTAAAGGTTAAAGCTCCTCAGATGTAAGAACTATTGGTAAAAGTACTCCAGTTTGAGTTTTCTATGTATTTTGGTGATAGTAACTTTGAGTGGCAGAACTGAAAAACAAGCAGGCTAGAAACCAGTGTGAGTGGATATGGAACACATCTTTGACCATAAAATTGTGAGCTTAAGATGTATAGATGCATTGAAAAAGATGAAAGCAGAGAGGTGAGAACAAGACTCAGGGACAACTGATCATCTGGTAAAGTATTTAAGTTAAAACTGAGAAGAATTATCTGAACCAAAGGGAAATAAAGCTATAATCTGAAAAAAAAATTATGGTTCCAAATAGAAAGATAAAGCCAAAGGAGAAAGTATAACATCTCCCAGAGTCAAGCACACTTTGTAGAAAAGAAAACAACTACATTAAAAAAAAAACCTACTTATTGACTGAGTTTATATGCCAAGAAAAAAATCTGTCCTCATGTGAAAGACACAGCACAATCTGAAGCAAAGACATTTTGTCCAGTTTATCACAAGCAATATAAATTATGTCAGTGAGCAGCAAGGCCAAGAGAAGCTGAGAAGCTGCTGGCAAAGCATATTACAAAGTCTGGCACACTCCTCTATTAAAGAAAGCAATGAACACTGCAGTCAATAGAAGGGCTTTGTATAAAGCACATGGTAAGTTATGTGAGAAGAGGAATGATCGGATGATTTTGTAAGTGTGATATCCCTTAGTGAGAAAATGCAGAAGAATAAAGTAAGGATCACAGAAATGACAGGCTAAAAGTATAGTAAACATCTACAAATATGTATCAAAATAATTTCTAAGCTCACTGCAAAAGATTTCTGAAGTATAAGAAAATTTCTGAAGTATAAGAAACAGATAAAGAAAAAAAAAAAGGCATAAATTGCATTCTTTCTTTTTAAGAAAAAGAGAGACACATTCAAGATTCTCAATGTCCTTCTTAAATTGAGGGGTCCAGAACTGGACACAGTACTCAAGGTGTGGCCTAACCAGCGCTGAGTACAGGGGCACAATGACTTCCCTGCTACTGCTGGCCGCACTATTCTTGATGCAGGCCAGTTAGTTAGTTAGTTGCAGAACAGTCAATTACCAAAAACATTAGTTATGTACTTGATATTGAACAGGGATCTCAAAAGTAATCTCAATTTAAATAGTCAGCAATTTTAATGTGAGTAACCTTCATTTAAGTCCCAGTGTAAATCAGAATTTTTTGAAACTAGGTTTTCTGGGGTCATACGTGAATGGGGTCTGCAAACCAGAGAAAACAAAGGAGGCAATAATGGGTTGTTTGCCATTTAAAAACAAAACAAAACTTGAGGACAGATATCTTCTTATCCCAAAGAGGAACAGGCACATTTTCTAAAATAAAAGTGAACATATTAATGAGAAAAATAGTTCTTGCTGAGTATAGCTGAAGGTGTTACACACTTTCAGTCCTGTCTCAAACAGCTTATGTTGCTGAGAAACTTTTTCATTAAACTCTTAAAAGTAATTGTTCCTAAGTAACAAGAGTTATTTAGTGACTAACCACTATGGAGCACATTTCTAACAATCTAAAATGAAGTATCAGAAAATATTAAAGAAATCAATTAAAAGAAATAAACTTCACAAGGCACTACAAATATGAAAAACATGTTGAAATTGTCATCAGTACCAAAGCTCTCTTTACTACTTACCCAGGCACTGACACATCTGCCGCAAGTGGTGATTTTGAAGTCCCCATAGAGATCCTTGATGGCACCAGTTGTAAAGAATCCCTCCACCATCAGCAAAATGCCATATACAAAGAATGCAGCTGCTACACCATATATCACATATTTGAAGATGTCAATCCTGTATAGAAAGAGTAAAAATTATTTATCTGCAAAAATATCTAAAGCTGACTGAAATTTCAGGGTGAGATAATTAGACTCACTAAGCCTCAAAGCCTCCACACTTGAGTCAGTTTAAGTGCTGATGTGATATAATGATAGCTGGATCTGAGGACAGGAATGTACTTTAGAATAAAAGTGCATTGATAGAAGAAACACTGGACCTTTTGATTTAATAAGATGCAAAAAATGGATCCGTGTAGGTAAGACAGCACAATTTGTCAGAATATTTTAAAAGTCGGTTAATTTTAATTTTCTTTTTCTTCCAAATAAAGTGGGAAAGGTAAAAGAAAAGGAAATGTGAGTCTGACACATCTCCTGGCAACACATTGCATATGGCACTTAGGTTATAGAAAAGATAATTTTGTCACAATCTTCAATAAACCTTTCTACATGTACAAGTAGCTCTCAAATCACAATGCCAATATGTGCTACCTTCTCATTATTCTTCTACTTGCTCTCCAAAGGACAAAGTATCTGACACAAAATAATGAAGTCATCAACACAAATCCCTAATTTAAAACCAGAAACATTATTCTGAACGTAATAAGGTCGGGTCATCTGTCATTCTTCTACAACAGGGCTTTAATAACATCATTTCACAGGCCCTAAGCTCATGAAATGGACAGTTTACAGTGTAACATGTAGAGCCACAAAAGGCTCAATTTATTACAAGGAAGATTATCTGGGTTGTTATGTGGTTGTCCTGCCTATCAGTATCTTGAAGCTCAATAGTAGTTCAAGGAGACTGCCTTCTAAATATTTTTCATGATCAGAGCATGTGAAAAGATGATGGAAAGCACCTCTCTATTCTAAGTGTTTTGTCTAAAACTTCCAGTTGTCATTGCCTTGGATCAGCAAGCTTCAATGTTTCCTACTTGGACTTCTCTAAAAACCTAGGCACAATAAGCTTGCACTTTATCAATGTGCCATGGCAGGAATTGTGCAGCTCTTCAGAAAATGGTTACTTGCAGCATCTCATAACAAAGTAGCACAAAACCCAAGCCAAACTCAACAGGATCTGCAAGTTGAATTCTGACAGGCACCAAACAATTGCCCAAAATGGACATTTCTCAACACATAAAGGTTGATACTTCTATTGTTACAGAAAGAAATAATTAATGAACATTTCTTTAGGATCATCCAAAGATAACTTTCAACATATTATACATGTTTAACGTGTAATATAATAATGAAGCTCAAAATCTCATTAAAGTGTTTTTGCATTTGGATGGTTTTAAGAGATTCAAAGTCAAATTTAAGCTTACAGTTGATATTTCAGGTGTATGATTGTGTTTGCAACTTCAGTGAGCATATATTGAGCTTGCCTTAGTCTCATAAAAATACAGTGAATGTATGACCTAACTGGGAGTAGGAGAGCTATTATAAATTAACAGTTCTGCAATTTGTTGTAGTATTAAATATATATAACTACAGATTATATTGGAATGGGATGCCTGGGGAGGTGGTGGAGTCACCATCCCTCCAGGTATTCAAGAGGAGATTGGACGTGGTACTTGGTGCCATGGTCTAGTCATGAGGTCTGTGGTGACAGGTTGGACTCGATGATCCCCAAGGTCTCTTCCAACCTTAGCGATACTGTGATACTTTAAAAATCCCATTTCCCTAGTTTTGTAGTTATTCAGCCAGTGCAACTGTGTTATAACAAGCAAACTGTATTTTGAGCCTATCTTGTCTTTATTGGTGACAATACATTTACAAGAAACAGGCAGCAACTTCCTGACTATTCCATAAGCCATCTTCCAATCTCCATACCTTATAAAACTGTGATCAGCATATTAAATGTGGGGGTTCTGCCAGCAGCAGCTCCTCACAGACCTTTGTATGTTTAGTGCTGTACAAATTACAAGCTATATTTGCCCTAAAGAGGTTGAGACCTTTGGGAAGTCCAGAGACTATTTGAGCCATTGCAACACCCCTTTAAATCATTTGTGTTGGGTCTCCCACTGAGTTGCTTGTATTAAAATGCATACTAAAAGATCTCTGCTTTTCCTTCAGTCTTATGTTTAAGTAAAGGAATGCCTTTCACTTAAGTCTTCCTTTCACAAAGAAATAAAATATATATAACTATAGCAAAATATAGAAATTTCTTCCTCATAAACTCTCCACACAGAGAAGTAGTAAAATCTCTACTGATCAGACTATGAGATGAAACAGACAGACTTAGTCAAACAAACAAAGGATATTGTATAATGCGAAGAGTAAAACTATGAACAAAGATTATGAAACAATCATACAACTACCTCTTTTAAGGCAAGATAGAATTTATTAATATTAATATAAATAAAACACACACTAAGTTTAGTTATACTGCAATATAATTCTGTATTGCAATATAACTAAACTGTGTGTGTGTTATATTTAAAGAAAATTTATTGCAACAGTAACATTTTATATATGAAGTTTTGAGGATAATGTTGACGTTAAATTATTCTTCAGCATCTAATAAATTTCACATAAACTTTGATTTTCCAACTAAATTATAGCATATAATAAAATAAAGGCCCTGTAAAACGCCTTTCTTTAATATAACATTTGATTCTTTGTGGATGAACTCAAGGATATTAATTGCCATCTGTGTTTCAGTCAAGTCTCAAATGCTGCAGACAGAATATGAGGGCAAACAGGGAGGTAGAAGGGAATGGCAGAAGGGATGATGAACATGAGCCAATGGGAGAGATGGGTAAGATAAAAAAAAGGACCAGCAGGGATTACACTTGTGTAGGATGGAATAGAAGGAATGAGGTGGGTAATCAGTAAAGGGAAAATAAAATATACATATATATATATATATATGATAAATTCTGTACTGCTGAAAGGCTTGCAAAGATATACATTAGGGGAAGGCTGCAGCCACATGAAAAAGAAATCTTGAATAACTCTCTAAATGCAGGAGTTCTATGAATAGTATATAATAATATAATTGAAGTAATGAAAAGGCAGTCAGTAAAGAATGTTAATAATTTTATGTTGATTATGCAATCTTCACATATTAACCTAGGCTCCTGGGTAGAATAAGATCAATGATTACCTAAGTTAATTGTGACAAAATCTTGAAATTATTAAAAACTTTTATTGTTATAGAAAAATCTAAGCCATATTTCACATAGCATTTTAACCTTGTAGACACTCCATAGACTCCTGATCTGCTTTCCCTCACAACAGTATGTTTGGAAATGTTAGAAACACAAACACCACTGTTTTCAAATTTGTGATTTAAATCAAGCTGATCTTCCAGTTTTTAGCTCTTTTTTAGGGTCATTACTCCATACTAAGTGGAATTCCTACTTCATTATTCTGAATGTGGATTCTATCTAATAGAATGTATATTAATATTGATCCAGAGAAAACACTTTCTACCACTGACAGAATTTATTGATGGAAGTCATCAACATCAACATCTCAAAGAGCACATAGTAACTGAATATGGAGCAGACAATCTGGAAGTGAGTGAAAAACACTCTCAGTCAGATCAGTGTTGCAGAATTCCTACTGTGTATATTAATTGTTCTTTTGCAAATTCAAGGATTAAAAAATAAATCAGCAAGCAATAAGACTAATTGTTGAATGATCATGACTATGTGCAGCAGGCTCTTGTTAAAAGTGTGCATAACAAATTACTTTGTTGTTATTGAGACTCCTTCAATCAACTGAGTTAATAATCGTTCCAAAGTATTTCAATATTCATAGCTGGCTTCCATTAAATATGTCTAGAAGTAATAATGTTTTGAGCTTGTGGAACAATTTGCTTCAGTGGAGTAGATCAGTACTGCACATAACAAATGGATTTACTACCTCAACAGAGAAGCCAGGAAAAACTGTTAACATTGGCCTTTTATATTTTACTCTGTCCTAACAGGAATTGCAAACTGTAGGAATCCTGAAAGATTTACACTATTCAGTTTAATCATGGTACACTTTCTACCCTTGCTGTTGAGGTTTGGTACTCAATTAATGCACACCAATATGCATTTTTCTATCAAAGTTACTTTATAATGTTTGCAAACAATCTACACACTAGTTAGAGGTTTTTTGTTTTTTTTTTTTAATTCAGGAATGCATTGGAGACATTTATTTCACTTGGAATAGTTGATATTCACATTTGGAATGGCAAATAATTTCTGTTACTCTCTGAAACAGCAGTACTGGCCTTGATGCTGACCTCTTTGACCCCTGACATACTGATCCTCAGAGGCTGTTAAGAAACAGAGATAGCAGCCTGTTCCGTCAAGCTATCTCAAGGTGTAGGAACAGTTTTGCAAATGTGTTATTTGAAGACAAGATATAAGGAGATGTCTGCAAGCAAGAAGTTTTGTTTAGGGTACGAAGAAGATATGCCTCATGGAAGTTTTTAAAAGAGGTGCACAAGTTCTCCTGCAAACCAGCTGGGAAAAAATTCTTGGAAATAATTTCCTGGTGTAAGTTCGTGACATTACTAACTTGTATGGTTGGTACCACAAAGCAAGGAGGAATTGTTAGCAAAAGGAAGAGACAAGCAAAGGCAGACTTCAGAAAGAAAACATACAGCCAGCAGAGTAAGGAAGATTTATTATTAATCATGTACTATCTGCAAATTAAGGCAAAAAAGCCCTCCAGGTGACAACAACATGAGATGAAAGAAACTGACAGTCTCAGTGTGGATAAGGGAAAATAAACACAGTACAAAAAGGCCCATAAGGGATTTTTTTTCTGAGATTAGGTTAGTATAGAGTCTAAACTTTTAAATTTCAGATACAAAGGAAACAGAATCAGAGTACAAAATGCTCAATTAAAGTCCATAAGAAAATGATAAAAGGAGTTCTGGAGTCCTCTTTCCCTGAAGAAGGCCAAAAAATTTGAAATTGCTGTGCAGTAACATGAAGACTTCTGGCAGAATTACATGATGGTATTGTACACTACAGATACTGCATTTCCAGGCATTCATTCCCAAACAATAAGGTGAAAAAAAGACGTGGATAAGCATATTACAAGATTTGGGAGTATTTAAAAGTGTAAATTTTTAAAGTATTACAGTTGTAAACTTCCAGTCACCTGCAGTAAATACTGATAGTGCTGAATCCTCCACTTTAACTCTGGACTACATCCTCAGAGCTTCCATCTCAAACATACCAAAAGAGCAGATCCTCTGTGGATTTCAAAACAGGGTTTGAATAAGGCAGCCCACTTCTATCCATTTTTTCATAATGCATGATTGTCAGCCTGCCAATGTACACATATCAAGTTAAGATTTCTGCAATACTCGGGAGAAATAAGATTAGTTGAAAATTATTTGCTGTCACAGATCAAATATACATTACATGTATCAGTGTAATAATACTCAGGGATTTTTAAGGATAAGTTGCAAATATTGGATTTGCAAAACATTTTGTAGTAACTTATTTTTGCTTTGTTTTGTTTTTTTAATAGATATGGAGCTAAAAGCGTGGTATCAGTATACAACTCCAAAAAGGCAGTATATGCCTCAAACGAATCTCTGAACAAATCTGGACTTCAGCCACAGGAGGTCATCCTACTAGTTTGGTATAGGCAAACTGTGTACATTTCCACCTCCTTCCTGTCTCTTCTTCCTATTCATAGACTCAGATACCTGAACTGGTGCTCCAGTGAATCTTCTCCTTACAGAACCAGGGGGCTCATCTGCCAAGACTCTTTAGGATGGTTGCTGTTTTCAGAAATAGTAAGACTCAGCCCTGAGTAAGTTAGCAATTGCTTGCCCTAATGCAGGGCCTTACATCTTTTGCTTCCCATGACATAAATAATGCTTACAACATGATTTAAGTTCAGACTTAAAGAATCCATAGCTTTTTTAACAGACCAAACATGTATAAGGAGAAGTAGATTAATAACACTGCATATTAAGTAGATGACTGAAGCAGATTTATTATGTGGTATAATGCCAATATTTATAAATACCATAATTCATATCAGCTAACCTTTACTACAGGTCTCAGTGTAATACCTTTTACAGTATTCCATTAATATTAGTGTAATAATATTAATTAATAACATTTTTAGTGGTAGCAATATTTAACTTGTGATAGATACAAAGCCAACAGAAACTGAACAGCAGAAGATCAGAATGATATCCATTTACCTACCTCTAAAACCTAGTTTCACACTAAGCAAGAGGATATAAAAGTTTCTATACATGCCCTTTTGTTTTTCCTCAAAACATACATATATATGTTACTAAATAATATCTTTTTAATTAATAATGGCAATACTCTGATTAACAGAAAGGCTGTCAGTGAGCAGCAAATTTGAACATAACAGAATCTGAAATACAGACATTCACATTTTGAAAGGAAGGAAACTGCTGGCTGCAAAAACATAGGTAGCTCCAGTAGAGTGTACGTGACACTTCCAACAGATAGTGACAGCAGATTTACAGATTGCAACTTCATTTAGTTTACTATTTGGTTTCACACCTTTAAAAGGAAGTGAATTACAACAACCTGAATTAGCTCTGACTGTAGCTGGAAAATGTCAATGTTTCTATGAGGAAGATTACCTCCTTTTTCACTCTAAGAGCACAATTCCCTTGTTTCATGGCCTATATATCACAAAAGTGACAGATGGCACTGACTGGCCTTGCATACTGAAGAGAAAGAACTGTGGAGAGATGCTGTTGGGAAATATACCAAACCTACCTTGTGCTGTTGGTTTCCTAAAATATATCATCTGCTCATCCAGCTCACAAAATACACATTTGATAATCATACATCTATTTCTGTTGATTTCAGAATCTTGTCAATATCAATGATTAAGTGAATCTAGTTACACCAGTACATCGCAGAAATAGTGTTTACTGCAGTTTATTAAGTTATTATAAGAAAGACCACAACTGCCTCTAAGCAGATTACTCAGTTTCAGTGGAGCAGCCTACAGAGCTGTTAAACTGCCAAAGTATGCAACATAACCCAGTCTAGTTAAAATATTGGAATAATTTAGACCACCATAGTTATTTTCTTAGGATCTCTTTGAATCACAAGGAACTAAAATAACTACTCTACATCCACTGCAGGAATCCACATCCACTTCTATACATTAAGACACACTAAAATTTTATTTCTTCACTTGGGGAAGCAGCTACCATTGGAAGAGTAATAATGTTGCTAGTGAAGTCTAGGACTATGGGGAATGAAGTTTCACAAAAGTGATTCAGAAGGCAACATAATGAGCAGTTAGTCACACTGGAAAGGTCACACATTGATAATTCCAAGTTGGTTTGGGGTTTTTTGTTTGTTGTTGTTGTTTATAACCATCTGTCCTGGTTTGAGTTAGAACAGAACTAATTCTGTTCAGTGATTTTAATTTTCAGCTCAGCCTCTTCTAAATTAGCACACTTTCTGAAATGAACAAGATTTCTCAGAGTGTCTTCTTCTAGTAGTGATAATGCTCTTGACATTTATACTTAGCACCAAGGATTGGTACACAGCCCAAGTTTGCTGCTACGTTTTGTGTACTCCATTCAGGGTGCAGAAGATAAAAGGCTGCACCTCTGAAGAGTGGAAAGGACAGGTGATCCTAAAATTGTCAACTAGCTAATGCATTCCATATGTGTCATATTCAGTATCAAGAAGGTCAAGTTTCTTCTTCAAATGGCTGGCGTCTGAGGGGGAGTCTGTACATTCTGCTTGTGATCCTAATTAGTATGTTCCAGAATCCAAGTACAGAATTCAGTTCCTGGATCCAGTCTGGACTTGCCCAGTGCCTGCCCACAGCATCAGTGGTGACAGTGATGTAATTGCCATCAGTGGAGGAGTGTGTGTGTATGTGGGGGGGTGATATTGGTTTTGTATATATTTGCATATATTTTGTTTTATAATTATTATTTTCATTAAAGCTCTCTTATTTTCCAGTCCACAATTCTCACTCCCTTACTCCCTTTCTCTTGCCTTTGCAAAGGGAGAGGGGCTGGCAGAGAGCATCCATCACTCATTTAGTGGCTGGTCCACCCCTAACTCTTGACACAATCCAATGTTTTCAAGGTTGATGGCTTGAGAAATGACTGTAAATGGAGAAGAGACTACTGCATTCAGCTTGGAGATTTTTGAGGATATGCCCCCCTGTACCTGTCTGTGCAGTAGGTGTTCTCATGAATTTGAATGCATTTCATTTAGTTCAGTTTTCAAGAATTTAAATTACCTCTTCTACCTGGGCCACCCTGAAGAAATCCAAGTTAGGCTATAACCCTTTTAAAAAAATCCTGCGATTCCTTTTTAGAAAATACTGGCTTTAGCATCCTAGTACAGGCTAAATTTAGTTCTGGATTTCCCCCTTCAAAACAATCTGGAAAAAAACTCATTATTTTCTCTAACTCTTTGCTATAAGCCCACTATTTCTACCCTACCCAGGATCTCTCCAGGATGTATGCCATACCTCACAATTATTAAAATGATCATTCCATATTTTAACTTGGCATTTAGTGAAAGTTAAGATTAGCTACAAAACTATAAATATTTACTACTTATTATATTTTCCAAAGGGGATAGAACTGTAGCTAATATATGTTATTGGACCTCAGATAAGAATCCAAGGAGATGGAATCAGGGACTATACCCATAGTGCACTTAAAATCCACTCTGCTAATAAAATTATAGACAGAGACCATAGGCATGATTAAACAGAATCTAACACTCTTCACTCCACTGCAGCATCTGCCTAGCACATTCATGACAGAAGGACAGACTCCGCATCATTCTGAGATACTTCACAGCACTAGCAGCGTTAAGAGCCAAAATATCATAAATTATCCAAAATGTCATTAATTATCCTCAAGTATAATTTAGTAGGGCACACTAGTAGGGAACACTACTTGTTATTTTTAATCAGTACAATAAACGTCTAGATTTTGTTTCCATTTCAAAATAGATAGTTTTATGGATGTAGACACTGCAGTGTCTGTTTCTACTTAGATATTTTATCTTCCTATTTTTTGGCCTCTTAAGGCAATCCAATTGCCATAGGGCTTTTGTGCTGCCAACTGTTAATCAATAGTTCTAGCAAAATATCAAACATTTCTTCTCCCTAAAAAATTACTTTACAAAGCAGAGTAATATATATTCAAGCAAGTAGAAAACTAATGTGTGCAAATTCCTTTGAGATTCATACAGTTTATTCAGTTAAGTGCAATGGCTCATCTGCTGTTAGTCAAAATATTTGTTCTCCCTCCCTTTAAGACGTAACTTCAGAGACATCTTTCACAACTAAATAAACTGAAATTTCAATTTCAGTAGATCTGCCAAGGGAAAAATTTTCTTTAGTGTATCTTTAAGGAAATATCCCCCAAAACAAATAATAAAAGCTTCTGGCAAACCCAAACAATCAAATTCCAAGGAAGAAAAAAAATAAAATCACCTTTACAGTTCCTTACTAATTTCATGTGAATTGTATGCATTTAAAATATGTCTTCTGCCTGATATTTATACTTAAGTATTTGACAGTGGGAAGCTGAAAAACTTGCTCCAAAGGGAAAGCATCGATTTGTGGCTGTTCTGCACTAATAGCTTCCTAGGGACTAATAAAATAAGTTAGAGCTTAATAAAATGAGTGATCGTTCATTCAGGGTAACAATGAACCTTAGCCACTGAGCCAAGTCAGACCCATTATTCTAAATGACAAGCCAAAAAAGCAAAGCAGAAGCCACATACTTCCCATCAGCCCAATATATATAGAAGCAGATCACTTTGTCATAGGAGGAGATCAGGTTAGTCAAGCAGAACATGCTATTCATGAACCCATATTGGCTGGACTTGATCACCTTATTGTCCAGTAGGTGTCACGTGATTGCACCTAAGATGATTTGCTCCATAACCTTCCCTGGCACCAATGTCAGACTGAGAGTCCTGTAGTTCCCTAGACCTTCCTTCCAGCCCTTCTAGTAGAGGAACCTCACATTTGCTAGTAGTCAGTCAACTAGGACCTCCATGGTTAGGCAGGGTTCCTGGTAAATGATAGAAACGGCTTGGTGACCACAAGCTCATGGAACTATCCATCATAAGAGGTCAGTGTTTTCACAGATGGTCAAATAATTTCTCTGAAATGGCTTACACGAAAGAAAAGGCAACTACCACTGGAGGTGTTTAAGAAATGACTGGATGAGGTGCTTAGTGCCATGTTTTAGTTGATTAGATAGGGTTGGGTGATCAGATGGATTGATGATCTTGGAGGTCTCTTCCAACCTGGTTGATTCTGTGATTCTGATTCTAAAAATTTGAGTGTAGGATTCTTCAGTTTTAGGCACAAACATTAGAAGCTAGATAAGAATCTGGATTTCAAATATCTAAGAAAATAATGTTTTAAAGAGGAAATTTTAAAGTCCTTAGAAAACACATAGTTTAATTTGAGGTTACAATAAACTACCTTGTTAGATGTAATTAATTTACCAAAAGGAAGGAGATGTTCAACAATGCAAAGGTCTTCCAGAAATAGTTTGGGCTTTTTTTCAGGAGTAGCAAAGTATGAAATCTTCAAAACTGATCAATTTAGAAAAAATCAGGGGCAACAGAGTTTTGTCATTTGAAGTCTCAGGGTTCTGCATAAATCTTCAATTACTTATTTTGTTTGCTCACAGATATAATCTGTTAATTGTTACACAATCCTGTTTTATCTAGAGTTTACAGAAATATTATTTGCACTTTTCAGAAAATAACATCAGAGGATAAAAACAAGCATGATTCATCAATATTATGTACAGTAATGTTTATTAATAAATTATTACTATGGGATATTAAATAGTAATACAAATTGCTTGTAAATAGGAAAAAAAAAAATCAGCTCTGTCAAAAGTTCATCTTCTGATTTCATGAGGTTTAACAAGAGCAAGTGCAGGGTTCTGCACCTGGGCAGGAACAATCCTCACTATCAATACAGACTAGGGGATGAGGTGTTAGAAAGTAGCCCTGCGGAAAAGGACTTGGTGGTGTTGACGGATGAGAAGTTGGACATGAGCAGGCAGAAGGCAAATCACATCCTGGGCTGCATCAAAAGATATGTTGCCAGCAGATTCAGAGAGGTGATTCTGCCACTTTACTCTTCTCTGGTGAGACCTCACCTGGAGTACTGCATCCAGGTCTGGAGTCCTCAATATAGGAAAGACATGAACCTGATGGAACAGGTCCAGAGGGCCATGAAAATGATGAGGGGGTTGGAGCACCTCTGCTACAAGGACATGCTGAGAGAGCTGTGGTTGTTCAGCTGGGAGAAGAGGAGGCTCCAGGGAGACCTAATAGTGGCCTTCCAGTACCTCAGGAAGGCCTGATGGAGAGAAGCTGTTTACAAAGGCCTGTGGTGATAGGACAAGGGGCAATGGCTTCAAACTAGAGAAGAGCAGATTTAGATGGGATGTTAAAACCAGGTTCTTTACAATGAGGCTGGTGGAACACTGGAACAGGTTGCCCAGGGAGGTAATATTGGCCCCATCTCTGGAGATATTCAAAGTGAGGCTTGACAGGGCTCTGGGCAGCCTGGTCTAGTTGAGGATGCCACTGCTTACTGCAGAGGGGGTTGCACCAGATGACTTTTGGAGGTTCCCTTCCAGTCCAGATCATTCTATGATTCTACAATCTCACCCAAACATTTTCTTCTATGCTTGTCCTTACAACACATTTTCTTCAGGCAAATCTATATTACCTGTGGAATTTTCCAGTAGTTTTAAAAGGACATACTTAAAAGAAACATCCAACTTACATGGTAAAGACATCAATAACATCTCCTGCAGCTCTTGTCATCTCAAAGTAGGTTTGCAGAATGTTGACAGTTCCTGAAAGTGCTTCATGTCCACAACCACAGAACAGCGCAACTCCAGCATACAGCAGGATGGTGGCAATCAAAGATGCATAGGGAATACCTCCCAGGCATTTGATGCAACACTCAAAGCACCCTACAAGAAAATTGAAGTGTGTTAGCATATTGTATTAAGAAAGCTAAAAGAAAGCTTTTGCTTTTAAGGAATACTTCTGAAAATTGAATGCTGTGGGCCAGAGATTAGGTCAAATACAACAGCCCATAATACCAGAAAATTCTGTGAGAGGGCACAGCAGGTTAATTCAACTCCTGAGTTTTCTCTGTTGCTACCTATTATATGTATACATGACATTCTATATTCACAGTTTCTGTTGCTCACTGATCAGGTTATTGAGAAGAATCTTCAATAATAGGAAAACAACAGACAACAGATATTCACTTCCATTATTTACATCAACCTAGGTTCATTCCATTTTTTCGTCTGTATAGTACTGACAACAGAATTGCTCCTGCTCAATTCTTTGTGCATCATTGAAATATCTCACAAGAACAAATGAAAATTTTCACTAAAAAGGCACAGAATTAGAAACAATTGTAGAAGCAGAATATATTTTTCCCTGTGCCAGGTTTCTTAAGTGAAGGCATTGGTTTTGAATCATGTAAGGCCAAGCATCTGTCTAGTTATCAGATTGCCTAATCTAAAGCCCAGTTCCACAATAAACCCTTCCCCCAGCAAAGGTGCTCATGTTTCTGCAACTACTGTTCCTTGTGTTTTGAGCAGTTTCATGAACGCAGCATCTCTGACTCCCAAATCTTACCACTCCCAAAGGACTTTTATACCATGTAAAGCCCTTCTTACTGCCTTCTGGAAGGCTGAGGGAAGACAGCATGCATTGAGTCAGTAACCAGAAGTTTTACTCTGTCTATGTTTACCAGTTGTTTATACACAAGATTCTCTGAAGATAACAGTTTAAGCAATTTTTAAATATACACAAATTTTCACAGAATGTTAAGGGCTGGAAGGGACCTTATCTAGTCCGACCCCCCTGCCAGAACATGATTACCTATACCACATCACACAGGAGTGCATCCAGTCATTTATTTTAGTTAAATAGAAACTTCTATTGATATTTTGTAGACATGGGTGCTTCAAAACTGCTAGATAATTCCCCTAAGAAAAATATAAATAAATATACTAAATAAGAACTTCAAAAACAAGGGTAATTCTCCAGTGTATATGCTAGTTGTATAAAAGAAATAACAATAGAGCTTGAAACTGTTTTTCTTTAACAAAGTCAATCACAGCCAGCTTTAAAATACACAATGTAAAATGTTCAAATTCATTGACTTAAACTGCTGCCAAAGTCTTATAAAGTAACCTGTTGAGCAAGTCACCCACTTCCAGCAGCCATCACAGACCTGCATAACACTTTCCACCCTTCCAATACTGTGCTAAAAATATTTTCTTTTTTACCCCCTCTCTAAGCCCATATGAATCTGTTTGAAATATATACCTTTCTTGCAACTCATATCCTTTCCAGTGTACTGACAGTAGGTAGATTTTCCATTCAGCAGCGTAGGGCTTTTAATGTTCAGTGATGACTTTGTATTTTTCTCCAGTGATTGTTAGACTGAGAATTTACATGTCATGCTTTTGGAGTAACTAATTCTGCATGCAGATAAGTACAGAAAATCTATTAAAATTCCTTCAATCCTGCTTTCCTTTAACAATATTGTAATTAATGTCTCAGTATTTAGAAGCCTACACAATACTAGAAAAGGATCCTCCACTGGATAATCTACAGTCTAAAAGGCATAAAAATAAGAAATATGTATTGAAAATACATACCTTGATCAAGGACTACAGTGAAGAACATGCCTGATATCAGAGTTTATCACAAAATGCCCATTGCCACTTTGCCATTTTCATCATGGAATAGCACCAGAAAAAACTAGTAATGCTGTATACCTGTCAGCATTATATGAAAAAGTAAAAAGAGGAGCAAAGATGATAGTACAGTAATAATGGAAGTGATGTTTGAGGCTGTTAGAAGCACTGAAACAGGCTACTCAATGAGGTGGTGGAGTCTGCACCTCTGGAGTCAATCAAAACCTGCTTGAATGCCATCCTGTGCAAACTGTTCTTGGTGAACCTGTTCTAGCAGTGGCAATTGGACTAGATGACCTCCAGAGTTCCCTTCCAACCCCATCTTTCTGTGATTCTATATGAGGGCCTGTAAAGTCAAAGATGAAGAAATAATGCAGACCTAAATGCATACAGGGACTGTAAGATAGCCTTTGTAATAGCTTCAGGCAGAGAGGTGGAAAAAAGATTATGTATAGATTTCTTTTTCACCTTCTGAGGCAGGCAAAGTGGAAGAGAGAAAGGTAAATGACAACAGAGAAAAAGCCAAACAGCTAAAAGTCTGAACTAGAATAAATTTCAATAAGTTCACACTCCCATCTGCGCCAGGGGAGGTTCAGACTCGAGGTGAGGAGGAAGTTCTTCACCGAGCGAGTCATTCGGCATTGGAACGGGTTGCCCAGGGAGGTGGTTGAGTCATCGACCCTGGAGGCGTTCAAGGGGAGATTGGACGTGGCACTTGGTGCCATGGTCTAGTCATGGGGTCTGTGTTGATAGGTTGGACTCGATGATCCCCGAGGTCCTTTCCAACCTAAGTGATACTGTGATACTGTTATATTTAATAGTGTGAGTGCTGTTACCTGGAAACAACTGGCTGTGTACTACCCCCTAAAGAAGCAGCACCACACCCACAAAGCCCAGTGAGAGCTGACGACACACTCAGATATCACAAACTACTTTTCTAGTAACATTATCTTAGCTGCAATACAGAGAAACAGTGTAATACAGTAAAACAGCCTAACGGAGTAAAAAAAATAAGCACAATATAATAAAGTGATTAGAGACATAAGGTGAAATCCAAACAAACATTTCATCAGAAACAAACATCTTTTTTTTTCTAATTGTTTTAAAATTTGAAAAAATAACTGAAACAGATTTATGGTTTATAAAGGGAAAGCGCTTCTTTTTCTCTCTCATATCAAAACTGTGCATGTTTATAAGCCTTTGAGAGAAGCTTCTAATAGTAGCATATTTTTCCAATTCAAGACATTTTTACTCATAGAAACTTTGTTGAAAAAAATCTCCAATCATATGAAGTTTTCAGAAATCAAGGCCTCATTAATTTATTCAGCTTTTCCCTAGGTCTACAACTTTTCTCACTGCAACTTCTTTAGTAACTCTAGAGTTTTCGGTGTTGTCAAATCAACTGAAAACTAAAGAAAACCAGTGAAGCAGGACTAAGGTTTTAAAATGGGTGCACACCTCATTCATACACCACACAAGGTAAAGTGCTGTAGGTATCATTTGCTCCAATACTTTTCTATCAGCTGCTCAGAATGTGAAAATAGATGTTTAATAACAGAACAATAGAAATGCTATTTTGACTTGCACGATGATATTGAACCAACAGTTCAGAATGTGACTCATAGGTGCCATGAGTGTCTACATCTGTGGGAGACAGGCAGTCATTCACAACTCAATGCCATCTTCACAAAGCATTTTAAATATACATCACAGAAATAATTACTAGGAAAAATTTTTCAAATTGCATGCTCCTTTGAAGTTTGTTTCTGTCTGCAAATACAGGTTTCAGTACTTTTCCAACAGTTCACTCTGAAAATAAGCCTGCACAAAAATCTTATTCAATATAATTCAGAATTTACTGCTTTTGTTTTGCTTATGTTTACAAGGTTTTCCCTCATGTACAAATCTAGACCTGCTGGGACCAGGTATTTTGCATATACCTTTGGAAGTAATCTAAACCACTGTTCTCTGTAGCTTTTAACATAAAGAACTGCACTGTGGTGTTTTAAATGTTATTATATTTTTTAAATGTTATTATTTATCAATCCACAGAGAAAATATAATAATGAAGCATATACAGGATGACAACACAAGGAATTCTATTTTACAGTGATTAAACACCTGAATATATGCATATTTTGCAAGGCTACATTCAGCTGTCAAAATAGTGCACATTAACATTGCCACATATATATACCTCGACTTTCCAGTCAGAAAAGACCTCATTGACAACTACCTCCACTTCACTTAGTACAGTTACTGCTGTCTCTATTAGAAATATTCTTGGTATAGATATATAAACTTTCACTTGGAAAGGCTTGCAAAGCATTCTTTATACAGGCAGATCTATGCATACCCCTTCCAGCTTGTGCTGGTCCTTTGGGTACACATCTTCTAATATATCTCCAAATGCCCCAGCCAAGCATAAATAGATCTTGTCTATTTAGATCTTGAGCAAAATGAGAAATTGTCTACGATTGCCTGACTTGCTAATTATTCAAACAAATCACACTACAATTATAACTTCTTTGTTTGTGTGTTAGTGATATCTGGACTCTTTCTCCGCAGTGCAGATCATGACACATAACTGACAAATAAAACACCCAATCTATTTCTAGCCAGTTCATAAAAAGCAAAAGATTCAAGTATTCTTGCAGCATAAATCTGTCAAAGTGAAATGCAAACCAATGATATGAGAACCAGTTTCAGAATGCTCTTGTGCTACTGTTTTATACATAAACTCTTGAGAAAACCCATTCACTTCAGATTTCTATGGAAGAATTAACATGGAAAAAACAAATATTTAAAATAAGAAACCAAAATCAAACAGAGAACACTGGAGGATTTTCTGATTTTGTTTTTTTCCTCCTTCATCATGCATCTTTGAGTAGAACATCTAGGATGATTAATCACAGTAGAAACAAGTACCTCTGAAGTTCACAAAACATTTTAACGGTATCTTTTCTTACCTTTCTGACAGATTTTTCTTTCTAATAGTAGGAGACAGGACACCAAAGCCCAAGTAATATGTAAAAGAACTACATAAATTTGAAATGGAAAATAAAAAAATCTTATTTGCCTTCCATGCTTGGCTAGGCATGAATTTTTTCATATCTAAATTTGTACCCCTTGTCACACAGCTTTCATGGCCAATCAACTCAAATACATTCTCACAGACCATCACGATTTAGTTTTGAATTTTAGTAAGCTAGCATTAACTTCGAGAATTCAAGCTACTGTTCACATGGTGTGACTTCCTGATCTGAAACTGTTCTTCAAAACATAACAGCAAGGGAACAGAAATAACCTAGATCCTTTGATATTGTCCCAAGTACAGAACACGCAAGACATTTGCTATGTAGTTTAATAAAGCTGCAAATAAAGGTAAGCAACATTTGGGAATTAGTCATTAAAGGTCATCTCTGTACTATGATCTGCAAAAACCTATTCAAGAAGTGCTGCACACCTATCTGAATTAATCAGCACATACAATAATTTCATTTTATCTGGCATTAGTCATGCTTCATCAATACTCAATGATGGATCTATAAAGAAAATCATATTCTGTCACACTGGACTGTACTATTTTATTAATGATCAAGTAGCTTTCTGATTTTCTCTGTTGCACCAAAGTAGCCTGCCAAAGTATTTGTTGAACTTGGATAACTCTGTAATAAATGAGAAGAATTGCTAGACATCGTAAGTTCATTAGTACCTTTTGGCAGAATGAAGATCTATGATACTGTGATAGCAGAAAATCAGTGACTTGGTAGTAAAGTCTCATCGTGAATCATGATCAAAAGTCTAGATTTCACATTGTGAAGGTCCACTTAAGCTTTGGCAGAGGCTGTAAAACATCCCAAAGAGCTACTACTCTGCAACTCTTTCCTACTCCATAACTCACCAACACAGAGAAGGTACCTTGAATTGACTGGAACTACTTTTTCAAAGAAAAATGCCTCATCATCTTTGTCAGTCAGGCAAAGAGCTTTCTTCTTTTTCTTCTTTAACGGGCAAGTAAATGAACATCCTGCATTATGTGTACTTCCTTTGAGGTACTGGTGTCACCTTTCACAGTCATGTCAATTGTAATTCTAACAAAGAACTAATTTAAGCGAAAACTCCTGACTGAACATCTCACAGCTTGTCAAATAAATTGACTCAGTTACTATTTAGGTACCAACACAAGGCTCCATTTAGGAAGGTATTGAGCATGTGCTTGACTGCAAATACGTATCTTGTCTCATCAACTTATAATCAAATTAATACTGTAACTTCAGTAAGAACACAAAACAAATAGCTAGAAGTAGATGACACCATACCACAATTATTTCCAAGTAGTCTAGCCCCATCCTATACCTGAATTAATTGTTTTCTAGGGTAAACATCTATGAAAACTTGCAGTAATTTACTGAGAGGAAGCAGTGTCTTTCTAGTTTTACTTTGTTGTTGTTGTTTAATTACTACTTAGTGTGCCCAGACCCTAACACAAACACTTCATAAATCCTTATACTTTCACTCCTGGCAGCCACCATCTTTTCTGTCATTCCTTATTCCTGTATCGTAAAAGTACCTCCAAAACCTCCTAAAAGTCAGACCCTAGCTGTCTGTGCTGTAAAAGGAACAATATAAAAATGGACATTACCTGGCTTGGTCTTTTCTTAACAAATTTTAGACACCAGTACACATGACACATTTCATATTTGCATAAATTTTACATGTGCAACATTTATAAATGCCCACAATGTTATTGTTTATCCACGTGAAAATGGGTAATGTTTTCTGCTGAGAGAGGAACTGATTAAGAGAAAACATTGGAAGGAGCTTTTGCGTATGCTTGAGAAGACCCTCTCTACAGGCACTGTTATAGGGTTATAGCTTGAAAAGTCAATTAATGTAATTTTCCCAAAGTGCTAATTAAAATATTTTATGTATATACACCTTTGAAATAAATTACAAACACAAATGAACCCTTATATTTATGGGACACTGATGATTATGACAATGTACAGAAAACTGTGTTGTGATTAGCCATTATAGACTCTTCAGTACATTAGGTTTATTGCAGTTTAATGAGACAAATCTTAATCTTGCAGTTAATAAGTATTAAAGTTACTGACACAAAGCAGTCACTGCCTGAGATACAAATCAGTCAGGCATAACACAGTCAATCTTTGTAATCTGGCTGATTTAACACAGACAACATTTGTTCGCTTAAAAATCACTCTAAAGCTAAAAGGTCAAGAGTGAAACACAGGAGCTGAACAAATGCAATACAATTAATTCAAACATTTTGTCCAGTATATGTATTTATCATGTATTGAAGATCTGTTAACAAACAGATTAAAACCATATCATTGTATCAATAATGCATAGATGATGACTGAAACTCTTACAGATGTTTATGGTTTTGATCTGCTGGAAACAGTAACAGTTTGTAAGAAAACTAATTCTATGCAATATTTAGTACTCTCATTAGAAACTCCAGTTTTGTGCACTTAACAAAAATAATAAAAATACAATTGGAAGAAAATAGTGAATACTTTGATCTCAGGCAATTTTCCAGCAGAAGTGCAGGACTTAGTGGCAAGTAGTATATGAATAAATTACCAAATATTCAGCTTAAATGATCTCTTTTGTATTACAAATATTTCCATTAGTGAAGTAGATAGGGTGTGTAGGTTGTCCAGCTGTTAGCTGAAAGCAGTAGAATTCAAGAACTCGAAAATACTGGGCTCTTCAATATGATAACAACTTAAAAATTCTTTTACTGGACATTACATAGATCTTGCTCTTCATTCAACAACAAATACATCTGATCCTATGTCCTCCTGTTCTACTGCACTTTTATTTCATAAGCCTCTCTCTGACTTCATCTGCTCTCTTTATCCTCAGACTGTCTTTATGATGGCTACTCTTATTTCATTGAACATCTCTTTTCCTGAGATACAATCAAAGCAGATAATGTTGCGTGTTCTCTTCAAAGCTGGGAGAAAGGTAGCTCATGTGCTTTGAGAGTTGACTAGTGAGAGCACAGTATTGCTTCCCTCCTCTCTCCCCATCCCTGTTCTAACTATCCATTTCCAACACCCCTCTCCAAGTCACTGGATATATTCCCTCCACGAAACAAGCAAGTTGTCATATGCATTTATTACTCAAAAGGGTAGAATAACTTCAACTAAGGTAGCAAAAACCAAACAAACAAAACCTCCAAACAAACAAAAACAAAATCCAAGCCAACAAAACAGTTATAGCAATCTTCAGTCTGAAATTTTGGCTATTCTGAATATTTCCACCTGAAAAAAAAAATTGAAAAAAGAATACCCCATAAAGAACACAAATACACAAATGCACCATAAACTTTTAATGGAAACATTAGATTACTTAGTATGACTTGAACACCTCAGAAAGAAAAATAGATCAAGAAATAGATTATGATAAGGCAGAGAGCTGTCATTCTTCATGAGGACCTGAACAATCCAGCCATGACTTAACTAGGTATGAGGAAGATTGTTCCATGGAACTACAGAATACTAGATTGTATATATTTCAAAATATGTATGTGAATATGTATAACACTTTAAAATGTACTATTTAGACTTCACTATACAATAATTAATCCCTTAATCCCATTAACAAACAAACAAATAAACAAACCCCACCAAACCCATGAATCTATCAATAAGCAGTTTTGCAGACACAAATAAAAGAAGCAGAAGTGCTTGCTAATGGACTTAGAAATCTCTGTGAACCTACAATTGATAATGATATAAAACTGAGTCATTACCTTTCATTCCACCAAGGGGGTGTTTAAGAGCAGGTTGGGGGTGTTTAAGAGCAGGCTGGATGAGGCTCTGTCCAGCCTGATCTAGTGTGGGGTGTCCCTGCCCATGGCAGGGGGGTTGGAACTAGATGATCCTTGTGGTCCCTTCCAACCCTGAATGAAACTATGAAACTATGAAAATAAATGTAGTAGCAAACTTCTATAAGCTTCAGAAAGACTAAATATTTAAAACTCCCATCAGAGTTAAACAGCTTTTATTACTGACTCCATCAGGAATAAAAATGTCTGCAACCATTCAGCAAAGAGACAATTTTTGGAGTACAGGAATGAACAACTCCATCAAGGAAAACCAGTCTCAACCAGACAGATTAGAATGTAGTGAAAGACCAATCTGCATTAGAATCATAGACTCATGGAATCAACCAGGTTGGAAAAGACCTCCAAGACCACCCAGTCCAACCTATCACCCAGCCCTATCCAATCAACTAGACCATAGCACTAAGTGCCTCACCCAGTCTTTTCTCAAAGATCTCCAAGGACGGTGACTTCACCATCTCCCTGGGCAGCACATTCCAATGGCAGATCACTCTCTCTGTGAAGAACTTCTTCCTAATATCCAGCCTGAACCTCCCGTGGCACAACTTGAGACTGTGTCCCCTCATTCTGGTGCTGGTTGCCTAGGAGAACAGACCGACCCCCACCTGACTACAACCTCCCTTCAGGTAGTTGTAGACAGCAATGAGGTCTCCCCTGAGCCTCCTCTTGTCCGGGCTAAACAACCCCAGCCTCTCCTCATAGAGCTTGTGTTCCAGGCCCCTCACCAGTTTTGTCACCCTGTGACTGGCTGCCAACTGGATGTGGCACCATTCACCACCACCCTCTGGGCCTGACCCTCCAACCAGTTCTTGACCCATTTCAGAGTGAATCTGTCCAAGCCACGAGCTGCCAGCTTTGCCAGGAGTTTGTTGTGGCAGACGGTGTCAAAAGCATGCTTTTCATTTTCACTGCCTAGATAAAATAGGAAAACTATTTATTTTTATATATTCAAATACTAAAAGACATTTACAAGGCAGACGGGAAAATCACATTTCAATAACATAGACTCTGAAATCATATTTTCTATTACTCTTGTTCAACTATTGCTTTGCTATGACATAATGTTTCCGTTCTAGTTTCACAAAGATTCATCTATAAGATATTTAGATATAATATTTTCCTTGAAGTTTATAGTTTAGACAAAACTTCATCTATATAGGATGCTTTCTGTTTCTTACTATCTTTTCCAATCCTTCACCTATTGGGTTTTTTCCTCACCACTAAGTGTTTCTTCAATTTATTTCTTCTTAATGCTGCTGCTTCACATTAGCAGAATGTTCTACTAATTCTGTGCTTTCTTCAACTCTTTGAGCTAGAAGCAAAACTTATTTCCTTAGCTAGGATAAACTGAAAGATGACAAGGTAATAGGTAACATTGCAAAGAGTTTTTTAGAGCACAGAATGTGAAATACAATAACTATGCATCTCAGGCCCTTTTCCCTCCCAGAAATCTGTTAGGGAACTATGTTTAAAACAGGTAGTGAAAAGGCAAGAGCTCCGTGAAAAGGCAAATGCAATAAAAAGTGGGAAACATGCTAAACAATAAAAGTAAATCTGCTATTTAGCATTTTTATCTTAATTCTTATAGACAGCTACAATTTTATTTTTGTCCAAGGCCTCACCCAATCTGCCTTAAACACCTCCAGAGTCTCACCACCCAGTACTGAAGAACCTCTTCCTAAGATCTAGTCTAAACCTACTCTCCCTCATTTTAAAACCATTTCATTTAGTCCTGTTGCTAAACACCCTCATAAAAAGTCCCTCTCCAGCTTCCATGTAGGCTCCCTTCAGGTATTGGAAGGCAGCTACAAGGTTCCCCTAGAGTCTTCTCTTCTCCAGGCTGTACAACCCCATCTCCTTCAGCCTATCATCATAGCAGAGGTGCTCCAGCCCTAAGTCACCGGTTTGCCCTGCTCTGGACTTGCACTAACATTTGTATATTCTTATAATGGGGACACCAGAACTGGATGCAGTATTTGAGGTGGGGTCTCACAAGAGAGCAAAGGGGAAGAATCACCTCTCATGACCTGCTGGCCACACTCCTCTTGGTGCAACCTAGGGCACAGTTTGCCTTTTGGGCTGCATGAGCAGACTGCTGGCTCATCTTGAGCTTCTCATCAGTCAACACCCCCAAGCCTGTCAATCCACTCTGCACACAGTCTATGTTGGTGCCTGGGGTTGGCCTGACCCAGACACAGGACATTGCACCTTGATTGCGGAACCTCATGCAATTTGTACTGATCCACTTCTCAAGCCTGTCAAGGTCCTTCTGGATGACATCACTTCCTTCAAGTGAATCCACCACATCACATGGCTTGGTGTCATCAGCAGACTTGCTGAGGGTGTGCTCAGTGCCACTGTTCACATTGCTGACAAAAAATGTTAAACATCACAGGACCCAGGACAGACCCCTGATGAACTCCACTTGTCACTGGTCTCCATCTGCACATCAAGCCATTCATAAAAGCTCTTTAAGTGTCACTGTGTAAACCAGTTCCTTATCCACTGAGTGATCCATCCATCAAGTCCATGCTGCTGGTCTGCTCTACAGTAGGAGGGCTCTGTAGTTCTTCACAGTTATGCCACCGTGATGGCATGCTGCTTAATCTCACAATTCACAGCCAGAAATATTCACTTTCCTATAAATTGTTTCACTGAAGTCATTCCAGAAAAATAAATCAAAGAAAGCAAAAAGCAAGAGGCCAAAACATTATATTTAGAAAGAAACCATAGACATAATTTTAAAAGTTCAAAAGAAAATTTTACTAAAGTATTAGGACTTTCACAGTGACAACAAAGCCTTCTAAACTCTATTTATAATATGTAAGATTTACATTGCATATTCCCTACTTAAAAGATTTGTAATTATTTTATTATGATTAAACAAAGAAAAATTTCAGGTAGTGTGCTAGTTGGTCTTCAAGATACAGAGTGTTTCTCTTACACTCCCAAAAGGTCTGAGTTTAAAAGCTCTTTAGTGTTATACATTATTGTGGTGGGTTGGAAGGGTAAGGCCAAGAAGCCTCTTCCCTCCCCCCCCCGTAAGTAAGGGGAAAGAAAAATTGAAGGGAAAGGGAAAAAAAAACTCACAAGCTGAATTAGCAAAGCAGTGAAGCTGTATATTTACAAAGCAATGTAGGATATGCAGGGGAATATATACAAATTTACAATATTTACAATATATACAAAGATATACAACAGAGTAACACAGAAATGAGAGTAACCCCCCTCGGCAGAGGGGATTCCCCACCTCCGCTCTCCCCTCTCTCCCCCCCTTTCCCCAGAGTAGGTCAGAAAAGAGAGAAAGAGAAGGAAAGAAGTTAAAAGCAGTTTTGTGTTAATTGGAAAGCAGTTAATACAGGCCTTCTATCTTATCGGTTTCAAGGCCGAAGTCTTGGCAGAAAGCCCAGCACAGAAAGCTGCTGCCCAAAGAAGAGGCGGAAGCAAGACTGAAGATAAAGTGCTGGAAAACCCAGTATATCCTCCTGCTGTCCCAGTTCAGAAGGTGCTTCCTCCCAATTCACCAATGAAATAGTTTAGATTATTCTTTCCGTTTACCAACTTCCGTCCACCATATTCCCTTTCTTAAGGGGACAACGTCAACCGGTCACAATTATCTTATCAAATATACTGGTGATTTAAAATAAAGTCACTGCAGAAAGTGAACAACTGTTTTAGGAACACATGGTTGTGATTACCATACAAATAACAGACATTTGTTTTCTGTACAGCAATGACTTTTACCTAACATTGCTGCTATAGGAACAGAAGAGCTAACAGAGAACATGTAAATTTTTACACTTAAAGTCATAGTAGTTGCAAACCAATATAATGTTTTAAAAACTTGAAGCTGTCAAAATTAATCCATTGCAGCCTTTGTACACTAATTTAATTAGGCTAGCACAGTTACCTCCAAAAGTAAGCCTTGTAGTATTTAAAAAAGTTTACAGTCTCAGGAAGCCTTATTGAGCTCCTGTACAGCCTCTTCACTGCAACACTGTGCTAAGAGCAATACAGTTTACTCCTAGGACAGAATAAAGGCAAATAGACAGAAGAAAAGTAATAATAATCAAAACTAAGACAAGAACAATTGAAAAAAAAAAAAACAACCCAACACCTAAAACCTCAATGTAAAAGATATGTATCTATTAGTACCTTTATCATGCTTACAGATAACTATTTATGTAACTTCAGTTAGACTAAATTCTGGTTTGTTTTTTAAAAGTAACTGAATAATTTGTCTTTTCATGTGTATCAGGTTTTATGTCTATGGCAATTATGTCTCAGTTTGAGAATACAAAATGAGTCCTCTCATCTGAGTTCTCATGTACACCTTTGCAACTGTGACCTTGAGCTACTTGGTCTAGTAGGAGATGTATTTGCTCATGCCAGGGTTGTTCAAGGGTCTTTAAGATCCCTTCCAATCCAAAACATCTGATTTCTCCAGGCACACACATTTACCATGTTTATATGGGAAATACCTTGCTTACATGTGAAAATAAAGCTAAGTTGCAGCTGTGTAAGCAGCTGCTGCAGTGAGGTAAGAAGCCACAGCCAGGATTCTCACAACTGAAACACAGTTTCCATTTTGAAAATGGAAGAATCACTCTTGTGACCTAACAACATTCCTACATCCCTACATTCTTAACCTGCATCTCTGCAGGTAAGGAATCCATTTATATTGCCTGCCACCAGACTACTTTCTGAGATAGTGGAGGAGCTGCTCAGGCTGGCAAGAAGGAATGTTGACTACCTTTAGAGATATTTTGAATAATGCTTTCAGGCCCTCATCTCAATCACCCCAGAAAACACTGTTCATTAAAAATATTCTGTTGGAAAGGAAATGACGACTTTCATAGATTTTTTTTTTCCCTAATATTTTTATTTTTTTAATGTTTCATCATTTTCAAATGTATGTCTGAATGTATGCTTTTTTCCTTCTACAGCCATTCTTTATATTATAGAAGCTTTAAATAATGCCAAAATTAGAACAAAATAAGTTGTTTAGAAAGGCAAATAATATCTCTGAGTTAACAATTCATAAAAAAGACTGAAATATCAAAACTTCATCTGTTTCAGGACAGTTTTAAGACACTGAGAAAACAAGATGGGAACAGACTTTGGTTCATTGTATAATTGGTCATTGTTGGTTTTCTTCTGAAAAAAGTATAAAGATTTAGATAACCTTACCACCTTGCCTCTTGCATCACCTTTTCTGCCTGGAGGTGCCTGAAGAGTACTGAATATTTCATTTTAATTACCTGCATTATTAGCTAGATAACAGACAAGCTTATTCTGATTCACTTGTTAAATGTGTGGACTACCTCTTTGAATGTGAAACAAAGGAGAGTCCTAAATATTGTATAGGAAGGTACTCAAGGATTTGGAAGACAGCTGTTCTCAATGTATGTGAAATGAAACAGACTAAACACTAAATTTTAAGTAAACCCTAGCTATTCTGATCAGATTTCAACAATCCTGAAACCATACTAACAGGCTGAAGGTTGACCGATTGACTATGCCTAAGAGAAAAATGCATGTTAATGACATTCATATTTTGATGAGAGCTTCCACCAGATGTCACAGAAGAGAACAGAAACCAGGATATAAGTTTTCTACTTGAGTTTTTTATTTGAGAATTTCCATTTTATGAACATGATCTTACCCAACATGGAAACTTACAATTTTCTCTTAGGTAGGACATGTGAAATGAAAACTGCAAACAACTCAAGCATAAAATGCTATGGTAAAAAGCTTTGAATTACAGATACTTTGCTGATAACACTATAACACTGTTGGTATGGATTTCCTTAGTTTGCAAGACAAATCCTTTACTATTTCTTTATTACACATAACCAAATCTAATAGTGCCTGTGTGCAGAAGAATGCATGAAAGTTCTCTCCAAAGCCTTTGAACTTTTCCCTACATTAAGATTTCAGAGCTGTGCATACTGCAGGAAAACATCATCAGAAAGCACTATGCAAACTGCTCTGCTACTGTAATAAACTATAATTGAGTTAATTCCACATGCTGCTGATAAATCTGGGAAATTTCCAAAATTCTGTTCAGATCACTGTTAGTCACCCCACTGCATTCTTATTAAAAATAGAATCTGATATTTTATTCCATTTTAATTCATGGAGCATATCAGACTGTTAACAAGAAATCTCAGATAGTTTTTTGCCAATTGGTTTTCAATCAACTAACAAAGGCAATGAGAATTCAGCTACCTCCAGAATTCTGCTTCATAGAATAGAATAGAATAGAATAGAATAGAATAGAATAGAATAGAATAGAATAGACCAGACCAGACCAGACCAGACCAGACCAGGTTGGAAGAGACCTTCAGGATCATCACATCCAACCCATCATCCAACACCATCTAATCAACTAAACCATAGCACGAAGCATCCCATCAAGTCTTCTAAACTCCTAAATCTCTCAGAATTCATTAAAAGAGATGATAGGGAAAAAACAAACAAGCAATCAAAACAAAACAATTTGCAGTAAATTATTCCCTTGTACAGTTCACAAACTCTCTGCACTGTGAGTAGAGTTGCTTTTAAAACAGCTAAACAATTCCTGGTGGGCAAATCAGTGTTGCTGCGTGATGCAAGGTCAAGGAGGTAGCTGTGCACTTATTGAGTTTATCAAAGGGTAAATACTTAGAGTACCAGTAAGATTACTTTAAATATAATACCCAAAAGAAAGATTCTAGACATTACTGACTACCTTCCATATTGAGAGGGCTGACACGTCTAGAAACCAGAGACATCTTTCTTTTACAGTTACATAGTTTCTTACATGATTTTGCTTATTCTTACTTCAACATTACACACCAAGATAAGGTTTACATAGCCAAAGCTAGACATTCAGGAGAAAAAAAACAAAAAAACAAGGTTTTCTGTATGGGAAACACTACCAAAATGTACTCATCGGACTGGAAATCTGAAAATTCAGGCCACTGCTATTGGACTCAGCTTTACAGCCTGGAAGAGTCTGAATGAAGTCAAAATTTCACAATATTGACTCAGAATTTTGACTAGGATTTCAGTGCCCGAAGCATAAACTGAAAGAGTCCTCAAATAAACCAGGTAATGCAGATGAAGTAGACACTGATTTTGTTCTATTTCTTTCCTATTTTTTAAATGCATAATCCGCTATTAATTTTTGAGAGAACTGCCATGCAGTAGACTAATTTTATAAATATTTTAAAGGCTGAGAATTCAAAATATAAAATTAATGTTGCTGATTACTCTTTGTATAGAGAGACTCAGAGGAAGAATGATGTGTGCAAAAGGAGAAAGAACTCCATTCCTGAAATCAGAGAATTACATTCATGTAGTTTGGTGTCAAAAAGAGAGGGTCAGCAAAACGGGGGCCAAATCAGGATGATTTTTGTCAGACCCTCACACCAAATAAAACTGTTCTGCAGATTAGGAAAGCAAAAGCTATGGGGAATAGTAATGCATTTTCCCAACAAGTTCCAGTAGGTTAGATAAAAAATATCCTAATAAATCTGCAAGTAAACCTTCTCAAAAGGCAAAAATCAGATCACTTCCACAAAGCACAAATGGCAAAAAATATTCATATGACCTGAATGACTTCAAAAGACTTTCTTCTGTTTTCACAAATGGTACATTCCAAGGTAGAAGACATGAAAAGGTCAATATAATATTATAGACAATGATGATAAGGAACCTAGGAATCTTTCTAAAACTTAGAGATGCCTTCAGACAGCAAGTATATATTTCACATCCACTTGATTAATATTCAATAAATCAGTTAAAGACTTCAGAGGGTACCTAATGTGTTAGGGCAAATAGAACAAAGGAAAACTGCAAAACACACATCAGGGTGCATGTTTAGTCAAACATACTGCATTCTAGTAAACATCCATCCTTTTGGAGAGCAGATGGTATTTCAGCATGGACCAATTTGCAGGTCTGCTGATGGAAGGGTTTTTGTTGGAGATTTTGGGGGAGATTTGTTTGTTTTGTTTTTTTTTAATTTTATTTTAAACTACACCTCAGCTTCAAAGATTCTTACCAAAAGGCTTCTGAAGAAATGTGATGGTTTAATGGGCTTCATAACTACACTAAAAAAAAAAAGACAGCTCATTTTCTAGATGATGCCCATTCCCACATATCTAAAGTTAGGATACCAATGTATCACCAAAATATTTGTTCATATTCCGCTCACACGTTTGTCAGAGTAAACAGCTAGTTCATTGCCTAGGAGCTGAGTACAATATGTATTTGTGGCACAGCATTAAGGAATGCTCTTACACTTACGAATGCAGAAGTTATGCTAAAATAAGACCATTAAAAAAATGAGATCATCTGGAGCAAACACAAAGCTAACTTGTCTAAAGTCATAGTCTGCGGTACAACAAGGCTCAAACTGCAGAATCTTTATTAATATTCATATTTAAAATAGTGTTTTGAGATCATGTCTGTCTTTAAGAGGTTCCAAACATTAAGAAAAACAAATAGGAGCAGCTAATGTGTTGTGAGATTCTTTGTGTGATAAAAAAAAATAAAGAAAACAATTAAAAAGAAATTTTAAGAATCTTCTAGCAAAAACCACACATCATTGTCTCAGTAAATTCAAAATAAATTTACAGTGACATTGGCTGCAAAATATGAACTTACCACTTGTCAAAGTCAGTTAAATGTTAGAACCTAATTCTATTCTGCAGTTTGCATTTCCAGATCTAGGCTATTGTCTTTCACTGTGCTGTGTTTTAGCTGCAGGCATTTGTGTGACAATTGTAGGTAAGAAAGAAAAGTATGGTACTGAAACTCTCTATAAACTGAATAATCTAGAATTTTCATTTCTAAGTCTCCAGTAATGCTCAGTTTTATTCTGAAACTCCATTGCTTTCTACCACAGTAGGAAAATACTTGCAGGTATAATCCTAAAAATTATTTAAAAAGAGAAACAAAATAGGCAGGATATCACAATTTTGTGTATTAAAATGCAAGTACATACATGCCTTCATGGTTTATTCTAAGAAAAAAAAAAATATCACCAAAGTAGGGTTAACTTCTCAATTCTTCTCTTATGCACAGTAAAATAAGAATGTAATTCTGGTCTTTCATTGATTATAGCCAGCTGTCAGAGCATAGTTAGTCTGTTCTTTGCCTCCTCCTAAGGGATCAGATAGGATCCCTTCTTTACTCTCTAGAGCCCTCATAACTGGATTTGCTGTGCCTATCTTCTCCAATATTCCCAGTTTTCTTCCCTAGCTAGACAAGTGTTTTCCATAGATTAGATATATCCTGAACCAATGTACTACACAAAGAAAGTAAAAGGGCTATGATGAAATTAAGAGGCTCTTACTTTGACTATAAAAAATTCTGGAGTCCTAAATCCTGGAAAGTAGAAAGACTGTTCCCTGCTCAGGTCTTCTAAAAAAAGTGACAATTCAACATGTTCCACAGACTAAGACAAACTATATGCTGCTCAAGTTCACAGTTGGAAATTTCTGTATCACAGTAACTCCCAGATTTTTAAAGCATACAGATTTACACTGCAGTAACTTCAGGTATGGTCAGGAAAGCAGTTGTGTTATCACATAGCAACACAAGCTCTGTGATCCACCTGGGGAACCCATTTAGTTCTTGGCGTACACTAATGCAAATAACTAAGGACTTTATTTTTACACATGGAGCAAGATCAGAGATGTCTCCAAAAGCTGCAGACATACTTTAACTTACCTCTTCCTCCCTTTAAAAGAACCATCAATTTACAATAAGTCTCCTGGGCAAATCTACTTCATATATCATTGTAACAAGAAAATTCTGAATCATCACAGAAAGTCTTCAGTTCACAGAGCAGGTGGGTTAGTTGGGTGGCTCAGATTGAATTTAATTTTGCACACATACACCGTAGCTTTTATAGTCAGATTATTTTGTCTCTCAGAAGGCTTAATACACTACAACTGTTTGCTTTTCTGACGAAAAGCTGATAAACAGTTTTAAAACATTTACACTGGCTAAGGGATAAATAAAGATAAAAATCTTTACTGCAGTTGGTTTAATTAGAGATGGTCTATGCAAAGGTGAAAGAATACTTGTAAGATAAAATGCACCTATAATTTTGTAACCAATGGAAGAGAGGTGGCAGCAATAAAACTAAATGGAAAATAGAGTTTACTACAATATGAAGCTCATCAAATATTTACCTCCCTCACGTGTGCAATATGCATAGAACTGCACAGGCTGAGAATATTTTCCCTCTTGGTATAGGGGGGTTTAGTACATATTCAGTTCTCAAGCACAGTTTTCTATCAGAGCTCATGCATGTAAACTATGTTTTGCAGTAATGACAAATTTTTATGATTTGTGCTACAAGTAATTAATGCTCATAAAGTCAAGATACTCAAAGTGAAAGAACAGAGACAGTAAGATTAATTTTAATTAAAAAAATAGAACTTCTGCAACCAAATGGCAATTCCTTATTCCATGTTGCTAAGAATAGAACAATGGCTGCAAGGTGAATTTTATTAATACTTTAAGATTTCTGTCTAGACAAACCCAATCAGTATATAATGAAGCAATAAATATTTGTGTAGGCAAAGTGTTATCATGTTCCTTTGAAATGTGCAGGATCCAGCCAAGTCAATGAGAGAGTATGTTCAGATATAATTCAACCTTATTCCTGATTCCCACCCAGCTACACTGCAACTTTACACTCTTCTGCTCTATGGATTTTCTGTTTCAATCTCCAAGCATTAGGATTTTTTGCTATGGAGCTGGAGCAAGATCTTCTTTTCACTAGTTCTGGATTTTATCTCATCTGCCAATGCTGCAGAATGATGTGGAATAAATGAACACCTGCTCTTGAAAAGGAAGCTGTCTGAAACGCCAGGCTTTGACAAGATCAGTATAGAATATTCATGTCACCCAGAAAATCTGTTACAGTGGCCGGTTGCCAAGTCATTTGTTCCCAGTGAAGCACAGGTTAAAACTGCTGGCCGTAATCTGTCCTTAAAAGACAAAGAATCAAGTGGATCATAGCCAAAGTAGAAAATAACCCCAACATTCATAAACCATATATTTAAACACACCAAAAAAAAAGAGAGAGAAAGAGAAAGAAAAATAAGGCAAATAAAAAGATTTGAGGTCCTTTTTCCCCCTACTACTTCTAAACAACTAGAAATAGCTCATTTTCACTAATACACTGAGTAATGATTCAGCCAGAACTGAGTCATGAGTTCATTATTCTCCATGGGGAGAAAAAATTGGACAACACACTTTGAAACAAACCACCTTTGATGGAAAAAATCTAGTACAAAACCTTGCTTAAAAACTTATATTTTGTAATGAAGTGGGGAAAGATAAACTAGAATAAACTTTATTAGAATAAAAACTTTATTAGAATAAACCAAACCAGGTTGGAAGAGACCTTCAAGATCATCGTGTCCAACCCATCAACCAATCCAACCCACCCAAACAGCTAACCCATGGCACCAAGCACCCCATCAAGTCTCCTTCTGAACACCTTCAATGACGGCGACTCCACCACCTCCCCGGGCAACCCGTTCCATAGCGCAATCACTCTTTCTGTATAGAACTTCTTCCTAACATCCAACCTGAACCTCCCCTGGCGCAGCTTGAGACTGTGTCCTCTTGTTCTGGTACTGGGTGCCTGGGAGAAGAGACCATCATCAGCCTGTCTACAACCTCCCTTCAGGTAGTTGTAGAGAGTGACAAGGTCACCCCTAAGTCTCCTCTTCTCCAGGCTAAGCAGCCCCAGCTCCCTCAGCCTCTCCTCATAGGGCTTGTGTTCCAAACCCCTCACCAACTTTGTTGCTCTTCTCTGGACTCGTTCCAGCAAGTCAACATCCTTCCTAAACTGAGGGGCCCAGAACTGGACACAGTACTCGAGGTGTGGCCTAACCAGTGCAGTGTACAGGGGCAGAATGACCTCCCTGCTCCTGCTGGCCACACTGTTCTTGATGCAGGCCAGGATGCCATTGGCCCTCTTGGCTGCCTGGGCACACTGCAGGCTCATGTTAAGCCTACCATCAACCAGCACCCCCAGATCCCTCTCTGCCTGGCTGCTCTCTAGCCACTCTGACCCCAGCCTGTAGCACTGCATGGGGTTGTTGTGGCCAATGTGCAGAACCCGGCATTTGGATGTGTTAAATCTCATGCCGTTGGATTCTGCCCATCTGTCCAGCCTGTCCAGGTCTCTCTGCAGAGCCTCTCTATCCTCCAGCAGATCAACTCTTGCCCCCAGCTTGGTGTCGTCAGCAAATTTACTGATGATGGACTCAATGCCCTCATCCAGATCATCAATAAAGATGTTAAAGAGCACAGGGCCCAGCACTGATCCTTGGGGCACACCACTAGTGACTGGTTGCCAGCTGGATGTGGCACCATTCACCACCACTCTCTGGGCTCGGCCCTCCAGCCAGTTCCTAACCCATCGCAGTGTGCTCCCGTCCAAGCCATGGGCTGACAGCTTGGCCAGCAGTTTGCTATGGGGGACGGTGTCAAAGGCCTTGCTGAGGTCCATGTAGACTACATCAACAGGCCTCCCCACATCCACCAGGCGGGTCACCTGATCATAGAAGGAGATCAGGTTGGTCAGGCAGGACCTGCCCTTCCTAAATCCATGCTGGCTAGGCCTGATCCCTTGGCCATCCTGTAAGTGTTGTGTTATTGAACTCAGGATGACCTGTTCCATGATCTTGCCTGGCACTGAGGTCAGGCTGACAGGCCTGTAATTCCCTGGCTCATCCAACCGGCCCTTCTTATGGATGGGCACCACGTTGGCCAGCTTCCAGTCCTCTGGGACCTCGCCAGTGAGCCAGGACTGCTGGAAAATTATGGAGAGTGGCTTGGCCAGCTCATCTGCCAGCTCTCTCAGCACCCTAGGATGAATCCCATCTGGTCCCATGGACTTGTGGGGATCCAAGCTGCTAAGGAGAGTTCCAACTACCGCCTCATGGAACATAGGGAAACTGTGCAGCTCCCTGGCTCCTTCTGCTAGCTCTGCAGACCAGCTGTCAGGAAGACGTTCTGCCCTTCTAGTAAAAATTGAGGCAAAGAAGGTGTTAAGTATCTCTGCCTTTTCCTTATCCTTGGTTACAATGTTCCCCTCCGTATCCACCAAGGAGTGGAGGTTTTCCTTCCCCTTCCTCTTACTATTAATGTATTTATAGAAGGACTTTTTGTTGTCCTTCACAGTAGAGGCCAGTTTAAGTTCCAAGTGTGCTTTTGCCTCCCTAATTCTCTTCCTACAAGACCTAGCAACATCCTTAAACATTCTGTGGGTTGCCTCCCCTCGCTTCCAAAGGTGATACACCCTCTTTTTTTCCCTCAGTTCCATTAAAAGTTCATGAACCATCCAGGCTGGCCGTCTGCCCCGGCGGCTCATCTTCTGGCACATTGGCACAGCCTGTCCCTGAGCCTTCAACAATTCTTCATTGAAGTAGGTCCAGCTCTCCTGGACCCCTTTGTTTTTAAGGACTTTATCCCAAGGAACCCTCTGAATTAGTTCCTTGAGTAACCCAAAGTCTGCCCTCCGGAAGTCCAGAGTGGAGGTCTTCTTGCCGCCCCTCTTGGCTTGACCAAAAACCGAGAATTCAATTATCTCGTGGTCACTGGACCCCAAACACCCTCCAACCACCACATCACCCACCAGTCCTTCCCTGTTGGTGAAGAGGAGGTCAAGCATAGCCTTGCCCCTGGTAGGCTCTTGCAGCACCTGGGATAAGAAGCTGTCCTCCATGCATTCTAAAAACCTTCTAGACTGTCTCCTCTCTGCCGTGTTGAGTTCCCAGCAGATGTCAGGCAGGTTGAAGTCACCCATGAGAACAAGGTCCGGAGATCTTGAGACAGCCCTAAGCTGCCTATAGAATGCTTCGTCAACATCTTCCTCCTGGTTGGGTGGTCTATAACAGACTCCAACCAGGGTGTCTGCCCTGCTGGTCTTCCCTCTAATTCTTATCCACAAGCATTCAACCCGATCATCCCTAATCTCCATCTCAATGGCATCTAGTGTCTTTCTGATGTACAGGGCCACCCCTCCACCCCTTCTTCCTCGCCTGTCTCTCCTGAAGAGCTTGTAACCGTCAATTGCAGCGCTCCAGTCGTGTGAGTCGTCCCACCACGTCTCTGTGATGGCAACTATATCATAATTTTCCTGCTGCATCAAGGCTTCCAGCTCCTCCTGTTTGTTACCCATGCTTCGTGCATTAGTGTACATGCACTTCAGCTGGGCTGCTGGTTTCACCTCCAACTCTAGCTTGTCGCCCCCAGACTCTTGTCTGAGAGGACTCTCTTCAGCCCCTTCCCCCTTCGAAACTAGTTTAAAGCCCTGTCTATGAGACCCGCCAATTCCCTACCCAGGATTTTTTTATCTTTGGGGGACAGTCCGTTCTCATATACAGTGATCTTTCCCCTTCTCTGGGACAGATGTACTCTATCTGTTGTCAGCTGGCCTGGTGCAGTGGAAAGTTTCCCAATATCAAAAAACCCAAAATTCTTTTGACTGCACCAGCCTCTAAGCCACTTGTTAACTATAGCTGCTGACCTGTTCCTTACTGTATTCCCTCCTGCAGTTAAAGGTATTGATGAAAAAATTATTTGTGCCCCTGACCCCTCAACCAGATATATGTATGTATGCAAGGAATTTTTGTCTACTTAATTTTTTTGCTGTGTTTGGTAATGAGACATACACATTTCTTGTATATTCTGATATATTTGCCTTATATGAGTAGCACATTAGTGGAGAAGTTTGAAAATCTTCATCCAGAAAAGTTGACTAAGTAATCATATATTTTAAGTTGTGAAATTCTCAGAACCAGTCTTTAGGAGAATCAACCACAGAAAAGTATTAATACCACTTCCAATGCTTTTTAACCATTCAAAACATCTTGCTGGCCATAAATAACATCTTAAAATAGAATAAAAATGTCCAGAGAACTCAGGAGAATTTACTAGTCATTCTTAGGTACACACTCTCCTTTCGTTATGCCCCTTCATAAATTCACTGTTCCCCCTTTTAATAAGGAGATCACAATCTGACCCAACAGATCAAAAAACCCTAGAGAAGAACAAGAAAAAGACAAGTTAAATTCAGTATCAGAAATAAATATAGAGATGGAATTCAGAGGTGGTAATCTACAACTATATTTCAGTTATCCTAATTTACAAAACACCCCAAAACCAAACCAAACCAAACCAAACCAAACCCCCAACAAAATAAAACAAAAACCCCACAACATTTCAGGATTAATTTCTTTATGACAAAATATACAACACACATATATCCAACACAAAATCATTGTAAAAAAATTAATGTAGTTGAATTTCATCTTCTCAATGAGCTGTAAATTACAAATAATATAAGGAAAGTTAAACATTTTTGTTTAATCTGAATGACTAACTCCTAAATTATCGCCTTTAAATAAAGCATCCAGTGAAAACAAGTTCTTATGCATGGTCATTTCCTGATAGAGCAACTGATAAACATCTTTGAAAGTCAATAATTATATCTGCAATGAAAAATAGTGGCCTAACAACTCCATTAGAAAAATATTTCTAAGTTATACTTTTGACTGTCAGCAGCAACTTAAGTTGTTTAATGGGAAAATATAAAGTAATTAATTCATAGTTCTCAAAATCTATGTTTATGAGTACACTGACTTCCAAAAGACTGTGCAGTGTGTGTCTGGGCATTTTATTTTTTAAGGTTTGGATACTTCAAGCAGATTCCATTAGTCAAGTAAACTGAAAATTTTACATAAGAACATCATTCCTTTTACTCAAACAATAAACATGTATCTCAGAATAACACTGGGTAAAATTATTTTTCTTTATCTCACAAAAAGAAAAATCAAATAACAACACATCTAAAAGAAAATCTAATGACTGCAGCAAAAATAGGTATCTCTAAGGAACAATTTACTGAGGTACTTTTAAGGAGTGAAAATATGAATTCATAAGGTGAGTATAACAAAGCTGTGCTAACAGGACCCTCTACTTCTATGGAAATGATGTCTTTGCATGTCCAGTGCTGGGCCCCTCAGTTTAAGAAGGACATTGAGACACTTGAATGTGTCCAGAGAAGGGCAACAAGGCTGGTGAGAGGCCTTGAACACAAGCCCTATGAGGAGAGGCTGAGGGAGCTGGGATTGTTTAGCCTGGAGAAGAGGAGGCTCAGGGGAGACCTTATTGCTGTCTACAACTACCTGAAGAGTGCTTGTAGCCATGAGGCGGTTGGTCTCTTCTCTGAGGCAACCAGCACCAGAACAAGGGGACACAGTTTCAGACTGCACCAGGAGAAGTTTAGGCTCAAAGTGAGAAGAAAGTTCTTCACTAAGAGAGTCGTTAGCCATTGGAATGTGCTGCCCACGGAGGTGGTGGAGTCACCATCCCTCGAGGTGTTCAAGAGGGGACTGGACGTGGCACTTGGGTCCATGGTCTAGTAGTCATGAGGTCTTGGGTGACAGGTTGGACTTGATGATCTTTGAGGTCTTTTCCAACCTTGGTGATTCTGTGATTTGTGAAATTTCGTCTACCTTGGTACTTGTTTAAAGACAGAGTCTTGTCTGTCAGCATCTTTCAGAAATCCAGCTGTCTTGGAAGTCTGCATTCTGGGACCTACATGGTGTCCATAAATGTGATACTTTCACATTTTATTTTCAATGCATCAAAAAGATAGGCATTATTCTTTTATGTTTAAAAAGGACAGCATTAAATAAAACAGTAGCTTTCTTCTAAATATAGTAGCATTTTTTGCTCTTCTGTAGCTGAACATGGAAGATGGTTAAGGGTTGAGATTTTTCTTGACAAATATCATGTGGCATATCCAAGCTGAAGTGATGACTTTGCTTAGCTGAATATTATTTTGTCTTCAGCCAAAGGTCTGATACTAAAGCTTTAACAAAATTCCACCAATTTTTCTCTTTTCTTAGTATTATGTCTTTGTATTGTTTTGAGTTTCAGACACCTTCTTAGAAGCTTTTTACTGATTTCTTCCATAAAATATCCATGTTGCAGAGTTCAGTTGAGTGTAAGATTCATTGTTACCACATAAATGTGGAATAGCCTGCACAAGATTTTAAAAAGCACAAGGTCCTGCATAACTTAGTAAGAAAGGAATCTGAATGAGAATCTATCTCCATTAAGTGAGGGTTGTTGTTTCTTTGTGCCTTCTTTCTACAAGTGAGTGAATGATTACCCCCACCAAGGATAAAGTTTTCAGGAGCAAGTAGGCAGCTTTACAAAATATTTTATTCTGACCTCAAAAAGACATGGCCCTCTTAAATAACAATGTAGAGGCTGAGAGAGATTGAATGATATTCTTGATACCTTTGCAAGGAAATGCCAGAGGGTTTATTGATCAGAAGGCTTCCCCTAGTCTGGTTAACATACCATTTGCCTTTGGGCAGTTAATTACATACGTCCTCCATTTACAGAAGGAGAACACTGAATTTCTCAGCAACTATGAGAGATCAGTAAGGCAGAGGTCGATTTTAAAGATAATGGCCTAAAGATATTTTAAGGCTTACAACTGAACAATTGGCTCAGATTTCAACTTGTATGGATTTTTAGATATATCAACCTTGCCATTGGCTCATAAAGTTGTTTTTGTTTTAGTCTTTACAAATTGATTTATCAAACTGTAGATGTGAAGGCTTTCTTTCTTGATTTTTCTTCTTTTCCAAAGGATTTAACATTGTACTGTTCAAAACAGTTCTACTGGTCATAACATGGCTTACATAGCTGCAGTCGTCTTGGGGTTGTTTTTATTGCTTTCCCAGTCATATAGCAGTTATAACAGTGAAGAGGCTCCTGGCACTTTCCAAACTGTGAAGAGCAGATTGTGTGCTAACTTCTTCCTTCTTTTCATGCCATTAGAAGAAACATAAAAAAACCTACCAAGGTAGTACAGCTGATGACACTGAGTTGAAACAGTCTACTTGATGTCTTAAGTCAAGCATAGAAGTACGCTGAATTTCCTCTCCTCTTTCGGATTGTTAGATTTAACCCAGAAAAGGCAGCAGAGTTTTCTGAAACATCTATACTGAGTATAGCATATTTGAGTTGTAGTGATCTTAATTTCTATCAGATAATATAAAATGAGAAAGAAAACACCTTTAAGAGCCATTTAGGGCACTTCCTACAATGACAGAGAAAGTTACCATACCCAACTTTTATCCTCTATCCACAATTCCTTCTTTTTAAAAGTAATTTCTTTGAATTAGCTTTTCAATACACTCTCATCTAACAGCTATCATTTTTATCTACTCATTAAACAGCCAATAAAGGTATGTCATGTCTTCTTATTTCAAATTCAAGAAGATGAAAGAAAAGAAGGAAAAGTCTCCAAAAGGCAGAGGAGCTTTGTGGATTACTTGTGAAAACAACATCTTCAAGAAAAAAAAATAAAACAAACAGTCAAGGGAAATAAAGAACCAAGAATTAGATTTGTCCCCAGGAACTTAATTGGTTCAGTGGTTGGATCTGCATATTAGTCTATCACTATAATATGAACAATGTCATATATTACTTATAATAATTCCTTATTTCTTTAGTATGAAAATTACTTTACAAGCCCTGGTTACAATATCTGTCCTACCTCTTTCTGCTGAAAAACAAACTCAAAATCATAGAGTCAACAAGGTTGGAAAAGACCTCAAAGATCATCAAGTCCAACCTGTCACCCAAGACCTCATGACTACTAGACCATGGCACCAAGTGCCATGTCCAGTCCCCTCTTGAACACCTAAGTTATATAATTTCACAATTTATATGTAATTTAAGACACATCTGACATACTTTGTAGCAAAAAAAAAAAAAAAAAAAACCAACAACAAAAAAAAAACTTATGAAATTTGTGTATCATCAAAAACATCACAAAGAAAGAAACAAAGCTGCCAAGGAGACAATATAGTATATAGCTTTTTCTCCCATTTCACATGACATAATTTTATCAATAGCTATTTACCATGAGTAAATGAGTTGCTAAACAAGTTGCCAAGTTTAAAACATTCCTTTAAACATGCACATAGTTGCCAGCATTTCTACATCCATTAACTGAGGACATTACCGGTATGAAAAATTTGGTATCTAAGATCACAGTATCACAGTATCACTTAGGTTGGAAAAGACCTCGGGGATCATCGAGTCCAACCTATCAACACAGACCCCATGACTAGACCATGGCACCAAGTGCCACGTCCAATCTCCCCTTGAACGCCTCCAGGGTCGATGACTCAACCACCTCCCTGGGCAACCCGTTCCAATGCCGAATGACTCGCTCGGTGAAGAACTTCCTCCTCACCTCGAGTCTGAACCTCCCCTGGTGCAGCTTGAGACTGTGTCCCCTCGTTCTGGTGCTGGTTGCCTGGGAGAAGAGGCCAATCCCTTCCTGGCTACAACCACCCTTCAGGTAGTTGTAGAGGGCAATGAGGTCACCCCTGAGCCTCCTCTTCTCCAGGCTAAACAATCCCAGCTCCCTCAGCCTCTCCTCATAGGGCTTGTGTTCAAGGCCTCTCACCAGCCTTGTTGCCCTTCTCTGGACACGTTCAAGTGTTTCAATGTCCTTCTTAAACTGAGGGGCCCAGAACTGGACACAGTACTCAAGGTGCAGCCTAACCCGAGCAGAGTACAGGGGCACTATGACCTCCCTGCTCCTGCTGGCCACACTATTCCTAATGCAGGCCAGGATGCTATTGGCCCTCCTGGCCACCTGGGCACACTGCTGGCTCATATTCAGGTGGCTGTTGATCAGCACACCCAGGCCCCTCTCTGTTTGGGAGCTCTCCAGCCACTCCAACCCCAGCCTATAGCTCTGCATGGGATTGCCGTAGCCAAAGTGCAGCACTCGGCACTTGGACTTGTTGAATGCAACAAGATCTTACAAAGCAACAATGAAAGATAACATCGAGACACTTGAACACGTCCAGAGAAGGGCAACAAGGCTGGTGAGAGGCCTTGTGCACAAGCACTATGAGGAGAGGCTGAGGGAGCTGGGATTGTTTAGCCTGGAGAAGAGGAGGCTCAGGGGTGACCTCATTGCCCTCTACAACTACCTGAAAGGTGGTTGTAGCCAGGAAGGGGTTGGTCTCTTCTCCCAGGCAACCAGCACCAGAACAAGGGGACACAGTCTCAATCTGCGCCAGGGGAAGTTCAGGCTCAAGGTGAGGAGAAAGTTCTTCACCGAGAGAGTCATTAGTCATTGGAATGGGCTGCCTGGGGAGCTGGTGGAGTCACCATCCCTCGAGGTGTTCAAGAGGAGATTGGATGTGGCACTTGGTGCCATGGTCTAGTCACGAGGTCTGTGGTTACAGGTTGGACTCGATGATCCTCGAGGTCTCTTCCAACCTTGGCCATACTGTGATACTGTGATAATATTTGGATTAACTACCCTAATCCATATGCCCAGGAATTCAGGAAAATATTTTCAATAGTAATATGTTCATGTTTTCATGGATGCTTATAGACACACAGTCATTTAAATAACCCATTTCACAACACAGTTGAACATAACAGCAATACACTCTCCTTGGTTTTAAAATACTAAAAAATGTTTTGCAGGATAAAGGTTCTTCTAAATTAAGCATGTATTAAACTAATGCTTTTGGTCATTGCTCTTCTGTTATTCCTCATTTGTAAATCATTGCTACATTAAACAAATTGATTCTTTTCCTCAAAGGTTTCCTTACTATTAGTGGAGAATGGTGTTTGATATGCTAAAACATTCCTCTGCATGGTTGGTGCAAAATATCTGAAGGCCATGCAAGTACTTTGAAGGATAATTGAAAGCTGTTGTGTTTTTTTAGCTGAAGTATGATAGGTTCCCAGTACCTGATTCTTGATATGTCAAAATTCTTTCCACTTCAGCTGCCCAATAAAATAAGATTAGAGGTATAAACTAAGAGAGAAAACACCCATCTTCACTTCCAAAGTTTCCTGCTAATTTCTGCAGTCAATAATACCAGCATTAAACTATTTAACTCAGTGTGGTAACACAGATAAAAGCCAGGGTGTTTTCTGATCTTATCAGTAAATTTATTCTAATGTACAAATCTTATCAATAATTTGCCTTATCATCCTAACTCTATTATTCAAAGGTAAGCATAATCCAATACTGGCTATCAAAGGTGGAATAGCCTCTAACATCTGAAAGACCTTTGATGCAACAACTGAAATTTTAGCAATAGTGTTGTTTCAAAAAAACAAAATCAAACCCACCACATTAAATGCAAACAGAACTTCCAACAATTTCCAGAGGAATTTTGAGGTCACAAAATCCTGAAAATTTCACTTGCATAGTCCAAGGAAATGGTCCAATGGAAGAGCAGTTTTATTAAGCTACAGCTGCAACCTAGAAAAAGGCTTCAAAACAAAGAATTCTTTTCCAGCTGTACTCTCATTTTCACTGGGAAATCTGATGACAGAATAATGGGAAAATGTGTTTACAAATGCTGAATTAGAAGAAAAACAAAGTATCAATTGTTTTAATAAAAGAGAAAGAAACAGAACCCTTCAAGAGAAAGGAAAAGCATGGGTTGGATTTTGCAAGTTGGTAATATATCCAACGCAGGAATCTCCTGACCTTTCTAGAAGGTTTAGACCTCTAGCCAAACCACAACAGTACCTATGCAGTATGGATTAGTATAGGCTGATTTGTACTTTGGGGTATTAAAAAAAAATATTTATTTATCAGGAGGTATACAAACTAGAAGACAGTTATTACATGTATGTTTCTTGAGGCTGAAGACATCAGGCTTCACTCTGTAAAATATAATAAACACAATACTACTTGCTCTGTAACAAAAACATAGCAGGACTTAAGAAAATAGCTTCTGAACAGTCATAAAATCCTTTATATATTTCCTCAGTTGTAGGAACACTTTAATATGTCAGACTCTCTTATTTTGAGGAATTTGAAACAATTTTTTTTGCTCCTAAAGCCTCTCGGTGTCAAATTCCTCCAGTTACTACCCCATTAAATTTTACCTAAACTCACATGATACAGACTGGTGTTACAACAGCCAATTTTGACTGAAACTTTTTTATGAGTAGAAAGGCTGATGAATGTTAAAATGCCCCTTACATTAACAAAAAGTTGTAGTTGTGGCAAAGAACACCATACTGCCACTTGACTCAGCATTATTTTCTTCTAGAAATTGTTCAGGTTAAACAGAAACCTCAGGGCAATAATGGGATTAAGCTTTATCTAAATACTAAGAAACCAAAAATAAGAGTGTAACAAAACCAGAATGTTTTGCTGCTTGATGTCAGTTGCTTGAGTTTCATTCACAGCATCAATTCTTCATATATATGCATTATTATACTTCTGCAACAAGTTGGTTTTTTCTTGAAAATAGTTTTAAAGATGCTTCAGAGAATATCAATTAATAATCCTAGGTAACAACACCACTACCAGTTACCCTGAATATGCTTGTTCTTTACCTAAGCCTGTATGATGTATCATGCAGTGAAAACTGTAGCAAAGCAAACCAAAATCCCTTACACCAAAATAAACCTTCCACAGAATTCATAACTATTTGTGTTCACTACGACCACTGCAAATAGTAACAATGAGGAAGAAGAAAATGGTAATCAACAACCTTGGGGATTATATCGGATTCTATTTTGCATTTGGAGACTTGCCTAGCAATGGTAGTGGTTTTGTTTTCCATAAAACCAGGTATGAACAGAAATTAGAAATTATAGAAATTACTCATGATCATATTCCTTAAACCACAACTGCTTTTGCAAATGGCAAACTATGACAGAAACTCTGAAAATATAGAAACTGTTTTATACCTAGCATTGATGAAGAGAAAGAATATTAGAAACATTCCTGTGATATGCTACTTTAGAAATTAATTTATGAAATGGAAATTCCATGGGAAAAAAATAATAAATAATTCAAATCAGCAAAGGTTGAACACAATATAAGCTAAGTATCAGTCTTTCAGTTAGTAAATGACAACCTAAGCATAATTTGAACAGATTCTGGATCATTATTTAAGTTTTTGAAAAATTTACTGATTTTTCATGCTCATCTATTCAAATACACCATCCTCCACTGCTCTACATAAAAATTGCAAAGCAAGAGTTACTACTCTTTATATACAATTTCTTAACGACTAAATTCATAGACGAGCTGCAACTAGCACAGCTTTATGTTTGAGATCATTTGACTGGGTTCATTTCAGCTGTCACTTGAGACATGAGCAGAATATTAATTCTCTGAAACACATCCTATTTGTACAATCTCTTCCTGTAAGAGTATCTCTTCTTGAAATTCAGAATTCAGGAGTGTGTGGTAGTACAGTGGTTAAAAAACCAAACCCAACAAACAAAAAACTGAAAACCAACCAACTCATGAAGAGAGAACTGCCAAAAATCCTGGCAAAGACCTTATACAGTCACTTGATATCAGTGGGCTTTTCTGCATATTCTTCAGATATTAGCTGTCTTTGTAATGTGTCAATGCACCTATGAATGCACACTGTCAGACACATGAGCATGTGCAGTTATAAAAGTCACAAAGGATGTTCTGTACTGTATAAAGACTGCATGTGAGGTTAATGAACATAGCTTACTCCAAGCCAATGAAAAATATTAACATATTACCACTGTTTCATTAAATACTCCTATTTCTCACATAATGTGAAAAAAAGAAGCACCAACTTTTTATTTACAAGTACATTTTTGTATTTATAAGAAACTAGGAAAAAAGAAGATGTTTGGTTGTTTTGAGTATTCTTACAAAACCCATAAAAGTTCTCTTGCCTCATCAGCTATAGCTTAATACAATGAAAGAAGGAAAACAACATAAATATTGACATTATAGTTGGTAATGCTGTGAACTCAGTTGTATTTTCCAGGCCAGGGGTGTGTAAATGCTTGTATTTCTTCACTGAAGTGCTTCAGAGCTTCAGGATAAGAGACAGTCACGCAACATGTTACCTTTGAGGTGGGAATCAATTTCTGCATAGTTTATTAATAAGGGTGAAAAAAATCTTAATCCTATGCAGTTATTAAAATCTGGTATTACCTACTTTTAAAACATCATTGCACCTCAAGGTCAAAGCTCAAAGAAACTTTAGTTCTCTTCCCCTTTACTGATTCTTCCCCTTTATTGACTCCACACATCCTCCAGCTCTAGGGAAGGGCAGAAAAGCCACAAAAAACCACATGGGACAGGGTCAGCCTACAAGAGGTACAACTGCAGATATCTTAGGAGTATCAGCACCTGTCATCGGCAAAAAATACCTTCCAGCTTAAACTGAGAACGCTAACAGGTGGCAGATAATTGGGTGTATGTGTGTAGGAGGGCTGAATGCCAGAAACTGAATTTTTGAACTGTCAAGCTGAAGTTTGCTATTTGCCAGCTGCAACAAGTACAGTCTGATTGCAAATTTTTATAACAGCTGGTACAAAAGTGCATGCCCCGAACATTTTAAAGTTTTAGAGACAGAAAACAGAAGCATAAATGAGGATGCTGATCACATATTGCACTTCTTCATGCTAGCTTCCCAGATTAGGAAGTCTGGGGACTTGGGGTTGTGGAAGGAGAACAAAAAGAAGGCAGACTTGGGAGAAGGAAGTGGTGAAGATAGTGGCAGAAGGAATGATTCTAAAAGTGGGAGAAGATCCAAGAGAGCTGGATGGAGACAAATATGGTCACCCAGGGTTATTGGCTAACAATGCCCAAGATGGGTAAGTACAAGCAACACAGGAACCAGTTCAATTTTCTGCCCAACAATGCTGGCCTAGCAGTAATCTGTGATTTACTGAACATTGCATTGGGTAGACAGAGACAAACAGGACAATGTGAGCTGAGAGTGTGTAATACTCAAGTAGGGGAAATACTCTAGTCTAGTTGGTTCTTAAATCCTGGCATATGAATCAACTATGGGCTGTTTTCAGTGCCTCACTTGTGAGAGGACCTGAAAACTTAGGCATTATGTATTTTTTACAATGATGGTACCAGCACTATCTCTGCATATCACTTTCAAGTAAAATGAATGTGGGTTTTTTTTTATCTTTGAAGCAAATAATTTCAATCACACAAAGCATATACTTTGATGTGAATTACAATGGGACATAGAGTTTTTAAATAATGAAAAAGAAAAGCCCTGAGATTTTTCTGCCTTACAAACCAGAGAATTCTACTAAAGTAAATATTTAGCTGTATTGTACTGCCATACTGCAGCAATCATTTTCTCCTTACCAATTTTCCCTTCACATGCGCGTTTCAATATGAAACAAGACAGTAACAACACAACTTTGGAGAAAAACTCAAATCTAAGTCTTACCAAGACACTGCTCAAGTGCAATTTTTGCTCTGCCCTCCTGCTCCTGATCTGCAGATTTTCATAGCTGCAAGAGCTTGCAAGAGCATAAGAATCTGCAGTGCACTGCTAGAATATATTGAGAGCCTTAAGGAAAGAATAGGCACAGGCTTCCTGAGATCACAGTTAGGAAAAACATTTTTATTTCCAATTACTGTAGCTACTGGGAGGACAGGACTGTCTACTTTCTGGCACAACAATCAATCATCATCACTTCCAAGGCTGTCGGTTATGGGCACTCAAAAAAATCTCTTCCTAAATGACTTCTGCTTCTGCATAATCTTCAGACATCTACATCTCAGATATCATTCTCACTTGCGACTGCATCCCTGAAGGCATTAAAAAAAAAAATCCCAAAGTAACATGATACCTCATGGTAGTTTATATTACTGCTGGATAAGTCTGGGGGCAAAATGTATGCCACATAAGATCTAGTAGGTACAAGTCTGTTCATGTCACCTTTTATTCCAGTTAGTTACCACCCCTTCACTCAGAAAAAACAGCAGCAAATTTAGTAGGTAGACATGACCACAAATTGCAGGTGTCTGACAGGGTTTTGATCAGATTCACATGTAAATGACTATCTGTCCACCTGTGGATGCTTGCATAATTGACCCTCTGAAGTGTTCCTGGCAAAGCATAATGAACAACACATCCAAAACTATAGAGAGAACCAGGTATTGCTCAAATACAGAACATAAAGAGCAAAAATGCAAGACTTAAATAAAGTTATAAAGTTGCTTTGTGGAAATACTATTTATGACTATTGAAGTCACATAAATCTCATTTCAACCCTAAAAAAAGCATTCACTTTCAATACAGATCACAATTTGTGAAGTCTAGGGTATACTGGATTTGAAATATAATTTGAGTGGCAGTCATGCTGCAATTAAAAATGAATTTCTCATAGGTTATAGAGATAGATTAACTTTTAAATTTAGATACAGATGGGACAAACATCTCATTTAAGGCTATGAAAGATTGTGATCTCTAAACATACAGATAGATGTTTATAAAGTCTGATCTTAAATCCAGGACCAACATTAACATTACTTAGATTTGCCTGCATATACAAAATCCAAAGCCTTTGATAAACTCTTACATGCTGTGAACCTCTACCAAAATGTGCAGATGTTCCTTTGCTCATTTTGGAAATCCTTTAGCCTCAGGCAATAGAGTGGCAAAATTTCAGAGGCAAAGGTTTCATATCTGGGACTCACATTGAGGTTTATTCCAATTAATAAGGTGATGTAGGGAATCATATCTGCCAGATCTTTCAAGAAACCAGTTGTGTTCTCTGTGTACCCCTGGGGCTAGCACTTGCTTTCAATCACATTCTGAGTAAGCTCAGATTGTCTACAAATCTGTTGGTTGATAGGCCAGACCTTTTGGGAAAGATCCAGGGCATCCCTTTTTCAATGTCATCCCCATGAGGCCGATGGCATAGATTTCCTATATGTATCTGCATGATGAAGAATGCACTCAATTCAATAAAACTGGACCTTTTTAGAGAGAAATTTCAATCAAGTTACTAGAGAGCAAATTTGCATGTATTTTCAAAGACAGATATTACAGAAAGGCAGCTATTTTGTTCTTGAGGCTTCCCTGATGGCCTCCCTGCATGAAAACTGTAAGTCAGCTGAGGAAGAATGTTGCATCCAGGAGAAATCACACTGTGTTGCAACTCCATGTTCTTGACAGATGACAGCCTTGTAATTAAGAGAGCCAACAGTGATGCATCATGGGCTGGAATAAACTGGAAATACATTCTGCCTTACATAAAGAATATATAAGTGTAAGTTAAAAGATTTTTTTTTTCAGAAGGCCCCTTGAAAACAGTAGCAGTCAGCAGTAGCATTTCAGTACTCCTGAGTTTTAAGCTACACGTGACAAAATCCACATCATCCATATACAGCCAATTAAAACATGGTTTTGTTCCTACCAAATGAATTCATGATAAATAATTGCAATTCAGCTCATCTTTAAGGCCAGCAGCGTATAACATGCAAAACATTACTGGAGCATCAGGAATACCTAGGCATCCTTGACTCCCCCATTCCGTAATTAAATATCTTTCAGAGATTGTTTTCTATAAATTGCCAAGTGAAATTACAATGGGGGGGGAGACAAATATCTCATGATCTTTGTAGAGTTACATGGTAAGCAAGAAAGTAAGGTACACAGACCCATTCTAGAGATGTCTTTTAATACTTCTAAAACAAATTAAAGAAGGAAATATTTTCCTGAATCATCAATTATAAATATTTTTGGGAACCAGATCTCTCTGCCTACTGAGCAACCTAGAAAGTAATAGTATGGGTCTGTGACATTTTTATTTTTACTACCTAAAGTTCTTCTGCTGAAACTTTTTATCAGTACCCCTAGCAAACTACCATGCACACAAAAATAATACCTCTTTGCATACCTGGGGGGCAATAATTAGTCTTGTCAAAGTCATGTAATTATTGTAATTATTTTTATTAACTAAGCAGCAATACCTAAGGGTGTGTATGCTTACAAAGACTTGTGCCAAAAATACTTCTAGAATCTAAGATAGCAGAGATGAAGCTACCAAAACCAGAGATTTTATACTACTAGTCAATGGGGAGGACAAGGTTGTGCTGTCACTGGAAAACCTGGTCCATTAAGGGGAAAAAAGAGATAATATACAGATGAGATAGTGGTGCAAAATGTCAGCAAGATGTCTTACTGAGTACTAATGACCTTTCAAAATTGATATTAATGTTTAACCCATGTCATCTTGTATTTTATGTCCCACGTTAAAAAGAACAAAACATTGTATTGATGTAATAATATAACATTTATGCATTCATACTATCCTACAATATACAATTTCAAGATCTTATCTACCACATAATGCAATGTACAGCCATGTGCCCAGGCACCATGAATTTCTCCCATCCAGCAAGACCACTTACTAATGGCTTTGGGCACCCCGCCAGCTATGCACAGCACTCTTACATGACTTACATGCTCACAAGAATCTAAAGGCTGCTGGTGTTTTGTGGGGACATACTAAAAGAGGGAGGGTATAGAGCAGAGGGAATTGAGTATGAAGAACTTTGAAAAATCCCAGCTATGACAATGCTACTGGCAGTAAGGTTTTCACTAAAGATGGATGGGTTTCAGAAAAGAAATAATTTAGGAAAAGCCACTCAAACTTATTGTTATGCCAAATGACAACTAGCCCTGAGAACACTTGAAAGAGCAGACTGACAAGACAATCAAAATACAAAACTAAAAGGCATGTCAAAAATACCGAAATAATTGTTACCATTTGGTCACAAGGAAACAAAGTAAGATGACAAGAAGATGATCTTTATCATACTACAGCTACATTAAAATAATAAGAGCAGTTTTAATATATAATTCTTTACCTAAGCATGTTATGATAATTTTTAACCACACTCTCTGGTTTAAGTGCTACAAATAAACTTGCATTATTCTGCAATTTGGTTCTGGTACTTCAGGGAATATATAACAGCAAGGAACTCTTCACAAAAGAGTATGGAGAATTTATAAATTTTAGGCCTTGGAAAACCTTAGCAATATCCCCAGCACATCCTCCACTGGATCAAACATGTAACAAAACAGGTTCTCACCAGAGCTCCATAGGCCAGGTAAAAGTTGATACAGCAGAGGTAAGGAGAATCAAAAGTGACTTGTGTAAGGCTTGAGACATTCTGGTATTCAGTAAAAGATTGGAGTATCTCATTTTCTCCAATTTCCATAGAGGCAGAATGCAGGTTAATGGAATACTACGAAGTACAAACTACTGCAGTGAGTTTAACCACACAAACTATGACAGGTTCTTCAGCAATAAATCAAAGACTATATGCTTTGTCCTTTGGAAGTCTGCATGGCATTATAAAACCAACAATAAATAGACTAACTGTGCAATTGTATTTCAGTAACACCTTGCCCTTTTCTGTTTTTACTGGTTTCCAGTGGTTTGGAAATGGAATATGAATACTAGCATAATAAAGCAGAAACCATGACAATTTCTCACATTCATCCTTCTTTAAAAGAAAGTCTAGTACACAAAGCTGAAGTAAGGTATCACACTTAAGAAAAGATGATCTTGAACTCATGCATGACAACAAACTTTTAGGGCCACTTTCCCAAACCAAATCTCAGGGAAAGCTGTGGAAAATGAAACCTGTTCTTTAAATCTTTTATGAGCTATCATCCTTGGAGAAAAGAGAGAAATGGGGGGGGGGGGGGGGAGGGGAGGGGCAGGGGGGGATTCAAGACTTACTTTTGTTTCAACTTTCAAAAGGAGAATGACAATAAAAAAAATTAAGTGATTAAAACCTTAATTTTTTGCACTCAACCCTTTTTATTAAAAAAAAACCACAAATAATTAATTTTATCTACCTTTCTTAATATTAGTTCTACTTTCTCTTTATTCCCTCATACCTTCACAAAAGCTTTTCATATGTTCCCGTACCCTTTTACTAAAATGAATTAATTTTCCTTTTATGCTCTCATATTTTTTTCCTTTCAGTGCAGCTAATGCTGACATTACTTTTATTATTACTTAGTTGCTTCCCTTTTCTTCCAGGAGCTATTTTTTTCTCAGCCTTCCATCTTTAATTATATTATGAAGGCACTTGGCTTTTTTCCTATTTCTTTCATTCTGCTCACTTGGAGATGTGATCACTCATGCCTTAACCAGTGTGCTTTTTAAGACTGCTCAACTGTGTTCCATTTTGGCAGAATTTTCTTTCTCTTTTTTACCTCACTAACTGAATTTCTCAATGCCTTTCAAATATGCTTTCCCAGATTCTAAAAGCCTTGTGTAGCTATATGCTATTACAGATATTGCTTCTAGGTTTAAACTAAGAAGGCTGCTAACACAGATACTAAAGGTCTTAATATTGTGCAGTTTTAAGTAACTCTACAGTTTATTTTCTATTAATTTTCAATAACTTTTCTGTTATTTGTGAGGGGGCTTGTGATCAGCTTTTCCTATAGCATTTAAACTCACCAAAGTATTGTAACAGGAAAAACAATGCTCAGTCATACTACAGTTTCTCAACCATACTACATATGTTGACAACACGATATAAACTTATCATTCAGTGCAAAAGCATTTTGACAAAGACAAAAACTAAGAAAACATGCAAATAAAGGAAATTATTATAATTATATATATATATATATATACATATACACACCCACACAACTTTTTAGTAAACAATGCAGGAATTAGATTTCTATTTCACAAACTATTTTTTCAGGGTTTGGTTTTTTTTCTTTTCATTATTTAGATAGTACCATTATGATGCTTGGCACCTCTCTGATGTCTTTGAAAATGAGGTCACTGCCTTGAAGAGCTTGTAATTAAAACCCCTGTGAATTATATACTGAGTAAGTGAGGATAGTACATCTATCTGCCTGAGAGCTACACAGCCAATCCTATTCAGTGCCACAAGTTACATATTTATGTTACTTTGGGTCCCAGGTTGTATGTTATCTGGCATGAAAACAAAACCAAGCAAATGGTGGAGGGCTTAAGAAACGATTCTAGCCACATTACTGTTTTCTCATTTGCTTTTTCATAGAAAAAAAGAAAAATGAACGGGTTACCAAGGCAACCATTTCATGAAATCAGATTGTCAAAACCTGTTAGGAAACAGTCTAAAAAATGAGCCTTTGGCTAAATGAAGTCATCTGATATGATATAACTCTGAAATTACACCAGAATTTCAATTAAAGCAAGTTGCACCCATTTGGTCTGTGAATGCTGACCATTATCACAATTGTCATTCTCTAATTATTATCATTGAAAATAAATAGTCTAACATGCAGACAACTCATAAGGGTCACAGCAGTTCTACTATACCTTTTCCTGTTCCCTGTTCTTCAGTACCCATTTTCATTGTGCTGACCAACACAACTGAAAGTATACTTTTGCAGAGCTAGCAGAAAAAAGGTTAACATTTTCCCAGGCAGAAAGCTGAACTGAGAGGACTGTTTAGTATTCATAATATCACATCTCCTTCCTTGACCTGTCTAGGCAGCTAGAGAGTTAGATCCTGTGTATATAAACCAAAACAGAAGCAAGACGAATAAAGGCTTTGCAATTTCCATTTATTTTTATCACTTTGCTTCTCTTTTTTAAGTTCTTAAATCTATAATCAGCAGCTAATATTGTGAACTTGCAATGAGCCTTAGTATCAAAAGCATGATGTGCTGAGATCATCAACAGTCTCCCAGGGAGTGTATACCATTTGTTCATTTTTATATGCAATATATGCCTTTTACATGCATGTAAAGAGCATTATGCATATAAAACCATAGAAATACAGACAGATCTTTAAAATTATATGCTCCTTATTTCACAATCTTCAAAGGAATGTTTCCTTTAAAAAATATTTAAGATAAACTATAGCTTCTGAAGCATTCTGAAATTTCTTTCAGTGAATTTCTGGAATCTCTGGAAAACACTAAGAGCTCCAGATGGAAGAATTTTTTTTTTTTGAAAGCTTGATTCAAAAGACTTCTGAATTTTGGCAGAAAAATGCTGCATATGTTGTGTGGAGGTGATCTCCTGTGGGGGACAGGAAGATGATCTCTCAATGCACATTCACCAACTGTCATAAGGCTGAAACGAATATGCACGTATTGTGCAAAGATACATATCAAAATTTCAAAACCCTGCATTTCAGTGTAAAAGCTGAAAGAAATCCTGAAAGTGAACTGTCATGTTCTTCAGGGGATGAATTAAACATGCTGTTAAGTGTACACACCACTGGGGGGGAAGGGGGAGGGAATAAAAAAGTGGTCCTTTTTAACCCATATTCGTATAACTCTCTTCAAAAAATAAATTTTCAACAGCATATCATATTGGGGAAGAAAATCCTACCCTAAGCATGCCATGCAACAATCAACAAGTTTCAGCCTAAGTGAAGGCAAAATGCTAAACTAAATGAAAAATAACCAGACTAAACTAATTAACTAGACAGTATGATAGCCCATCTACCTAAAATGTTTACTGATTTAGATACCTGTACTGCTTAAAAGAAAACTTACAGGTCTATGAGCTAAATATGTAAAAATCAGAGAAAGAAAATGAATTCTTTATCTCCTATGGGACTCTTCCTCTACAAAGGAACACAGTTCACACTGAGTCAAAACCAGGTTTCAATCACATTCAGTTGTGCTGCTTGCTGTTGATGACATACATAAAGTTCCCTCTTTACTCAGTGGGTCAAACCTCTATACCAGGATGCAGTAGCATTGCACATATACTGTTTTGGAGAATATTCCTAAACGTGGTTTTCCTTAGAAGCCAATGAATGCTCTTGCAGGATGGGGGAGAAGTAGGATGCCTATGGCAAATGGGAATCTCAGTGCCCACAGGGAGATACTGTTGGTCCCCAAATGGCTCCCTAACTCGTTATGGTTCTGGAAACTGTTTCAGTACAGTAATCAAGTTATTTCCTGTTCTGCAGAGCTACACAAAAAAGACTGGCAAATAGCTTCTGAAACACTAAAATCATTAACATTTAACAGGGACAACCCTACCATGCAAATGGCCTCAAAGAAATGGCTTATATGCCACAGAGACACTAAACACTGACACCTCCCTTTGACCATTGTGAAGCTTATATCACACCATTCATTTTTAGACAAATGAATTATACTCACAACACAGAATCAATACATAAAAAGCTGGAGAGTTCTTATAGAGCAACCAAGGTCCCATAAACTGATTCCCAGAGAAATACAGAATCTTATTAAGGCAAACAGCCCCAGTGTTTTCTTTGCATATCACTATTTTATGGACTGGAAAGCAGTCAGCAAAGGCAGCTTTTGTCATCAATTGCATCTGTAAAAAAGACTGTATTCTAATCTTCCAGATTACAAATAATCTAAGTGATTAATGAAAAAAACAGACATGATTTGTGCATATAGTGTATTTCCTATGAAAGTGAAGAGCACAGAAAATGGAAAAATAGGTATCTGTCAGAAAAACTGCCTCTATGTTTCTGTGAAGCTAATGTAGGGAAAAGAAGTGTTATAGATGAAGATCCTTACTGAACATTTTGAAAATTAATTATTGAAGTTTTAAATGATGTCTTAGACTATTTTTCACAGTTCACAAAGAAAATATTGTTGCAATAGGAAATTATTTAACAAAATATTCCCCAAATGAAAATAAGCATCTTTTTCAGAAATTAATTTTCTGTTTATATACAACAGATAGCATCTTGATGAAAGTGATTGAGATGTCACACCTTTGGTCTATTATTATGGAAGATGTATGGTCTTGAGGAAACATGAAACAAACCAGATTTTGAAAAAAGAATATGCCCATAACTGACAATTGCACTAGAAATGTGAGGTTATGGGGAAGATCCAGTGGAACATATGAGCCATTTACTCTGTAACAAAGCTAAAAGCTACATATTTAAAAGATTCCAGGAAATTAAAAAAAGCGACGTCTTCTAAAACAGGCCTATGTTGTCTTGGCTCGCAAGAGGGCCAGGACAGCTCAGGGAGATCCATCATGGATCAAAATTTGTTACTGTTTGTAGTCTGTTCTCCCAAGTAACAAGTAATAGGAAAAGAAGAAATGGTCTCAGATTCCACCAGGGAACTGTTAGGTTGGATATTAAGAAAAATTTCTTCACAGAGTAGGTTCTAAAGCACTTGACAGGCTGCTAGCGAAGTGGTGGAGTTGCCATACCTTGAGGCACATGGGTTTAGTGGTGATTTATCAGTGCTGGCTTAATGGTTGGACTTGATCTTAAAGGTCTCTTCCAATCAAAAAGATTCTATGATTCTGTAATTGAGGAAATAAACATTTTTGCAAAGACAAAGCTTGGAAAACACTTTAATGGCTACATCGCAGTATAGAACCGCACAATAAGGAGCTGTGTTGAACTAACAGGTTTACTACAAATCTCAATGTCATATTCTCCTGTCACCCAGTATAGGATAAGGACCTGCTATAAGGAAGGTAAAAAAATAATCAAAGCAAGTTAATAATATATTTACTCAAGATGATTTTTTATGAATGTTCATACTTAGTTCAGACCAAAGACCATGGCATGGGATGTACAACATACTGTTTGGCACCTCAGAACACACAAACATATGAGAAACAAGGTGAAAAAACTTTCCCTCTGTTTTCCATGCTATATACAAAGCCAATTAAGAAAATAATATCTAGATCCACTATATTCTTTCTCTCTCTATTCTCTTTCTACTCTTCCCAGGCAAAATGCCTTTGCAAAAGCGGTTCAGAAAAACTTACCTTTAATGAACTATAAGATGTTTAAAGAATGAATAAAAAATAAATTGCATTAATTTAAGAGCATTAAATTAATTTGATGAGTAATCCTGCCTACACAATTTAGAATACTGCTAAATATAGGAGTAAAAGGCAACAGTATCAACATAGCTATGGATTGAGTATGTGTTGCAAATACCATTCATTTGATGACAAAGTAGAGCAGCATTCTCTGCTTAAGTACAATATAAGAAACAGCATCCAAAAGCCTTTGAAACAGTATTGATTTTACCTATTGAAATTATAAATAAGGGGTTTGGAGTCTTACCTTTTGAGCTAGTGATTGTAATTTGCACTTATCACAAATTAAATCAAAGTATTTGAAAACCATTAATCCCTGAGAGTTGGCTGTATTTCAGCACTGACCAAAGTGTCTATGCTTCAAATTGCAATCAAATTAATGGCCACAGACTTTTAAAAATGCTTATGAGGAAGAATATGATGGAGAAACGGAGAGGAGAAAGGGAGAGGAGAAACGGAGGGGAGAAACGGAGGGGAGAAAAGGAGAGGAGAAAAAAAAAAGAGAAGAAAAAAAGAAAAGCAAAAAGGAAAAAAAAAAAGGAAAAAAAGGAAAAAAGTCCAAAAATAAATCACAATCAAAGTATGTATTAATAAGTATCAGATGGTTCTGAAGCATCTTCTATTAAGTTGTGTTTATTTGCCACGGTTGTAGTTTTCATCCAAAATTTGCATTTATGGTAATGAATTGGCGTTGCCGATATGAAGTATCAAGACAAGCAAAACATGTATCTGTACATGAATACTTAGATATTAATAGCTTAGGTTTGTATATCTAAGTTACTTAATCATTCAGAAGTAATTTCCTTCAAAATTCAATTAAGTAGAAACATGAAAAAATAAGTTTTCCATTAAAAAGCATTTCACTTGTTGCTATCTCAAAGCTTGTTTTCTCTGGCCTCTCTGAAGATGGACACAATATGAGCAAGATTTGCAATTTGCATTCTTCAAACAGAATCCAGAGGGAGGCACAGAGGAAGTTGCCTCTGGTACTTCACCAAGTACTAAGATACCATACCATCAACTATTGCGTAACTTACACATTTATCAGATATAAAACCAAATAAAGTTTCTCATTCAAGACCTGATAGTTAAGCTTCAGTAAAGCACTGACTAGAGTCACTTAAAAAACAGCAAAAAAAAAAACAAAGCCTCAACTTTAAATTATATAAAGCTAACTTTGAAAGCAACATAAAGTGTATTTAAGTCTCTGTTTCAAGACTAAAATTTTTTTTTAAATGTCATATGTCAGTCTTGTAACAGAAACATAAATCTGGGAATCCTTGTATGTACCTTGGTTCATTCATGTATTTTTATCTAAGGCATTAACATACTCCTTTTATTCCCTAAAGATTTTTTTTTAGTTTTTGTGGACAAATATATATTTGTCTTAGGCAGTGCAAAACCAGATTTATTTATTTTTTTAGTTAGCTATACCATACTGTGTAAGTTAATATGCAAAAGAAGTGAGAAAATCATGTCATGTGTCTTTTTCATAGAACTCATACAAAGTAGGTATTTATCATGGCACTTGGCATATAAAGAGTATCTCAAGTTAGGAACACAAAGGAGGTGAATGCAGATGGGGCTGAAAAAAGATTAGATAGTTGTGACATGGACTAATTAGCAGACTTCAAGAAACAAAAATTTGGATTAATTTAAAAAAAAAAAAAAAAAGTCAAATGTGAAAAATATGTCTGCAATGCTTCCATTTGGTTTGTATGGAACTTATACAGATACCTGTGCTGGAAACATCACAAGGATAGGATCCCCCTGATTAAATCCTCTGTATTATACTACAGACTATCCTTGAATGGTGAAGTACAAATAAGTTAACTATTCCTATTGTTTTTCATCTTGGAAACCTATAAAATGGACATCAGAGCACTACTACTAGAAGAGTAAACTAATATTTACTTTCACATAGTGTTCCCACATGAAAATAAGAGCTCTATATATGCTGTGACATCTAGAGTCCTACTATGGCATGGAAATCACAGTTGAATGGTTACTGAAATGTACAGCTCTCATCTAGGAAGTTAGATGTAGGCTTTTATCCCTCTCACAGTATATTTAGACTTATATTTTCCACATACAGATAATTAGTGCCAGAGATGTGAACTTCATCATACAGTTTATTCTGATCATTCAGTTATCATTGCCACATCATCCAGTCAAGACGCTACTGTGCTTTGCTGATATAATAGTTATAAATCATAGAACCATACCCCAGCTGAACAAAAAGGTGAATTAATTTTTTTTTATAGCAGCAAATGGTAGTATTTGCAGTTAATATTATAATAATATTTACAAGTCTTTGTAGTATCACTGAAAGGATTCTTGACATGACGAAAATATGAAGAGGTAGCTCTTAGAGAATAAGCCTTAAATGCAAATTGGTTTTGTCTTGAATGAGCTGCTGTCCATACAAAGCTGAAATATATGCAAAACAGTAGATTTAACCATATGCTAATGTAGATAGAATACCAGACATGCTAATACAGAAGACGACACCATACTTGAATTTACTGTTCAAATTAAACAGACAGGATTTAAGTGGATTATATCACAAGTACTTTGTGCATACAGAATGCCTTCAAAGCCTTCCTTGTGTGAAACCATTTTCGTGTAAGTAGCAGCCTATTTTAATAATAAACCCAGAAAAGTGAATCCAGATAAATATATTCAATAATTTATCCTGTCAGGCATTTCAGCAAATTCAGCACACACATACTGAGCAGCTTTGTATTACTTACAAAGTTTTTACCAAGAGCATAGGTGCATATCTACAAATTCAATACAAAGTATTTTGAAAGTGATTATACCATCCCTGTCTACTGTAAATAACTACTATATATATGCTAAACCACAATTCATGTAAACACAAGCTTCAATAATGAAATCAGCCAGTGTTCACAAAACACCAGTACTTGATCAATAGACGTAATGATTGGCTATCTCCCAATCAGAAGCTGAAATATGTATCTAACAATATGCATACATTGAATGTCTAACTGATCAAAAGGACATGCTGATAGTCTCATCAAATGTCTCACACCACTGTCTTACTAAAAGATTGCTTGGTGGAAGACCATGGATAACAGAGAAGTTAATTATGAAAGTGTTAGGCACCTGTAACATTAACATTTACATAGATGTTATTTTGTACCTATGAATCTCTTCTGACTCACATCCAGCATATGTGAATTCTTTGCCTTTATCAAATTATTTCCTCTAACTGATTTGTAAGACAAACACTTATCTTCTGTGATTGTAATGCTTGACTGGGTACACACAGTGGAGCATGGTACAACCGAAACAAATGACTCTGTGCCTGGTTACACAGCTTGCTGACACCTCAAGGTTCAGGTCTATATTCTTCAGTATGTGCAAATCAATAAATGCAAATAAGGCTAAGAGATCTTTCACATCTCACTTTCCTAGAGTGATTAGTTTAGCTTTCACATTTAAAGCTATGGCAGAATGAAACTCTGCAGGTAGGAAGGACGCCTAGAAGGGTGCGTAGGAGTCTCAGATAATTGCATTCAGTGCCTGAGTGCACTGGAGACTTCAGAGAGGTTCCCTAAGCCATCATGAGGGAACAGTGAGAAGACTCACTAACCACATCGTGCCATTACGGCTGATAGGCACCTCAAAAACCACTAGACAAACTTTTTTACATATTTATTGATGCACTTCAAACTGTCTTTTTCAGAATTAAAAGTATATGTGAAATGATGTTGAGTTCAGCAGATGATACTGATGAAATTTACAACTGCAAAGTTTTCTGGGCCTAACTTCACTTAGGAATTTAAGGATGTCTTATAAGGTATGAATGCCTTAATTGTTAAACTATTAAGATTTTTTTTTTTTTCTTTTCTCTTCCTGATGAAAACCAAGGCACCTCCTTTTGTTGGCCAATTTGATTCTTTGTTACTAAGATTAACAAACCCAACTGTTGTAGCTATAGGATTAAACATGCTAAAGAAACTGTTGCCCAGAAACTGAACTGTGATGAAATGCAATGTGTTTCATATTCTATGCCATTATTAGATTATTCATGTACTTCCATGATTTACTTATGTTATCTATATTTAATGTGTCCTCAATAAGTATATGGAGTGAATTTAGAGATATTTCAGTACAGAACTACCTGAGCAACAACAATACAAATGAAAGTGAGACAAAACCCTCTGCAAATATGTTATATTACAGAACAAAGAAGTATGCTCCACTTTTTCTATTTGTCCCTTTGCACCACTGACTTGCCACTACATGTGGCTTATGAAAACAGTAAAATTTAACTAGACAGGTTTTTACTGACAAATGAATTGATGTCCAGAGTAATTTTAACCTAGAAGGAATCATCAACAGCATAAATAATTGTGCAGGCCCAGCAAAAAAAGTAGGTTACAGAATATTCTTGATGGAGAAAGCTTTATCAATAGAAATAGTAGCTTGAAAGAATTATGTGATTCTTTCTCTGTAAGTACAATTAAGCAGTGTCACCATAGAGATTTTGGTACTGGTAATGATAAGAAAGGCATCAGTTATAAACTGGAGTACCTCAGGGATCAGTACTGGAACCAGTCTTGCTTAACATCTTTGTTGGCAACGTGGACAGTGGCAATGAGTGCACCTTCAGCAAGTTTGCTAATGACACCAAGCTGTGTGGTGCAGCAAACACGCTGTCAGGAAGGGATTCATCCAGAGGGACCTTGACAGGGTGGAGAGGTGGGCCCAAGACAAACTCATGAGGTTCAATAAGACCAAGTGCAAGGTCCTGTATCTGGGTCAGGACAATCCCAGGCACCACTATAGGTTGGGCAGGGACTGGCTTGAGAGCAGCCCTGAGAAAAGGACCTGGGGTTGCTGGTGGATGAGAAGCTCAACATGAGCCAGCAGTGTGCACTTGCAGCCCAGAGAGCCAATCACATCCTGAGCTGCATCAAGAGAAGCACAGCCAGCAGTTCAAGGGAGGTGTTCTCCCACTTTACTCCACTCTGGTGAGACCCCACCTGGAGTACTGCATACAGTTCTGGAGCCCCTGTTACAGGAGTGCTGGAGCATGTCCAGACAAAGGCCACAAGGATGATCAGAGGGCTGGAGCACCTCTCCTACGAGGACAGACTGAGGGAGTTGGGGCTATTCAGTCTGGGGAAGAGAAGGCTCCAAAGAGACCTTATTGTGGCCTTTCAATATCTTAAGGGGGGCTACAAGAAAGCTGGCGAGGGACTTTTTAGGGTCTTGAGCTTTTCAGGGATAGGACTAGGGAGGATAGAAAAAAAAAAAAATTAGAAAATGGGTAGATTCAGATTGGATGTTAGGAAGAAGTTTTTCACCACGAGGGTGGTGAGACGTTAGAACAGGTTGCCCAGGGAGGTGGTCTAAGCCCCATTCCTGGAGGTTTTTAAGGCCAGGCTGGATGTGGCTCTGGGCAACCTGATATAGTGTGAGAGGTCTCTGCCCATGGCAGGGGGGTTGAAACTAGATGATCCTTAAGGTCCTTTCCGAAAACCCTAACACTTCTTAGAAAAAAACCAAACATTCAAACCTAGAAGTCAGTATGACATCCCTCTACCAATCAGCATGCAATACCATCAGTTCAGATATAAAGTGCATCTAGTACTGCAAGCATATTTACAGAAAATTAAATTGGATCATATATAAGAATGAAAAGAACTGAACAACATGCTAAAAATAAAATAAAATTTTAAAATAAATATTCACAAAGAATAAAGTAGTATGAGAAAGAACTCCATGTCCAGGTTTCAGAAAGACAAAAAGTTTGAGCTAAAGTATTTTTTAGTAGAAAACCAGTTTTACTGTTTCCAGCTACACAGGCCAACTTAAAAGTTAATGGATTTAGCATTGTCCTTGCATATCCAGAAATAAAAGGAAACAAAATGGGTTTTTACCACATTTTTGTTGTAAAATTTTGAAAAACAATTAAATGCAGAATACTTCATTAAGCCACATGATGTTATCTAAACTCTTCAAACAAATCAGTTACTACAACCTCTATTAGCCTGCTTCAGAGTCATTTAAGTCTGTCCACAGCTTCATAATGTGGCAAAGATTAAGGTTATTTGCCTGGTGACTTTTTTAATTCAGTAGAAAGACAGACAGCAAGGCTTCCTCATGGCATCCTTCTGACCAGACTAATAGACTGAGTGAAGTAACAAGTATGAGGCTTTGATTCTCTAATCCAGCAGAGATTAATTCAATTAAGAGTGTGCAAAGATGGGCTCTACGTGAAGTGAAAAGCAATTATACGTTTCTGCATTAGCTTCTCCTATCAGTTAACACAGGTAAGTAAGCACTCTGAACCGAGTACAAATGCAGTGGTATGCTTCAATAACTGAAAGCAAGAAAGCAAAACTCAGAAATTCATTTCCAATGAGCAAACCCCCCTAATCACTGTGATAAGGAACTGAGAGATTTCTTTGGTTTTGCAGTTCTGCACAATAAATAAAACAGGATGGTAAATAAAACAGCACAGCAATACTAAAGCTGCAATACAAATCTAACTGTAAAGGGCTTAAAATTGCAAATTGCCTAGCAGATTCTGAAAAGTAGCCCTATATTAGCATAATCTGAGTGCATCTAACTAAGCACATAGTATTCTGAATGATCTAATAAGTATCTCATATTCTTGTAAATTTTGGTGTAATAAGACATAAATATGAAATATATAACAATATAACCTCAGCCAGTTTTGATAGCTGGTAGTATAGGGTTTTTTTGCTTAAAAGGCCAACTTTTCAGTAGACTTTATTGAACTCTATTCTATTTACACAGAGAATCTTCTGATAACAGCATCATACACAAACTAGAAACAAAACAAGTAGATACATAGTTAATGCTAGAACCAAGAGAGAAGCATAGACTAGTGAAGGATTGAATAAAATAGAGATGTAGCAGAAGTTAAGTAAGACATAAGGGCCAGTCACAACTACTGTTAATTATGCAACTTCATATGAGACACTACTTTTGCACAGCCTGTTTAAAAATTCAGAGTTTCTGGCCACTCACCCTGGCAGCCACACAAGATACACAATCCCATTCAAGCATATTCTATGTATTTATGATTCATGTTAGACAATTACATGTTAGGCAGACTGAGAATTGATTGCTATTACAATTTTATATTGTTTCTGCTGGGTTAGGCTATTTGCCTTCAACACATTAAGTAAGTCTTTCTACACTTGGAAAAACTGGGTTTGTGCCATCTTAATCATGTAATTCTTTTACTGGTAACTAAGTATCTTCAGTTTAATTAACTTAAAGCTAATTAAATGGACACTGTCAGGAAAATGAGGGTGTGATTTAAAAATTATTGTGTCAAATGATAATTTGGATCATCGTAGCTGAAGTACTCAAGTCAGGCAAGAAATTCATAAGCAGTGGTATGAAGCCGGATGATAAGGACCATACTAGACTGAAATGGGTAAAGATCTATTCCATCAGAAAATTAGTAAGTGTAGATGCAATAAAAAACAAACAAACAAACCCAACCAAAACCAAACTAAACAAAAACAACATTTAAACATTTAAAACAACATTTTAAATGACATTTCAAATATTCTGTCTCTTTCATGTTGGTTTCTTTCTTCTGTAAACTCAGTATGAGTTATGATGTTTAACTAAGTGATTTCCTTCTAGTCTCCTCATCCTACTTTAAGACCAGTCACTGGAAAAGTATCACAAAGAGATTTGGAATGTACTTACATAAAGAAGTAGCTAGACAACAACAGAACAGACAAGAATAAAAGTTTATGGAACTTGTTACTGTATCACATTTTATAGACTAATTCAAGCCTTGTTTATAAATCCTCCATTTACTAATGAGATGTAAATAAATCAGTTTCAAACACAGAAGATACCAGAACAAAGGTTTCCACTGTTTCATTTTTTATGTCTTCCTCACTATAAAAGCTTCATTTTCCCCAGCAGCACATTCATTCTAAAATATCTTCCATTAACTGCTCTCACCCACTACTTTTATTTTTCTTTCAAATACCTCAGAGGAGAACACATAAAATTTTTAAATTAATAATATTTGCATGGGAAAGTGTCAGATATGTACTTTATCTTTCAGATTTCATTTACAACAACAGTTAAGATTTAAGCTGGTTAGGTAAGAGGCTCCTTTTTTTCCCTCCACATATTTGGCTACCACCTAAGTGCTAGGCAAGTGCTTTAATAATATGCACAAAGTGCACAGATGAAGATCTCGAATACTGTGTTCCATGTGTCCTAATGCTATAGAAAAGATTGAAAACATGCATATATGCTAAATTGAAACACTCTGAAGATTGTAAAGGGCAAATAACCACAGAAGCTGGACATCTGGGAGTATCAGCTATATTTTTAGAGGATTTTGCATTTGTTATATGTTATTAAAAAAAAAAAAAATAAAATCAGGACATCTTTATTATGGTACACAGCGATTACTCTTCCTCTGTTAGGACTGAATATGTTTTTCATTTGGAAATCTTGACCTGCACACACTAAGGTGTACGTCAAAAATTACCTTGATGGCGTATTCTTTTGCACCATACAAAAATTCTTTGTAAGATGCAGTTTCCCTACACAGAAAAGGGTAAAAATTACACATATCAGAAAGGAAATTGTAATAGCCCAGTGCAATACACATACATTCAAATTCTTATATCAATAATTTTAGTAACAGCATAATTAAAATATGCATACAAACATTAGGCTTCCTCACCATGCTCCCTTTACAGTTCCTGCTCAAGCGTATGCTGTAAACATTAACTTAGCCCTCTCCATCTCTGATGCATTTTCAAATCATACTTTGCAAGATGAAACCTGTCAGTGAGCACAGGCAAAGCAATACTCTGCATGTAGATGTGCTGCACAAGTATGTGAAGCCTGCTAAGCCACTTACTGACATCTCTACTTCCATAATGTCTCTAGCACAACTTCGATATTTTGGCACATCAATATTTTAGAAGACACCAGGATTAAGCAAAACCTCATGAGGTTTTAGTGTCAGATTAAAGTGCACATACCTAACTCTTAGCTCCCTTTTGAATGGATCGTAAGTCTTCAGCTTATGTTGACAGCTGCAAAGGTTCAGGCTGGGAACCTGAACTACTATCCTTTCCAGCCTACAAAGAACCACAGTCACAGACTTCAGGAAGCCGCCCTGCCAGTTCAAATCCAAAACTGAGTTGTGGAAGGATCTCTGTGGACAAGCACCTAGGAACTTCTGGGAGCAGGGGGAAGAAAAAGAAACCAAACCAAAGAAAAAGCCACAAAAATACCCCCCACAAAACTAAACATCATGATGAGACATTTTAGATCTTGATGGATTAGATACTTTGTATTCTCGCGCTTGCTTTTGCCGCCAGTATCTTAAAGCATAGACATGCTTTAAAATAAGGCTCTTTGGAAGTTCATGCTGCAAACATTTGATGCAACTCCTGAGCAGGATTGTTGAATAGCTTGTGGCAGAAAATGTCAAAAATATACAGCTAATATATCTGTGGCTTAAGGTTGCATACTTGTTTAAACAGAAAAAATACATTAATATTTTCTTCATTTGAACTCAGGTCCCAACATTCCTACTGAAGACAGATATCACAAGAACTGCTTTTCCTCCCATTCCCTTCATTTTTTTTTCAGCTTCAGCTTTTATTCTGTCCCACTACAGAAGATAAAAAGATATCTTTGAGAAACTTTAAATAAGAGACAACAGTGGGATATGTTACAATAACAATCTGTCTACTATGCAAATAGGAAATGTGAAGAGAGAGATATCTTTGTGACATTCCATTAGCTCTGCAAGATCTTAAAATGCAGAAAAAAAGTAAATAGTCTCTGTGATGTTTCAATCCATTAGGCTATGCACTATTTCCCCAAGAATGTGGTAGAAGTCAAAATATAATTGGAACAGACTCTGTAAGAAGCCTCTCCTTGCCAGATCTCAGGCAAAAGAAATATCTTCCTCACATTTATTTACAGGACTTTAAATATCTCAGGTTTACCCTTCACTTCTAGTAGGCTATTTAAAGATATGACACTCAGACCAAGAAAAAAAAGCATGCATTTCATCTTGACTTAAGGTAAAATATTTAATCAAAGAAATTTCAACATGAAAATTTGTTTCTGCTCTTTCTGAAAAGCTAATGTAATTTTATTTAATTGTGTAATAAATCACTTGTCAAAAATCAAAGAAGTAGAATTTTTAGACATTTAGTTCAGAGAACATGGGCATTTTTCGTGTGGACGAAAGTTATTTTACGTTAACCTCTTAAATGTATCTTTATCCCTGACACACTTTGCTGATTGGTATTTGGCACCAGCTTCATGTATGCTCACTGCTGTCCATCTGTTAAAACAGATATCCAGTGAGTATTTGAGAAATGGCTTTCTACAGGTAGTCCAAATACACTCTCTAAAGACAGATAGGACATCTCTGTGGGTGAACAAAATCAAATTCTCAAATCTTCTGACAGCCAAAAGTTAATTTAGGAAAATATGTAAACACATTAGAAATTGCAGTGCTACAAAGGAAATAAAAGGGGAAGCTGTGAGATTTAAGACTGTAACCTATGTTCTACACTGTCTTACAAAGCTACTTGAAAATACATGCCCTAAGAACAGTCTCTAGAAATCTGAGTCCCTTTTGCAAATTACTGGAATTGTGGCAGATTTTATTTACTATCCCTGGCTGTTTTGCAGTTCTGTCCCTCACATTCATTATCATGTCTACTTGGGGATGTTCCTGCTGACTGTGGGGAGGTCAGACAAGATGACCTTTGAAGGTCTTTTCTTGCCTGGACTATTCTATGTTCCAATGAAGTACCACTTTTTTTTTTTTTTTTTTTTTTTTTCCTGGACTTGAAGAAGAGCCTGTGAGGAGAGGCTGAGGGAGCTGGGATTGTTTAGCCTGGGGAAGGAAGAGGAGGCTCAGGGGAGACCTCATTGCCCTCTACAACTACCTGAAAAGTGATTGTAGCCAGGAAGGGGTTGGTCTCTTCTCCCAGGCAACCAGTACCAGAACAAGGGGACACAGTCTCAAGCTGTGCCAGGGGCAGTTTAGGCTCAAGGTGAGGAGAAAGTTCTTCACCAAGAGAGTTGTTAACCATTGGAATAGGCTGCCCAGGGAGGTGGTGGAGTCCCCAACCCTCGAGGTGTTCAAGAGGAGATTGGACGTGGCACTAGGTGCCATGGTCTAGTCATGAGGTCTGTGGTGACAGGTTGGACTCTATGATCCTCAAGGTCTCTTCCAACCTTAGTGATACTGTGAAATTTAAAGCACTGCAGAGGTAGATAACATAAGATCTCACTATACAGCAGTGAACTTTGTGCAGTTTTTTCATTAATTTTTCTAAAAGCAGCACTGAGCCATAGCCACAAGGGCAAAAGAAGTAGAATCAGAGGGTTAGTTAGGTCAATCTGAACAGCAGTATGCCTAGCTATTTTGCTGGAGAAACATACAACAATCATATATTAAACAAAAAACAAACAAAAAGCAAAACAAACAAAACCCAAGAAACTGAAAAGTTCATTTTAGAAAGAGACAATCCTTTTATGCAAGTGAAAAGCTGAAAAATAATTTATACAGGATTACTTACCATTTATTCAAGGAACAAGTAATAGCAGTGGGCTTCTCTCCAAACTCAAACACAAAATGAATGAAATGGAGAATTTTATCTGCTCATTTGACCACAAAAAATAGACTACCTAATGGAGGTATGCTGGCCTTTAAGAATGCTTCTGTGTTTGGTTTTAATTTCTTTCTTTTTAAAAACATAAATTTAATCACCTAGGTAAGTGCACACACTTAGAAGTATTTTTAAACCCTCTGAGATTCCCAAGTAGCTTGCATTTTTGTTTATACATAACAAGGTTTCCAAATTCTGCTTCCTCTGCTACTTCTGGAACATCTGCAGGCCCAGAACATGAACCATGCAAATTTACCCTTCATCAGAAATAACTGCCATTGAACAGTTGAGGATGGGAAGGGTATAAGTTATGAAGGTGACAAGAGTTTTATGCTTGATAAGGGCCAGATAGATGTGCAGCACAATGACCTTGGCATTCTTAGGTTTTTTTGGAATAGTTCAGACCTCCATGAAAATGTGTAGGGGGAGAATTGAACTTTTCTCACTATCACACGCATGAATGACGGAACAGAGTTGGCTGCTACTCCTGTAACTAGCTCTATGACAGCTGCTATTGGGAAAATAATTGTGGGGATTATACCTGAAAACATTTGTTTTTCAAAAAACATCACAGCTACTGAATATGATGTGCAAGGATTTTCTTTTACTAAGATAGATGTTTTTACCAGTGCTAACCAAGATAAAAGTCCAATTGTTTCTTTTTCCAGTCATCAGCTACTTGAAGCAAAGGAATGTGTAGTCTGTGGAGCAGTGTCACTAGCAAAGATCAGTTTCCTCTGGATGCAAGACTTTCATTGATGCCTTGACTTGGTCAGGGGAAAGATTTTATAATTGCAGAGACTGATTTTTTTCCTTTTTCCTTCACAGCTCTTCTCTTGTAAAGTATGTTAGTGGTAATATTCAGGCTTTAACATCAACTGTAGAAATCAGTTAATTCTACCAACTGCTATTACTATGAACTTAAGGATGTTCCAATTCAAGTTTCCTTTTCAGAAACTGGTATGAATTTATCTATGAATTTATCACTGATGTCTCTTGACTCTTGGATGCTTATTATAAAGTAAACTATTAGTAAAGATCAAGATAAAATGGCAGTTCCTTCTACTCTGGATAAATAGAAAGTGCTAGCAATTTATATTACCTTGTCAAGGTTTAGAAACTTTTATCCATTTGAGCAGCTACTACAAGAGCCATGACACTGCTAGTTATCTTCTTTACTTGCAAGGTAAGTTTCCTGATGTATTTTGTCATAAGCATCTGCACTGTGAAGTATAAAAGCATTTGCCTTAAATTTTTACCTCTTCACATTTGAACAAACCCAGTTGAAGGGATTCTGATAATTATGATAAATCTGTAGTTTTAAAGAATGAAAACAGAAGTGGTTTGTCAATTATATGTTTGAAACTTCCAACTAATTTCACATTATTTTTTCCTCTGCTCTTAAATATGTCAATGAGATGGAGCAGATTCTTTTTTCAATAAGAACCAAACAATTTCCACTCGTTTAAAAATTCTGTGGAAGGAAAAATTCCAAGTTTACTTCACTTCAGCACAAATATTACACAGCATCACTTGCATAGCACAACCCAAGGAAACAGAAAAAAATTAAGAATACATTATGGACAATGAAACGTACAGTCTGTGGATTTTATCCCCCTTTTTGTGCCCCTAGAAATACCCCAGACAGAAAAGCAGTCAATGAAGAGTGTTAACTAGTACCACACATAAAAATTCCAACACTCAGAATTCTGTATATTTTTAGTTTAATGGAATACAGCACTTTATCAGATGCTTCTATACAGGGAATTGTGGAAGGAGGGGGAAAGGAATGGCAAACCAGAACAAGGTCTAAAGCAGTTATGAAATATTTATCTTCTTCCACGTATTAGAATAACTAGATCCAACTGACACATAATGTATTCAGTCTACCCAAACTAACATAATAACCAAGATTTAAGAACAATACATAGTGCAAATTGCTGTGCAATGCTTCATTTTATTTGTAAGTTTAGATTTCTGTCTCCACTACCAGCATCACTGAAAAAAAATACACAAACCAGAGAAGAATCTGCTGCCTATTTCATCATCCAAGTGATTTTTCCTTCCTGCCCTCCAGTGACACCATTTGAAAGCAGCAGGCTGGAGCCCGCTCTGCGCATGTTTCCTGGACCACTGTGGTTGCCTTGCCAACGAGCAGGGAGAACTCAGGGCTTACATCGGGCATTTCAATGCAATGACCCAATTACTGTCTGTCAACAAATTCACTGGGACAATAGCGAGTGTAACACATTACAGAGATTAAATCCCAAAGACTGAACTACAAAGATGTCTGCAGCAAAATCTTAGTCAGTTTGAAAGGCCAGAACACTGTAAACAGAGTTAGCTGTAGTATGTTCTAATCCTTTAATGTGTTTGTTGCTTTAAAGAAGACATTTCTTCCATAATAATCTGCATTCATTATTTGTGTATTTATTAATTGAACTTCATTCACAAACCTGAGTTAATATTGCTGTCAGAGTAATGGGAAGTAAATACATTTAATGTGTTGCATTCCTGGCTAGAACTGGGCACAATTAAAACATAAAAATGTTGTTCTTCCAAGCTATCGTAGGAGCAAATCATTAAAAATCCCCAGTGATTTCTGCAAACCATTGCACCATGGATTTGTATTTGGTAATGAACAATATGCAGGTTAGTTATAGGGCTCCCATGCTGTTCTGCCCTTTCACAATATTATCACAGACATGCTCAAAAAGCTTCCCCCTCTTCAGTTCCCAGTTCCCTTCTGTTCTTTTCATCCTCTGCAAATACACTATTCCAATATAAATAATTTACTTGGAGAGACTAGCAACATTCAAGAGGACAAAATATACATAATGGCATATTATCATATGAAAAAAAAATCTGCTTAATATATAGTTACCTATATTTTTTAATTTCTTAGTCATATCACCCTGTCACTTTAAATAAAATACAATATTTGCGGTTTTTTTAAATGCATGTGTCACCAGTTACCAAATGGAATTATCTGGGGAACCATGCAGGGAGCAAAAAATAGCTGCAGCCTTATGCAGCATCTGTAGAACAGGCTATTTTTTAAACCACTGATGGTTTATTTATATGTTTACTCCTAATAATTTGTATATGTATATTAGTTGTCTGGCTATAGGATGCCATACTGCAGCAATTTGATATACCAGAATTATAAGACTGTTTCTCTACTACCTGCCTCCATCAGAAATACCTTTCTGATTAACATATAAGAGTGGGTATCACTTCACATCTTGAAACTGGTGTTTCCAAATCCAGTGAGGCTTGTGGGCACCCACAGCATCCATATAATACACTTTTTTTTACAACTTATTATTGGGTCAGGCAGAATGTGTTTGTTATGCTTGCCTGAGATCACTGATACCACACAAACTTGAAGAAGAATTTACCTTTTTTTCCCCAGAAAATTCTGCATCAGTAAGTGGTAAAAAACTGTAATTCTAGATTATACATAATACCTCTGCAATATTGTCTAATAGTGAAGCTATCTTACAGAGATGATGAACCACCCACAACCCTTTCACTTACAGCCACCTTTCCCATCACACTCTTTATATCCCACATGACTGAACTTTTGATCCCTCCTCTGGGCTCTTGTAGCATTGTTTTTTTCCTAAAATTATACCCCAAATCTGTCATCATGTTCAAAGTGCTCCCTAGGCCTGTGCTACTATGCCATCCAAAAGTAAGACAGGGCCACTCCTTTCTATCTCCCAGAAGGTTTATCTTTATTTATAGTCTTGCCTGTCCTCTACACAGCAAATTCATCTCCATAATTGCTGTTCAAAATATCAGAATGTTATAAAACAATAAACATTATTGATGCTTCAGACAATATCTAATTTATCAAACCCATAACCTCTCAGTCTATCACAGACATGACACATCAGTAATACAGACACACACCTATGTTGATTTGCTGTTTCCACTAATTCCCCCTCTTCCTTACACTCAGCTTCTCTCAGATGTAGGGACTTCCATGGTTATGCCAATATTTTACAATGTAAAAGACTGGGTATATTTACTAATTTTTCAAAATCATTTATTAGGGATGAAATTGGCTGTGCATGATGTGCATGGTCCCTCTAGGCTGCAGTCTTTAAAGTTACAGCCAAAAAAACTCCCACTATTCCAAAGAGTAAAGTTAATGAAAATACATTAACCAATTAAATTACGATGGGAAGTCTGGCTTACAAAATGCTCACCATGACTTCCAGCATTCAGCAATTCTGTAGGAATTTGCAGAATCAGGTCTGCTTTCTTGATTGCAGGATATATGAAGCTTCCACTTCCTCCCCGCCCCCCCCCCCCCAAGATCATCTGTTTCTCATCTGCCAGTGACTAAGAGGTGCTTAAATTTCTCATAAGTTAAAATCATTGCAAGAGTATTATTTAATAATATTTGCCTCCATGGAAGTGAAGCTTTCCAAATACCATTTGGCATCAATGTCCACAGGAGCACTTCAAAAGGAAAGAAAGGATTCACTCAGCTTTCTCTCCACTTTTCAAACCACATCTGGTCTGGAAGGGAAAAGTCAGACTCTGTCTGCCTTCACCATTAGGTAGCCCTCTCCTCTCCTGCACAAATGTGACCTCTCTTCCTAATTAACAGTTTGGGGAAAACTCCCAGCAGATTCCAGTTGAATGCCACCTATGCCCATGAAAAATATCAGCAAGATACTTTGAACAGTTACAAATACTTTCTCATACTGTGCTGCATTTCCCAAAGACAAAGATGAGTTTAGTAAAAATGAGATACATCGCTCTATTTTTCCCTAGAAGAATGTTTTACGACTTACTGTACACACTGCACTCAGCTTTTGGCAACTAGCACCAAAGAATAGCTCTGTCACTGGACCATACTTAGGAGTTATTGCTCAAAGCAATGCTTTATAAAAATTAACATGCATTTCTTATACAGCACTGCAAGGTAGCTAGTGACACAGGGCTAAGTTCATGGGAACTTCAGCTAGAAGCAGATGTAGCATTTTCTGTTTTGTTTCTTTTTTTTTTGTTCCTGTTGCCTGAGGGGAATACTGAGGTCTTCAAGGCTTTCTCTCTGGCTAAAGTCCCAGTACCGATGCCACCCCTGACACAGCTCTGCACAGTCAGTGTAACTGCTACAGAAGCATCTAGCTAAAAAGTGGTTTTGGTTTTCATCTCTCAGCCTCTTGCTTCAACAGCATGATTAAACAGCAGGAGCAAAATATCATGTAGCTATCATATCACATCCCCTAAAAACTAAAAAACCCCAACTCCTAACAACTCTCTTTCAAAGCTAAACACTCCCAGTAGATCCAGTAACCTCATGTGACAGCCACTGGTGATTCCAGCAGTTACTTAGCCTCCAGCTCCATGTAACACCATTAAGAGCCTCACATTTTTTGCCTCTTCAGATGCTTCTTCATTATCCAGCTGCTGCAAGCAGAGGTCTTTACTGAACAGACATATCAATCTAACATTATACACTCAGCCTCTATACACTTTTTACATTTTACAACATCCCTAGATACAGAACTTGCAACTACATCCTCTCAATAGCTCTGTCATAAACTGCTTTAGGAGGCAAAGATCCATAATTCAAGTGAAAGGAATAGTTAAAGGACAGATCTCACTCAAGCAGCAGCTGCAGTGGAGTCAGAAGCCTTCAACTATTTAAAGTTATGTTAATTGCCATAAACTGCAAAGACAGGAAAATCAGGGCCCCATATGGCCCTTAAAACAAGTCTGAGGGGATTTTTGGTGGTTTTTGGTTGGCTGGTCAGTTTTGCCAGGGTTTTCATGTTTGTTTGTTTTTAAGATGCTATTCTTTCAGAGGTTTTCTAGTTCCTGCACTTTCAAAATGCATCCACTTCACATCTTACTGGTCTGTTTCATGACTCTGAAATATGATGGCCTAATAATTTATTAAAAAAGACAGATTTTTTTATAAAATGCATTTTGTTTCCTCAAAATATTTTCTTGAAGCACTGTTCATCAGCATTTACAGAAATTTCTTTGTTCCATAGAACTAAGAAAACCAAACTGTTCTGCAAAACGTTATACATACCGTTTCTATGACAGCTACAGTGTAGTCATATTCAGAAAGTACAATAGTTAACTGCACAACTAATGCAACCTATCACGTACACATTAAAGTCATTTTCTGAGTACCTTTTATTACTATTTCACTTGCTTCAACTCAAGATTAAGAATAGTATTTTTCATTACTAAACCAATCTGCCATATATTTACTGCCTCTTCCAGCAATATGTCTTCTAGAAACAGCAGTATTTGCTTATGGACAAATAGTTTTCTTCACATGCCACAATATAAAGAAAGCATTGCACTTATGTAGTGGGATGGGGGGGAGAGAAGGGGGCAAAACCCAATGCAACTATCAGCCTGACCAAAACCCTCCCATAAAATCAGACAGAATTTTGAAAGGAATAATCTTTATCCAAAATGTTATTAACAAATAATTGCAATGTCAAAGGTTTGTATCAAATCTGTAAAAAAAAAAAATTAATGCAAGCTTTCCTTTGAATATTATTAGCTTAAATAAATTAAAATAAATCAATAATTGGGAATATGCAATATCCCATGTACTCCTTTTCCCACTCCCCTCACAGACACACTTTCACACTTTCTGTTTCTAGCAGAATCAAGTACTCAGTTGTACATATAAGGACAGTCATATTGAAAAGCCATTGGCCACTCTAAGAAAATGTTTATATTATGTCTATACTTTAAGATATGGAATATGTGGCCAAAAAAATAAAAAAGTCAATTGCTAAAAAAAAAAAAAAGACAAACCAGAAGAGTTCACTTTCTAGACCTAGAGCTTGCTTTACAGGAAAACATTCCCAATAGAATTATAAAAAAAAAAAAACCAGTAAAATATTCCTCCCTGAATAGTGTATGTGACACAGGTAATATACCTGCTAGATCAACATTACTTCTTTACTGAAAGTCATCTAGCATGACCTGCAAGCAATGAACCATTCCAAGCTGACAGCAACACCACCTTTTTGTTTTATTTAGAATAGAATTAATCAGGTTGGAAAAGACCTTCAAGATCGAGTCCAACCTATCACCCAGCACTATCAAATCAACTAAACCATGGCACCAAGCATGCCATTCAGTCTCTTCCTAAACACCTCCAGTGATGGTGACTCCACCACCTCCCTGGGCAGCCCATTCTAATGGCCAATCACTCTTTCTATGAAGAATTTCTTCCTAACATCTAGCCTAAACCTCCCCTGGTGCAGTTTGAGACTATATCCTCTTGTCCTGGTGCTAGTTGCCTGGGAGAAGAGATCAACCCCCACCTGGCTGCAGCCTCCCTTCAGGTAGTTGTAGACAGCAATAAGGTCTCCCCTGAGCCTCCTCTTCTCCAGGCTAAGCAACCCCAGCTCCCTCAGCCTCTCCTCATAGGGCTTGTGCTCCAAACCCCTCACCAGCTTTGTTGCCCTTCTCTGGACACATTCCAGCAACTCAACATCTTTCCTAAACTGAGGGGCCCAGAACTGTATACACAATAATCAAGGTGTGGCCTATCCAGTGCTGAGTACAGGGGCACAATGACTTCCCTGCTCCTACTGGCCACACTATTCCTGATATAGGCCAGGATGCCATTGGCCTTCTTGGCCACCTGGGCACACTGCTGGCTCATGTTCAGCCTACTATCAACCAGTACCCCCAGGTCCCTTTCTGCCTGGCTGCTCTCCAGCCACTCTGACCCCAGCCTGTAGCACTGCATGGGGTTGTTGTGGCCGATGTGTAGAACCTGGCACTTAGATGTGTAAAATCTCATGTGTTTGGAATCTGCCCATCTGTCCAGCCTGTCAAGGTCCCTCTGCAGAGGTCTCCTACCCTCTAAGAGATCAACACCTGCCCCCAGCTAGGTGTATCATTTGCAAATTTACTGCTGATGGACTCAATCCCCTCATCCAGATCATCCATATTGTCTTTGGCAATCTACCTTTGAGTCACAGCAATATTTTAGCACTATTTAGCTATGTACAAGACTTAAATAGGACTGGTCCACCTACAGTCACCTAGTGCTAATTCAAATATCTCATCCAAAAGTGATTGGATCACATTTTAGATAATTACAAGGAGTGCCAACAGCACTGATATGACTACTCTACATTTAAAAGCACTGCTATGACTATTCTACAATTAGACATTAGACTAATAAAAACTGGGCCATTCAGGGCATTGAGGGTGAAATTCGGGTTTTTTGTTTCTACCCATCATGCAAGTAAACCAATGCTTATGGTTCATTTAAAAAAAAAATAAAATAGACAAAGAAAATTTGCTGTCCTCAACACAGTGGTAGGACAGAAATTCTAATTCCTTCGTTGCAGCACTGGGGAAATCACTTCCCACAGACACTCTTTAAGACAAAGGATTTAGCCTCAAAGAAACCCTGATACATCTTCTCAAGATGCATCTTTAAAAAGCAGTTTTTTGTTCTCCAGAGATGTGACAGGACTCACATACACAATATGAATAAGATGTTTCCTCAGGGATGTAGTACATGGGTCGGTGCTTCAGCGGACTGGCTTCTTAGCATTATAATTAATCTTCTCAAGTGAGTTTACCCTGCAATTACAGTTCTTGACTGAATGTTGAAGATAAAGTTCCATCCACTTTTCCTCAACCCATAAACTAGACAACCTAACTTCAGATACCCTTATGTCATATACTTCATCTGTTTAACTTGTAATAAACCCTTCTTTCTTTTATATCTAGGGAAGTTTATAATAGTTTACAATTGCTTTCCTTCATTCTAATCTTGACATTTGTTGTCTGCAGTCATATCCCAAGGAGGGCAGAACTGCTCTTCATTGTTATTTAACATTAGCGGCAAACGATAGGTCCATCATGTATTTTAATTCTAAAACTAAAATACCAAAGCCTGAGGGTTACTCTTATTTACCACAGAAAAAGAAAAACATCCCTGAGCTTTTCAAGTTATTTGAAAGCATGCAAACTGACAATAAAGCATATGCATGCTCAAAGTGTCACCGTCAGAACTTCCATATAACTTTATGGATAGAATATATTAGACATGTAATGTTAAGAATACCTTTGATGCCAGGAAGACCAGAAATTTGCTTTTGTAATGCTGCGATTTTGTTCATATTACATCATTTCAGGAGCTGCTATTTAAGAGGACTTCAAACTTGCCAGAAAGTGAGGGGCATGCAGAAGGCTGCCTCTTTCAACAATTAATCTAAGTGTACATTTTGTTAGCAGATGGCAGTGCTGAAGACCTGTAAACAACATTTAAACAAGAGAGTTTAAGTAGCAGAAATAAATTTTGCTTAACAGTGCAGAGCTCACCACAGTACACTCTTTCCACTAAAATAAATCAAATGGTGGTAGTGCTTGTTCCAGGTAGAGACTGGATATACTGTGGCATGATGGGACCACATTCCATGCACTACTGGGGAAAATATTCAGTCTCTCTTTGTAGGGGCAGTACAGAAAACATGTTCAGAGAAAGCAGATATGCTTAAGAAAGTCTTTTCATGTATTTCTATTAAGAGCTGGGACTGTTAATCTCCTTCCATATTCAGCCTGAGATTTAATTTGTATTTGCAGTCATATTCCATCATGCACTGTTAATACAGAATTCATGTTTTCTGCTGTCAAAGAGAACAATGTTTTTCATTATTTCATTAGCTGAAAATATTGCAGCCAACTTGCTAAAGAAAACTAGCCATTCATCTCAAGGAAATTACCTTTTGGTTGGTTGGTTTTGGTTGGTTTTTTGTTTGGGTTGTTGGAGTTTTTTTGTCAGTAGACAAGCAAGCAAGTACAGGCCAATTTGTCACTGTTGGGTGTCATTTCTGTAAACTGAGTAAAATGAGACACTGACCCCTTGTAGAATCATATTTGACCTGAAGTTTTCATATCACAAATCTTCACTAAGAAATCCAGTTCTTTTTAAGTGGCTGAAGTTAACAATTTTCTGAACTGTTCCTTCTTTTGGCATACTGCACAGACATCTACCATATGTGTATCACAGCATTCTGTCTTAGATTATGTCACTGTTAGAAATCAAAGGTCTGTTACTCTTCATTTTAACAACACATATGCCATATGCATAATGATTGCAACTCTTTTCATTTTGCTTATTTAAATAAAATATTTGGTTAGAAACTAAAGTGGGACAGACAGCATACTTCAGTTACCATGTATTCCACCTTTAATAGCCAAGAGCATTTCATGTCTGCCATTTATTTATTTTGAAGTCAGTTAATATTCCCTGGCATACTTCACCTTCCTTTAGTATCTCAAGGCCTCAGCTAAGATGATGTTCCCATTGTAGAAATGTAAAAACTATTATCTATTAAAGCACTAAAGTCATGGAATGGGTGGAAGAAATTAAAGTTATGCATGTCTCATATGGCATTTTCTTGATAGGAAATCAAGACAAAGAGGTACAGCAAGATTTTTCAAGAGCACAAAGAGTTTTATAGTAACCTCTGTAGGTCAGAGATTGAAAAATGTAAGCAATCTAGATAAACTGTTTCAAATCTTTCCTATCTCTGTCCAGAATCTTAAATTGTATCCTAATAATTTCCACACAAGGTTATCTCTCTATCAGTTATTTATAAATTACTAGCTGAAAGAAAAGCCTTTTTAATAATCCAGTAAGATGACTTTTGATACCTTCACCAGGTATATACAATTCCATTCCTCAGAGTTACCAACCATGAGAGAAATTATTACTGTAAGATTTAATTTTTTTCAACCATGGAGTCTTATTGAGAATTAATGCATTTGCCAAGGGTCCAACACTTGTACTTATGGGACCTGTGCACTCTTGGAACTACTTTGGGAAGATCTTTGATAGGATGGTTTTGTTGGTTTTACCCTATTTGTTATTACAATAAATCAGTTGTTTTTATAATCAGCTTATCCAAGTAAGTGTTCTGCCTCAAAGAGCCAACGGTATTATCTCTGTTCATTAAGAAATTTATTTCATATTCCCTACAGGCTAACTTTCATCCACATTGACATTTGTATACTTCTGTTGCAGAAGTTTCATAACTCAGTTTCACAAACATAAAACTATCATTTCAGTACTGTTTTGTTTAAGTGGTAAAACAGATTCAGATGAGATGGGATGGGATGGACCAGGTTGGAAAAGACCTTCAAGATCAAGTCCAACCTATCATCCAACACGATCTAATCAACTAAACCATGGCACCAAGCACCCCATCCAGTCTCTTCCTAAACACTTCCAGTGATGGTGACTCCACCATCTCCCTGGGCAGCACATTCTAATGGCCAATCACTCTTTCTGTGAAGAATTTCTTCCTAACATCTAGCCTAAACCTTCCCTGGTGCAGCTTGAGACTTTGTCCTCTTGTCCTGGTGCTAGTTGCCTGGGAGAAGAGACCAACCCCCACCTGGCTGCAACCTCCCTTCAGGTAGTTGTAGACAGCAATAACGTCTCCTCTGAGCCTCCTCTTCTCCAGGCTAAGCAACTCCAGCTCCCTCAGCCTCTCCTCATAGGGCTTGTGCTCAAGGCCTCTCACCAGCTTTGTTGCCCTTCTCTGGACATGTTCCAGCAACTCAACATCTTTCCTAAACTGAGGGGCCCAGAACTGGACACAATAATCAAGGTGTGGCCTATCCAGTGCTGAGTACAGGGGCACAATGACTTCCCTGCTCCTACTGGCCACTCTATTCCTGTATAGGCCAGGATGCCATTGGCCTTCTTGGCCACCTGGGCACACTGCTGGCTCATGTTCAGCCTACTATTAACCAGTACCCCTAGGTCCCTTTCTGCCTGGCCTCTCTCCAGCCACTCTGACCCCAGCCTGTAGTACTGCATGGGTAAGAGCTCACTACTTGATTATAATCTTTTGAATTTTGGTGGCACATTCAACTTCTCACAAAAATTGAGGTGTCCCAAGTATGTAGTGAATACAAATTATCCAGTTTCTTACTTTCATTGTTTATTATCATTACTGCTGCAAACATTCTGGCTATCTATGCAACTCATTAGCTCATATATAAGAAAAAACTGAACAAAAGCATTTCATTCTGTGAGGAACACAGCTGTATGTTCCTCTTTTTCTGATATCCCTTTGAAACCATCTTTAAAATACTTTGTGTGACCTTAGAAGTGTGCTTTCTCTCAAATCCAATTAAAAAGCTCCAAAGTAGCACAGTATTGTGGCTTACCTAACACCAACATTAGCTGTAATTAAAGCTGTATGACAGCAATTGGGAGACTTTGCCAGAGGCTAGTTGTATTAATAGTTCTGAGAGATGGTGTACTTAACGCAAAACCATTGAAATATATAGCATTCCCAGTCTTCTCAGTCCTGATAACAAATGTCTTGCAACTGGGCCAAATAGACTTATCATTTAGCTTTTTCATGGCAAAAAAATTCTCCAGATAAACCAAATCAACTGTAGTCTTCAGTTTACGAATTGTATCAAAAAGGAGGTGGCCACTATCAGGAAGACAAGTTTACTGTAAACTACAAAGAAGGAAAATAAAGAGCAATTAAGCATGCAGAATAATGCTCTGGGCTAAAGAAACTGAGTTGATCAACCTCAAACCAGTGTCAGGAGAAGAGCCTACTAAAATGTGTCACAGAATCACCAAATTATTAAGGCTGGAAAAGACCTCTGAGATCACCAAGTACAGCCTATGACCTAACACCATGACATCAGCTAAACCATGCCACCAAGTGCCACATCCAAACTTAAGGACCTCAAATGATGGCAAATCTGCCACCTCCCTGGGCAGTCCATTCCAGGGCCTTGTCACCCTTTCTATGAGGAAGTGCTTCCTAATATCTAACCTAAACCTCCCCTGGTGCAGCTTCATACCATGATCTCTTGTCCTGTCACTAGTTGCCTAGGAGAAGAGCCCAACCTCCACCTGACTGTAACTTCCTTTTTGGTAGAGAGCAATAAGTTCTCCTTTAAGTCTCCTCCATGATGAACCCCAGTTCCCTCAGCCTTTCCTCATATGCATTCAATGGCATTCTAGCCTGAAGGATGCTTTTCTCCTTCTACAGAGAAGCACAGTGGATTCCATTCTATTCCAAGCTGTGCCGTCCACCAGCATGGAAACATAGGACTGGAATGGAGATAAGCCAAATACTTCATTAGCTAGTAGCTTGGCATAAATGAAAGCATAGTTGATAGTGATGAAATAAACAAGGCTGATGCTTCTGCACTACCCTGATACTGAGGGCTCCATGAAGTTTTTCATTTAAAAGCTGTTTGGTGCTTTTGGTTTCTTTTTTTTTGCATTTGTCCTTACATAAGAATAGTATTGAAATAGCAGAAAGCAATATTTTAAAGTTCAAAGAAACTGTCCCAAGGCATTGTATTTTTCCAGTATAAAAACCAGCTCTGAAACTATAGACTCCTAAGAGGTTTTCTTTAATAATGTGGTTATTACTATTTGGAATATTCATATCTATTTTAAACTTCCCTGCACTGACAATAAGCACGACCTGCTGAATACATTTGAAAGCTGAGTAACTAAGATATGTAGTACTTACTGCACACTTGCCACAGAGGATGCAAAAAGACTTAAATGATAACAGCTCCAAACACATACTGCATAACCATCTCCATAAACTCTCTTTTATAATGTCTAAAATGTCAGATAATAAAGCAGATATTTATCATCTACATATACACAAAAGTCCAATGCTGCCTCCATTAGACACCTTACACTTAAAATGGCTTTGCTGGAGCATATAAAAAATGCAGGACTGGATAACAAAAATGTGAATTATTTTATTAGCTACAGTCATAAAATTGTAGACTGACATAAGTTTTTGTCAAGCATTATGTCATAGAGAAATCTAGTTTCAGTTTTAAAAGCAAACAATTTCATATTCTGAAATGAGAGCACCCTGAATTAGTCATTTCCATTAAAACTATGAAGTAGAATTGCCTAGCAACCAAGAAAATTAATTCAGAGATTAAAATAGACACTGTGACACTGACAGAGCAAGTGCTATTCTATCCCAACAACCATAAAGACACATACAAGAGAGGATAGTATTTCCTTAATTTTTCTTAACAAAGGAAAAACAAACAGTTTCATAAAATGGCCCATGATGGTCAAGGAATAAAAATAAACAGTAAAAGCAATTGCACGAAGCAAATGCAAATACTTGCCCTCTTTTTACATAACATTATTCAAGTGAAAAATATGAGAAGTTTTTCCACAAATTGCTGTAGAGGTTTCTAACATGCTTTCCACTTACAATGAGCAAATTTATTTCATTATATTTATTCCATGCAAGCATTCTATATTTTAGTACTTCCTAGCTTGCTTTATTACAGAATGTGTGGCCACACCTATCTGAAAACACTCTGCAATGTTATTACCCACTACTACCCCAGTCAAATTATTCCTCATCACATTTTTGTAAAAGCTTTAAAATTATATGGTTTATGATATTGAGGATACGGGGGAGTTGGGGGTGGGAACCACCACCAAAACTGTAACAGATTATGGACAGCAAGGATGACTGCAATAATTTGGTTTAACGACTGCTGCACTACACTGCTTGTTACATCTGAGCCACTGTGTAATTCATTGTCCCTGAAGGACTACAAAAAGCCCAGTAAAATTATCCCTTTAGAAATCAAACCATATTCTGTAGCAACATTGAAGTCTATCACCTTGTCAGGATATTAGATCACAGGAATGATTACAGATTGGCAGTTCCTGACTGGCAGTACTTTCAGCCCTCTAGTAGTAGACAGTCCATCTTTCCAGTTTGAGCTAAGGAGTTTGTACTCATTCAAAAAAGTATTAGTGATTACAAGGGCAATAACAGCCAAAGAAGAAAAATGAGATCCCAGAGGATCACAAGATTTAGCAACTGCAGCAGCTACATAAATCTAATTGGATCTACATTAAATGATAATAATAAAACAGTAAACCTAGACAGACAAGCAGGAATAAATGCCCATTAGAAGGCAATATTCCAGGGGAGGACATACCTATACTGTAGTACCGGAAAGAAAAGTATATTTCAGCTCCTCATTTGTGTATAATGTGCACAAAACACATCCACAGCTAGCTACAGGTACTTTAAAGTCTTGAAATCTGCATAATGCAATCACATTAAAGAAAGACTGAGGTGCCTGAACTGTATTTTAAAAGTTAAGGATGTAAATAGGTATTTAATAAAGTACAAGTTTTCATCTTCTAGACGGGGATATGACAGGTAATAACAGAAAGAGATCTACTGGAAGTACAGAGTACAGGCAATAGATATGGTGTAGGCAACAGATCTAAATGAAGAAATTAATGGCAGAAGTCCCCCATATGCAAACACATTCATAAAGCTAATAAAAGTCCCCAAATGTCCCTAATAGGTTCCCCTGTGTCTTAAATATTTGATGACTGTAACAGATGGGGAGGGGAGAGAAAAATTTCTTGTCTAAACCATTAGCATAAACACAGCTGACCTAAAGGATCTACTCAACTCTAGGTTATAATTACTCCAGTGTTTTTAGTAGAAAACAATGTTCATACATCTAGGATAATTTTGAAAGATGACATCTTGGAGAAATGGTAGCCTCCATATGCTGTTGAACAGATGAAATTAATTCACATTTTATTTTCTGGTCGGTGTGCCACATGTCTTGGGTGTGGTTGCAGTATACACATTATACACCTTTTATTAAACTCTTAGAATGCCACAGTGATAAACACTATAAAAGTAGAAGATACTCCTGCAAACTACACAGAGCTGACACAAGTATCTCTTTTCCCTTTAAGATTTTAACAGCAAAAACATCTTGGAAAAAAACATCCATTTTCTATGTTCATTTCAGACATCGTTCAGAGTCCAGAATATGGCAATGAGGCAAATCCTTGTAACATACCCTGAGTCTGAAAAGTATCAAAGTATCTGCTCCACTCTATGCCACAAAATCTAGGCAACTAACCAAAAGGTTGCTTCAGACCTGCATTAAAAGACAAAATGTCTCATCTATAGTTTGTTACAAGAGGACAGTAAGAGCAGCACTAGTGCTAGCTCTTGCACTAGCAGCTGGAATTTAATGAATTAAACTCCAGATAATCTTAGAAAGCAGAACATGACCATGTTGTATAGAAAAGGCAAAAAGAAGGTCACTAGTAACCTGCCTTGAGGAAAATTCCATTTGCACAGCAACTGATCAGCTTCATAGTGTGAACAAGATACCTTAACTAAATACTTCAATACCACTAGAAGGTCCAGTATACATTGCCCAAGAGTGAATTCCAATTGTATTAAGAAGAAACAGACAAAAATTCTTAAAAATTAAAATAAGCAAGAAAAGAATAATAATTTCTTGAAACCTAAAGTCAGCCAGTGGAGACCTCAAAGTATATCAATCTGCTTGTAAAACAAACAAAAAAGCTGCAGTTGATAAACAAAGTCCATTTAATCTTCCTGCCAGTCTCCTTTCAGATCCTATTCAATTGCATCATTCTTTTGTCTTCTCACAGGTTGCCTCACAGAAACCTGTCAGCTACATGAAAATTACTCCATGCTATTGAGACATCAAATATGTGCCTATAAGTTACTGCAGGATCAGATCCTTGGTCATTGATTTTGATGTTACTTAGGTCTGTAACTTTGCACGTATTATATTACCCAAAAATAAAGGGCAATCCTACTCATGTCTACCATACTGGTGGGTAGTGTCAATGAAGGTGGTCCTTAATACCTACTGGGACTATGAATTTTCCAGCAACAGAGAAGTATTTTGTAGGAAATATAGTCAAGGCTAAATAGGAAAAAAAAAAAAGTTTTATGGCCCAGAGGAGTAGATACTAAACTAATTATGAACACCTGAAGAACAAAAAATATTGTTTCTTTTCAGTCTAGTTAACATGGCAATAAGATGTTTTTGAAGAGCATGAGAACCAGAAAAAGAATCTGCAGGTGTTTACAATGAACTGCAACCTAATACTGAGGGGAAATGCAGAGGCAAAAACATGGTTACACTTTTAACATTATAAATAAGCATATGTTGATCAGAATTAGCAGTCAATGTCTCAGTAAGAAATTACAAGGCTGAGAAAGTCTCAGAAGACAATTGTACTGCTACTTTGAAGCATCATAACAAACAGGAAAAACATTTTATACATCTAACATACTCCTCAGACCACATGATGAGAAAGTAAATTCTGGATTTGTGGCATTCATCCTGAACTGTAATTATTTATCTACGCAGGAGTGGTTTATCAACAAGTCACACAGACAAACCATGTTAAGTGGGAAGCATTTCATGCTAAAGCTACTCAGTTCAAAAATCAATAATAAAAAAGTCAATAATACAATTGAATACCTTTATGAAAACACAGTGGCTAGTAGTCAATGTTCTCTATCTCAAGGCAATTTAAGACATATACTTTCATCCTCAGTTATTTATGTTATATGCAATGACTTAGCAACCTACTACTCCTATAAATTCAAGTACTTGGTCTTTATTGCTATACAACTTTTATAAACCTTTAAATGATGGGATTTTTAAGTTCTTTTGTGCCATATGCATAATTCAAGATGTTACTGATGTTACCTTTATCATTATCAGTTAAACCAGAAATCTGTTCACGGATATCTGCTCAATTAATTTTTTTTCACAATGGAGTAATCCACCAGCCAGAAAGGTTGCATTTTTCTCACTGCACCCAGTAGCAGCTACTGCATTCCCTTTTTTCTACTGCAGCCACCTGACCTGTTCAAGATTGTATTTGGGTAGGGCACAGAAGCATTTATCTGCTCTAAATGACAGCAGTACCTTCTGCTCAGTTTTTCCTCTGATTCTTACATTGGAAAAGTAAGAATCTCCAACACCAAGTCCAGTCTCCAAGGTGCACCATGAACATGTTAAATTATGAAGAAAAGTGTAACTGGAAATACAGTCTTCACCACAATGGTCACAAAACAAGCAGGCCAGTAATGATCAAGATGTTGCTAAATATAAATCACTGTACATATGACATGAGGACACAAAATGGTATTTAACTGGTAAAATGCAAAGATTAACTTGCTAGAAAAGTTAAGGCAACTTTCACTTGTCTCTTGCCATTCACTACTGTGGAATGACAATCCTCCATTGAAAGTCTTCACAGTTATGTAACCCACAAACTCTCAAGTAAGATCAAGTAAGTTCTTCTCTCTTACCTATCTAATAAGTAAATATTAATTCTCCTGTACTTTGTAAGGAAGGTAGATGCTCTGTTTTCTATTATTCAAAATCTGTATTTAATTCTCTTTATCCAATAGAAACATTAGAATTTGTAGTTTCTGGTAGTATTACAAAAGACTTCTCACAAACAACAACATCATATGAAATTATTCAGAGAGGGCTCTACCATTATTAGGTTATACACAGGTGTCTTTTGCAGCACGCCTAGAATGCCATGAAATTCAAGGTGCTCCATAAATTCCCATATCATATTCTCAGGCCATTTGGGCTTCATGGGCTAAAATGTAGGACTTCAATTTTCTGAAACAAGCACAGAGATGATCAGGTAAAACCTGAAATATGGCAGGTTCACTAATCTCTGCAGAGTGTTTCTATAAGCTAACAAAGAGACTGTCTGCAAGATTGTTTGGGACTTTTCATACCACCATAACATCTAAAGTCTGGGATTTTAATTTTTTTTTCCCCAGAAAGTGTCAAAAAAAAAAAACACCCCAACCTGAACAGCAAATGTTTGCTAATATGAAGTGTTAAAAAACAGTGTTATGATCTAGTACCTACTAACTGGTAGAACAGGAACAACAGAAGTAGCAACAGTGTTAATTTTTCCGTGGCCTTCCACCGCTAGTGCAAACTTGAGAATTCACCCTTGGCAGCCTGCACAACATCTTGCCCATCACAGTCCAGATTCTCCTTGTCATACTGAGAAACTTACCACAGCATCATCCAGCATGTAAGTACTAAAAAGGCACAAAACTTGCAAGGTACTGTTAGTATCTTGTACTATATTAAAACACAAGGAAGGACAAGGGCTGTTTAAGTGAGATGTAATAGAAGAGTGAAGGAGATGGGGAGCAAAGAAGTTGACAGCTGGTAGTAGAACACAAAAGGATGACATATGGGATATACTCCTGGCAAGCATAAGTTTTTTGCTATGGTCAAACATTTCTTCACTTGAGACTTGCAAAGAGATATCCCAAGCTCTTCTCATGGCTGTTTTCTAAAGGCCTTTCAGTTAATTCAAAATTATGCTATCTGCTTAATATTACATATAGCTTAACAGAGTAGGAGAAGATTTGTTGGGAAATCAGGAGGTAGCAGACTTTGGTAAATTACATAAAGCAAGCTAAGCTGATTCATCAGTAGTAGAGGGTGTCACTATGCTATTGAGCCTCCCACGCTGGCTACATCACCTTACTAGGCAAGGGTAAGAAGTACCAGATTCCTTCACTAGAAAAACTAGGCCAATGGGTCAACTGTGAGAACTTTTCCATGAATCTGAAGTAGATACACATGTCCAACTATGAGAATCTCTCCTATCTCTCATTAGGTTAATAAAATGACATTTGATCGCTTTCCCTCAGCCAAGTTTCTAACTTCACCCTCAAGTTTCTAACTTCAAAATAGTTAGAAATAGCCCACAGTTACAATATTACCATAGTAGCCTTGCACTAACAGGCTGCTCTTTTATTGGGGGGGGGAAGGGTTTAAAATACAAATTCACTAGTTTAAAAAGATAATCTGAACTTATGCTCCTACTGACTTCTAATGTAAAACTTCTCAGATGTTTTATTTACTGACATTAACCTACAAATGTCAATCTAGTACTACTCTGTTCAGATTACACAGATTCACAGATTGTGTTGGGTTGTGTTTTGGTTGTGTTTTTTTAAGTTCAAAGTTTTGAACTTTATATCATTATATTACTACTATCAGAGATTTTGATTTTTTTTCTTGAAAGACTAAAATGTAAATATTTGGAAGCCATTTAAAACCACTCTACCTTCAAACACACATTTTACTTCTGAGTGAAGGAATGCTTACGGGAACTACAAATATTATATTTCACTTGAGTTTTATTTGCACTGTGGCAGTAGCACTTTCCTGCAAAGCAGAAAATCCACCTTTAGCTGAAGTCTAGTTTCTGTATCAGAACTGCACCAAATGAACTGTTTCTCTCACATCACTATGACAAAGAGATTTTTGCTAAAGTTAATACTGAGTTTACTGCAATGTTAATTTGCTGTACAGTTGTGTTGTTATCACTCTTGGGGAAAAAAATAAATACCACTGTGAACCAAATTAAAGATTCTTCAGAAGTAGTCCAAATGCTATTATACATGCAGAAAGAAGACTAATCCTTGCAAGTAGTTGGTGATATTTTAGCCACATATTTGGAACAATGCTGTCTGAGATGGCTGCAGTGTAAATTTGGGAGGACTACATGATAACTAGTAAGAAGGGAATGAAAATACTAGAGGAGGGAAAAAATAATAGAAAATGTAGTCTTCTTGAGTCTAGTTTATCATGGTATGAGAACTGGGAATGGACAAACTAACTGAATATTTAAGCCATGTTTTGTGTCAGTGGTCTTCCTTCATATGGGCCTAGCACATGTGCGCAAAAATTCCCAGTTCCAATAGTTAATCTCTATTTGGTGCTTGTCTTTGACCCTCAGTTTTGATGCTCTGAGTTTGATCTCTGAAGCTGAGAAAATGACAAGACTTATTTCTCATTCTGTACTTGATGGAACTGAGGTCTCTGCAAATCCTTCCTCTCCCTGAAAGGGGAAAAAAAAAAAAAAAAAGGACTTGGTGGTATGTCTCAAAGACCAGCAGGAATTATGCATTTAACTTGCATGAACTGCCGGAACATTCTTCTAAAACAGAATTGTCAAATGAAATATTAACTGATTAAATATTTGATAGAAGATCAGTATTCACCTTTGCCACTTTTATATTCTGATTTTCAATGATTATCAGGGGCTTGTGTTTTATGGTTTTTGTAGAATCATACACAGTGTCCTCAATTTGAAGCACAAGAGACCAAAAAAATGTTTTTTTCTTCATTATCATCTATTTATTCCTCCATATAAAGCTATTAGGAGAAAAGAGAATATTGTCACCTGTTTATACAAGGAGAATTCACAACTCAAAACTATTGTATCAAGAAAGCAAATGTTGTGTTTGCCATTCTTGCCATTCCATCCATTTTTCAATCTTAAATTTTAGGGCAGTGGAATGCAATTCAAACTGCTTAAAATTCACATTGCCAAAATTGTCTGAGCTGCTTATCAGAAACAAAATTAATAATTTTTAGATATCAAGTATATTGATCCCTAAATCCTTCTCCCTAAGGAGCCTAAGCACTAAGATGAATCAAATTTATTTTTGCTGTATTGCTTTCTTTTTCTTTTCAGAGTAACTAGAAATCCAAAATACAGCTTTTTGCCCAAAATGAACCTTTCACAAACTGTAGAAAAAGTTTTTGCAAATCTATATAGCTGTTTTGATGCAACATTTTAAAAAGAATTACTATACATTAATTGATTAAAATATATTCAATATTAGTTTCTAAGCAATTACATAACTTTCTTATAAAATATCTTATTTCTAAAATAGCTTATTTATGAAATTGACACACAAGTGTCAACATTACCATGAAGACTTAAATTCTTACACATTGAATTGAGGATTCCACCAGCCTTAGGGCAGTTTTATATATATATATATAAAAAACTATAATTAGATGCTGTTCTGGATTTTCATGCCTATGACTAGTATGATGTTAAGCCTGTAACAAACACAAAGTTTTCTTTTCTTAACACATACATTTCCATTTTAAAGATTAAACAAGCAAGAAAGGCTGCATTATCTGTGAAAAAAAGTTCAATATTTTGAATAATAACTTATATTCAAATTACAGCTCTAGAACTGACTGCTCCTAATGTAAGAATGTTGAGTAAAGTAGTCTGTAGTTACTAAATAAAGGAGAATAAGTCTTACAACATCAGAACAATTAACTTTAAATGCATATTGAATGTTATTGCATTTTGCTTTAATAAACAAGCAGGAAATATAGTGAGATAATCTGCCAGATGCTAAAATTTATTTCCATTAATAATATTGGTTTAGAATGAAAATTATTTACTCTGTTAGTGACTCTGTGATTGGTGAGTATTTTAACTGACATGGTACAGACACAAACTCTTTTAAGAACAAGAAGCAAGAAACATGATGAAAGAGCATTCTGTCCTGACAGATCTTGAAAAAAAAATCCAACCTGAACACACACCTGGGAACTATGAATATAATTGAAAATACATTCCTAAAGAAAATTGTGATTGGCCTCTGCTCATGACATTAAGAATCAAGAAATGCAAGCCTAGGCTTTGTATGAAGACTATCAGGCAGCAATTGTCTGCTACCTCATACTTAAAAGGATGAATTTAAAAAATGTTTCCAAATTACTCACAAAATTGATAGCAATTCAGGTGTCCTACAAGGCTAGGCAGAGTACTAACAACATAAAAAGGATCTAACTGAAGATACAAGATAGCATCCAAGACTACTCATGACTTTCTAAAACTCTGCTTAAGGCTCTCCATTAGAGGCATGCTGTGGAAAAAAAAAACAAAAACAACTACTTTGTTAACAGGCTGTAGATCCACTAAAATCAGTAGTGCAGACCAAATACTAATTAATTATTTTTTATTATTCAAATATTTCTTGCCACAATAATATTATCAATTTTTTTCTATCTCCCAGTGGAACCTTATCTATGTTTATTAGGTATACTACAGCCAAGAGAGCTTAAGTAAAATTAGCTCTTCCTCATGTTCACTGCTGTACACAGATGCTTCATCTATTCCCAAGAGTTTATTTAATAAAAGAAATTCAAACTACAAAACAAACTTATGGATGAATCACCAAAAAAAGGCACTCTTATCTTCAATTTAGTGGAAGTGGTATTAAGTGTGTTTTTTTCTTCTATAGAATGTTTTATTTTCTGAAATAATAGCAGCCTTCCAGCACCTGAAGGGGGCCTATGAGAAGGATGGAGAGACTGTTTATGAAAGCAGGTAGTGATAGTATGAGGGACAATGGCTTCAAACTAGAAAAGAGCAGATTTAAATTGGATGTTAGGAACAGGTTCTTCACTATGAGGGTGGTGGAACACTGAAACAGGTTGCCATGGGAGGTGACTGGGGCCCCATGCCTCAAGTTATTCAAAGTGAGGCTTGACATGACTCTGGATGGCCCAGTCTAGTTGAGAAGGTTAGACTAGATGACCTTTGGAGGTCTCTTCTAACCCAGACCATTTGACGATTCTAGATTCTATGAAATACATATACAGTGAGGATAATCCTAAACTCCACTACACCAAGTCCCACCCAATACAAAAAATTACAGTGCCTGCCCTCTGAAAAGTGTTTTGTTGCGATGAATAATTGAGGTTGGGGATATCATTTACAGTCTCAGGGCTTTCATGGAGGGAAGATCTGTTCTGCAGGAACTGGACCAATATCTGGCCTGCATCAAGAATAGTGTGACTAGCAGGAGCAGGGAAGTCATTGTGCCCCTGTACTCAGCACTGATTAGGCCACACCTTGAGTACAGTGTCCAGTTCTAGGCCCCTCAGTTTAAGAAGGGCATTGAGACACTTGAACGTGTCCACAGAAGGGCAACGAGGCTGGTGAGATATCTTGAGCACAAGCCCTATGAGGAGAGGCTGAGTGAGCTGGGATCATTTAGCCTGGAGAAGAGGAGGTTCAGAGGAGACCTTATTGCTGCCTACAACTACCTGAAGGGTGCTCATAGCCAGGAAGGGGTTGCTTTCTTCTCCCAGACAACCAGCACCAGAATGAGAGGACACAGTCCTAAGTTGCACCAGGGGAAGTTTAGACTCGAGGTGAGGAGAAAGTTGTTCACAGAGAGAGTTGTTAGGCATTGGAATGGGCTGCCCAGGGAGGTGGTGGAGTCACTATCCCTGAAGGTGTTCAAGAGGGGACTGGACATGGCACTTGGTGCCATGGTCTAGTAGTCATGAGGTCTTGGGTGACAGGCTGGACTTGATGATCTTTGAGGTCGTTTCCAACCTTATTGATTCTATGATATTTTTTCCACATAGCAAAACTAGCAGTTTTTCATCACCATCTTTCAGATACTGGCAGCTGGATCTACCGCTGACACATGCAAACTTATGCATGATGTTTTGGAAACTGGTGTACATCAGCGAAACTTCTAAGTGCAGCTGATCATTCTCGAAAAATAAACCAGTCAAACAAATTACAGGTTTTAGTTATCCTGGGTTTTACAGACAGCACATTTATAATCAAAGATCTTAGTATGTTACAGTTCAGTATTATAGAAATTGTGAATAAGTCGATATTTCTGAGATGTTATGATGTTTTACTTTGTTAGAATATATTTTAGTGTTGACATACAGCTTTTTTTTTGAGCCAGATTTTCGACACTTTCGGTTCTTGGACAGCTACAGATAGCTGTGTAGCAAATACCTTAAAACATCCTCCCCAACCTCTTCTGGCTTGCAAGAAAAGGAAATGTGGTATCAAGATAAAAAGGCAGGGAGAGACAGGAAACCACAAGTCCTCTAGTAATTTAAAACAAAAATGAATTAATACAAGCTTTTCTTGGTTTCAATTTTCACAACTTTAGATTCAAAATAATAGCATTATCTCAAGTTACCACATTAAGGGTTCTGATACCACGGATAAACTACATTTTGTGAGGCAAATAAAAAAAAAGGAAAGGGGTGGGGGAGGTGGGAAAGAGGAGAGTGAAATGCACATTTCTGCTTTCCAATCATGACTTGAAACTATACTGTTTCTAGTAATTAATTATTTTTCTAGTAATTCATTCTATTTCCCAGTTAACAGTTTTCCATGATTCAGCCATAAACAAATCATGAGTGTTAAACACAGATTAAGGCAGAAGGGTCAGTATTTGGAACCACTATGATGGTAAGATTTGTGTTTGTACTGACAATATCTTAATGCATACAATTCTCTAAAATAACAGGAATTACAAATCTGCAAGTCCCTCACTGGAGCTGTCGTTATCCTATTTATGAAACGCATCTACATGAAACTATTCACTTCCATCATGGCTGCTAGGAAGACGTAATGCTTTTCAGTGGGAGGTTCAAAGCATCTGCTGCGAAGAGCACAGGAGTTGAAAAGCAGTGACAATTCATACTCCCATTGATTTTGTCGAATAAAAGAAAGAAACAGTTCCACTCAAGATGGAAGGAGGATAAAAATCAGAATATATGAATCATAATTAAATTTGCTGGGACACTATGGTTAAGAAAACTAGTTCAAATGACCTAGAACTATACTATGGATATCAGTTAAAGACATAATATATAGAGCATGCTAAATAAAAGGGGGGGAAAAAAAACACAACAAAACAAGAAACAAAAAATCTATGAAAGAGAGGTATCAAGTCATATGTATTACAGCCAGTATTTTTCAAATGCAAAGTGCAAGCCTTGAAGATATTCATGATTTCATAACCATCCCTATACTTCACAATAGTTCTAACATCTATATGTAAACACCCCAAAAAATTGTCAAAACCCAAAGTAGGAACCTGACAGGTTCACAGGTATGGTCACAGCCACCAAGTAGCATCCTCTTCCACATCAATAAGAAAAAACAGATATAATTTGTGATCTCTCAACATTCTCCTGTCACTGTCTGTGATGACAGCTGGGTACCACTAAGGGGAAAAAAGGTTGAACACATGGCATTGTAAATGGGGGGTGGGAGGTAAGTAGTGTTAGCTGTTGTAATCACACTATTAATCACACCATTTTGAGTGGCTATTGGTCATTCAACTGCTTATCATATGAACAATGAGGATGCAGTTTATCAACAACATGCTCTTTTAATATATAAAATTATTCACTTATTTCTAAGCTTTTTTTCTTTTTCCTCTCTAATAAGAATTCAGTGATTCTGAATTTCACACTGTTTCTTCAGGCAGCATGATTCATTAACAATGAAGTATTTGATTCAGTGGCCAAGCAGTTTGATTCACTTGTTTTAAAAAGGAAAAAAACAAAACAAAATAACAAAAAACCCCAAAGCACTTCAGACTGCATTTCAGAAGCATGTCTTCAATTTCTGAACATAAAGCACACTAAGTATTTTGAACCACGTAATATAAGTATTGATTATACATTCATTTAAAAAAAATAAAGTCTCAAACCCCACAAATTTGAACTGTCTTGTACTTTCTGCCATTTGCAAATCATGAAACTCAGCTGAAGAAACTGCTGAAATCACCAACCAGATACTGATCTATTTATGCATAAACATAAGTATGTATATACACAGAGGGGCACATACATCCTTCTTTAGTCTTCTAATAAATACCTACTGTGCATTTAGAACAAGTTAAGACCATAAACAATTCCAATTGCATTCTGTCAAAATGGGTCACTTATAATGAGAAAGCATGACATTTACATGTAGAAAGCAGATTGATCAGGGAGTGGAAAACCAGAATATGACATCAGCACAGAAAAATATGCTATTACAGGTTGGTGAGTTCTTAAATCCTTCTCAATAAATGAATTCAATTAAAAATAGATGCAAAATTAAAAGTATACATGATTGAAAGTGGTAATTATTTACTAGGATTACCCTTTGTGCTTGCAGTAAAGTAAAATGAAAAAAACCTTAGCTCCTTTCACTAACGTAATGTTGCTCCTACTGAATAACAGCTAAGTGAAAGCCCTACATTTCTCAGTGATTCACAAACTAATAAACAGTCTGCAATAATTTTAAATTGCACCTTTAAGTGCTAACACATTCCATAACATTCAGTTTTCAACTTGACCAGAAACAGTGGAACAGAAATGCTCTGGGTATGCTGTGTATATCTTGCTAATGCAATTGCAGCTGCACCACGCAAGATGAATTTCAGTAAAATGCAAATCGGTACAATGCAAATATTAGACTTCTAGCAAGGCTGCTTCAACATATCACAAAACGAAGGAGAAAAAAAATGCAGAGGGAAATTTCAATAATGTTTAAATATAGACAATATCTGCTCCACATCTTTGTTCAGTCTGGACTCTCATTCAGTGTATAAATACTGGTTACATTGTTAGATATCCGACTGCAACCAGCTCCAAATATTGTGTGAGTAGCTTTCTCATAGTTCACACAAGACTCCCTTGACCCAGCTAGACAAGCGTGAAAACATGAAATAAATGAAGGTTAACAAAGACTAGTCTGGGAAGCAGGCTGCATTAAATGCCAGCAAAAATGTTAGCATAGATGTAAAATTTGCTATTTAGATTCTTTTAATACTAGATATCAAATGACAGTCTCTATATTAATGCTAGGTGCTACTGCAGAGACACAAATGAAGCAAATGGTATGACAAAAATATCTTTCCTCATCTGCCACATTCACTAACCTTACAACATGCTGCTAAAGCAGATAAAGAACTGCAATATAATTATCACCCAGCAAAGAGAAAGCAATTTTGTCACAATACCTTTCTGTGTTTGTCCTTCTTCCATATTCTCTTCCATGGCTATCTTTCTTCACTAGAAACAGCTACAGAGAATTAATCAAAAGCTTCAGTCAGATGTAGGAAAAACTGTGGATTTTTTTTTCCCTGGGAAGCTCCAACGGCAGAGGCTTAGGCAAGTCCTCAGAGCTTAGCTAAGGCGCTCTCACTCTCCTTGTTTGCTTGGAGACAGGCTGTCAAGTGTAATTTCATTCAAATTACTCTTCCGTGAAGATTATCAATTTTTCTTCTCAAAGCTGCCCATTGTATACCACTGTAAGCAGGTATTCAAATAAAAAGCCTGTGAATTTTGGGGAGAAATTTGGTCTGTGCCCTTATGGCAATGACACTGATTCATAAGCCTCACTTTGCATATAAAATGGAGAAAAGAAATTGAGATTTGTATTGAAATCTATGTTTTAAATTGCAAACAGGCTGTACTGAAAACAGATGGAGGGGTGTCCTCCTAATGGGAAGCAGACCACCAACCCATAATTCCCCCTATTTGCTACTGAAGTGGGAAAGCCCAGATGCCTGTGGGTTCTTTATGCCGTATTACTTGCCTTTCTTTCTCTCTCCTCCCACTCTCCCCCTCTCTCCCCCCCATCACCACATTTAAGAATAATATGACTCTCCATTTCCCTCCTTCTCATGTATCTGTATCATCTGGAATTAACAACAAATATACACTATTACTCACATAATATTCTAGGAGATGTCTCTATAACAGTACTATTTTGCATGCAACTGTGTGTTTATACACATATAGAAGCACAATTTAATACACAACATTAATCAGTGAAAATTATATGCACCCTACATATTATCTGCCAGTAGCACAGTAAACAGGAATATAAGGGCACTTCAGAGATTTAAAACAGTACTGTATCAATTCCTTTTCTGATTGCTAAAATCCAAAATTAGCTGTACACTTCAAATCCCTATTAAGAAAACTGGACCTTCTTAAAATGGTGAAGCACCACGTGTGGGTCTGTATGTGAGGAAGCACATACAGATACACATACTGTTATGAATTTACTCAGAAAAAGCACCAGTTAAACACACTGTGAGGGCACCTACTCATTTGGGGAGCTCTGCAGTCTGATTTGGAATGCAAATTGGATGCTGCAGTCTAGCAATAAATTAGCATTTTTCTACCTTAGTCTACAGAGTAATGTAATGTCATTTTAAGACTTTCATTATTTCACCAGAAGTGCAATTAGAACACAAGTACAATTTTTCTTTACAGTTTTTGGTTCTAATCCTTCTAGGAAGAGAGTGGTTACAACTTACACAAAATAAAGACATTACTATAGCTGAAAAATCAGATTTACATATAAATGATAAATAGTTTATCTATTTACTTTATGCTATCTAATTAGATTGACCTAGTATTGCCTTCTAAGTCAAAGATAGCTGGGTTTTTTTATGTATATACAGTAGTTGTATATACATCTGTTCAAATATGATCCACATGAGAATAATTATTATATATGAAGTTAAATTTCTATATATAATTAAATAACTGAATGAATATTTATTTAGTTACTCAATGCATTTCCTAACCCTTTTTTAAGTTTTAATTCACCATTCCATGGTTTTGGTTTTTTTCAGGAATACTTGAATTAACAACGATCAGTTGTTTCATTTGTAACTGATCATTTCAAAATCATTACACTGGAACTAACTATACACATGGAAGTGCTGCAATAGCATTTAAGTTTCTCTGAAACAGATCTCCTGTGTACATCTCCCCTGCTATACTTCCCTTTCAAACTATTTTCTTACTTTTTAAAATATGACAATTTATTAATGCTCATCTATCTAGTGAATGTTTGACTTAGGGTGGCAATTTCTTCTTAGTTTTGTTCCTTGAGAGCACCAAACATTTGAAATAACTTTCTTTAACAGTGATGTTTGCAACAAAGGAATCTATAGGTTGCTTATGTAACCAAATTACTTTGTTCTTCAAAACAAACATACAAACTTAATCGCAAGTACAAAAAGCATAAAAAAAAAAAAAGCTGAATAGATGTAACTGGGAGAAGATACAATAAAGATTGTACAATCATGAATGACATAGAAAAAGTGAATAAGAAACTTGTTCTATGAAGGGAGAAGGCTACAAAGGAAGCATGCTCTGAAGAAAACAAAGGCATATTGCAGAACATGCAGTTAAGACAAGGAACTTGTTGCAGCAGGGAATAGCAGAGCAGGAAAAAATCCAAAAGATCAAGGAGAATGTGAATCACAATGATTCATGGATATGAAGATGCACTTCTGGATCAGGAGGTTCCAGAGCTGCATATTATTGTAGTATAGAGGAATATTTTGTGGAAAAATTGTATCTTTCTCTCATACAAATTCCAAGATAGTCTGCTTTTGGGCATAAATATTCAAGAAGCTGGGCTGATTGAATCCTTTATCTAGCGTCCATTATGGTCACTTTCACATCAAGTTAACACATATGACAGAAATTTAACTTCCTATGAAGCTTACACTCATATATCAGAGGTTAAGATGAAATCACAGTAACTGGTGAAGCAAAGAATGGTATTGCCAAGCAATGGCTTTCACTGTTCCCCCAGCCCCTCACAGTAATCTGCTTTTCTTTGCAGATACTACCATATATACAATTGTCACAAAGGTACTACAGCAGCTCCTTCTGTTAAATATCACCACCTCCAAACTATGCAGCTGCCAAAGCTCCTTCTCAAGAGGACTCCAACGAGTTTCAGGTGCTATTGAACTGGCCATTCATTCACATCTTTTGTGTGAATGGCTGTGAAGAGATTTTAGGGCAGTCTATTTCATATTTACCTGCATTTTATTAACATATTACTGTTGAAACAGAAATCTGCCTCCTGGGTATTTCCTTAAAACCTGTTCCAAAGATTTTAATGATGAAATTATAAATAAGTTAATCCTGAAATCAAACAACAGAAAAGGTCTGCAAGTGTAACAAAGTGTAGCAAACAAAAATAGAAATGTGATTTTCTAAGCAGAAAGCACAGAGGCATTCTATCTTCAGTGATCAATGAAATATGTTTACCACCACTGATATATAAGCCACTTTAATGTCATACCCAGAAATACTCAAGTGGGAACTACATTCCTACTTATCCTACTGTATCTGCTGTCTAAAATTCCCTCTTAAAGTGAAATGAGATTATTGGTGCAAGCAATCATTGGACAGCCATGCCAATTGTAAATGGCAAGGCAAGGCAGAACATCCAATTGTATAATGAGACTAAATAAACAGTTAATCAAGAGAATAATTGGAAGATGACGACATTAACAGATCCCCTGGTATCCATTATGACATTATGAAATTTACTTGAGCACTTAAAGCTTTAAGCAGCATGACAAGACATCTGACTTTTACTCCCATTTTTGTATGGCCTTCAAATCAGTTTATGACTCCATCCTTCAATCCCATTGATTTTCAATTACATAATAATGACAATGTTGTTGTGTGATAATGTCCTGATCAACACAAGAAAACATTAGTTTAAAGGTACAATGTTATTTACATTGCTAATACTACTATCTCAATATCTGAGCAAGCAAAATCAAAAGCCAGCTGAAATTATTTCAGCTATGTTGCAATGCTTTCCCCATGACTCTGTGAACAACTGGTGATGGATCTGGGAAGTGAAGCAATATCTGTTATTTGTGTTTCAAGAGAATTAATTTTGGACTAATGTCAGTCAAGTCCCATGGACTAACTGCCCATAGGGATTAGGGTGACATAGATTGCATTTCTGGAAAGCATGCTCTGGTTTCATTATATATTTAAAATATATATATATATATGTTCTGTGAAGCAAAGCAAAGTGCAGCAGGTGGGCAAAACTGGGACATTCACTTTAAAAGTTTACTCCTGAACTCACCGAAACACTAACACAGATGCACATATAGTAATCATTCTATAAAAATTAGGCTGCAGATTATGAAAATCTGTGAAAGGCTCTCCACAAAATTAAAATTGGATCATTAAATTTGACAGAGTGCTCCACAATTAACATTTCTATCTCACACTCAAAATAGAAAAATAACTATTAAATGAAGGCACAAGATATTTAATCTCTGGAACAACCCAGCAGAGTAAGGTTAGAGAAAGTATTGAGAAGCTTTAAGACTTCTAAAATGTGTCTAATTGCCTGCTCTGGAATGCATAATTCTAATTGATAGCTTCATGAGATACTTATCAAAATAAATAAACAACACATGGTCATTCCAGACACTCACACAAGTGTTCAGGGTAAGGAGAAATGCTTAATGAATTGAAAAATTATCAGAATTAGCAGGGAAATGGAATGCTAAGAGATGAAGGAAGGAAGCAGAAGGCAAAATGTAACATCTGCAGAATATTGTTGCTCATCCCAGCATCAGGATTGTGTATAGTCCAAATAATTCTTCTAGAGGGGAAAAAACCCACTAGTTCGAAACAGGATGATATCAAATAAATGGCAAAATGGTCATATAACCTAAAGACATTTCAGAATAGGCCTTCACAAGTGAGTCTATTACTACTTAAAAACAAATAATTTCATGCTGACTAATAAAATCAATTTTTGCTCACTAAGCAGAATGGGAAAAAAAATGTAATATAAAATCACTGAATAAGAAAAAAAAAAAAGAGGTTTGAAAGGTTTTTACAGTCCTGTTTGTGCTTGTCTGGATGTCATATTTGATGAAAGTGACAGAAGGACATTCTTTTATAAAGACTTAAATTTATTCTCATTTCTTTCTACATCCTTCTATAATCTAACACTTCTACCAACACAGATTTCATTGAAAAGAAGAGTGTGAAGGGGACCTCTTTGCATACAGCCTCATTATGTTCTGTACAAATAACCACTAACATCATTGCCATGCTTGGAAAATTAACCTCTTTGGGAAATTTGGGGTACTTAAAAGAACAACCTCAGACATGGTTAAGGAAAACACCCTTTGAATTTAAAAACTCAAAATGCTCCTACATTACATCATAGTATCTACAAAATCAAAGCAAGCCAAGAGCAAAACTTCAAACAACAAAACTAGATCTAATTGAAAGCTGTTCAAGTGAAGCTAATATTGCTGGAGTTTGAAACTAGATAAATTCATAACAGAAATCATATATTGAATATTTTCTTCAAAACACTAGAGAAAATTGGCAAGATTGGATTCCTGAAAATACATGCACACACAAAATAAATCAAGATCTGACATTATCCTAGTTATACTTTAATTAGGTCATAGGAATTCTCTGATTAATTCCTGAGTTGTGCAGGAGTTTGGACTAGTTGACCATACCAGTCCCTTCTGTTTTTTCAATCACTTAATTAAAGTTGTAATTATATTTGCTGAGAGATTTCATATCTTAATGTGCTCGGAGATTCCCTTGACTTCTGTGGTCTTTGTACACCAAAGTGTTCATCCAAATCACAGAATGGGATTGGAAGGGACCTCTGGAGGTCCTCTAGTCTAACCTGCCCTGACAGAACAAGTTCACCTAGAATGGTTTGCACAGGAGAGCATCCGGGTAGGCTTGGAAAGTCTCCAGAGGTGGAGACCTCACCACCTGGAGCAGCCTGTTTCAGTGCTCCACCACCCTTAACATAAAGAACTTCCTCCTCATGTTTAAATAAAACTTCCTGTGTTCAAATTTGGGCCTCTTACCTCTTGTCCTGTCACTGGGCACCACTGAAAAAAAGCTAGCCCCATACTTTTGACACCCACCCTGTAAGTATTTATAAGCAGTGATAAGATTCCCTCAGTCTTCTCCAGGCTAAAAAGTTCCAAGTCCCTCAGCCTTCCTTCATAAGATGGATGTTCTAGTCTCCTAATCACCTTTGTAACCTTTTGCTGTACCCTCTGAAGCAGAGTAGAGAGGGAGGAGAGCCTCGCTTGACCTGCTTGCCATACTCTTCTTGATGAGCCCAAGGATATTCATTGGTCTTTTTGGCCACGACTGCACATTGTTGGCTCACGGTCATCCTGTTGTCCACCAGAACTCTCCCTGGTCTTTTTCAACGGAGCTGCTTTCCAGCAGGACAGCCCCTAATTTGTGCTGATCCATAGGATTATTCCTCCCTAGCTGTAGTGTCCTACACCTGCCCTTATTGAGCTTCATAAGGTTACTACTCCAGCATGTCCAGGTCATACTTGATGGCAACACAGCCTTCTGGTGTGTCAGACAACCCTCCCAGTTTTGTGTCATTGGCAAACTTGCTGAGGGTAGACTCTTCCTTCATCCAGGTCATTGATGAATATAGTGAATTAGACTGGACCCAGTACTGACCCCGGGAGAAATTGTTATGGACCTCCAGGTAGAATCTGTGTCAGTGACCACAACCCTCCAAACTCTATCTTTCAGCCAGTTCTCAATCCACTGCACTGCTCATTCATCTAATCCACACTTCCTAAGCTTGTCTATGAGGATGCTGTGAGAGACAATGTCAAAAGCCTTGCTGAAGTCAAGTTAGACAATGCCCAATGCCCTCCCCTCATCTATCCATCCAGTCATGCCCTCATAGAAAGCTACCAGATTAGCCAGCCAAAACTGCCCATTGGTGAATCCATGCAGACTACTGATATCCTTTTCTTCCACATACTGAGATAGAACAGAATAGACCAGACCAGGTTGGAAGAGACCTTCAAGATCATTGCGTCCAACCCATCAACCAATCCAACCCACCTAAACAACTAACCCATGACACCAAGCACCCCATCAAGTCTCCTGAAAACCTCCAATGACGGCGACTCCACCACCTCCCTGGGCAGCCCATTCCAATGGGCAATCACTCTCTCTGTATAGAACTTCTTCCTAACATCCAACCTAAACCTCCCCTGGTGCAGCCTGAGACTATGTCCTCTTGTTCTGGTACTGGCTGCCTGGGAGAAGAGACCATCATCCACCTGTCTACAACCTCCCTTCAGGTAGTTGTAGAGAGTGATAAGGTCACCCCGAGTCTCCTCTTCTCCAGGCTGAGCAATCCCGGCTCCCTCAGTCTTTCCTCATAGGGCTTGTGCTCCAAACCCCTCACCAACTTCATTGTCCTTCTCTGGACTCGTTCCAGCAAGTCAACATCCTTCCTAAACTGAGGGGCCCAGAACTGGACACAGTACTCGAGGTGCGGCCTAACCAGTGCAGTGTACAGGGGCAGAATGACCTCCCTGCTCCTGCTGGCCACACTGTTCTTGATGCAGGCCAGGATGCCATTGGCCCTCTTGGCTGCCTGGGCACACTGCAGGCTCATGTTCAGCCTACCATCGACCAGTACCCCAAGGTCCCTCTCTGCCTGGCTGCTCTCCAGCCACTCTGACCCCAGCCTGTAGCACTGCATGGGGTTGTTGTGGCCAATGTGCAGAACCCGGCACTTGGATGTGTTAAATCTTATGCCGTTGGACTCTGCCCATCTGTCCAGCCTGTCGAGGTCTCTCTGCAAAGCCTCTCTACCCTCCAGCAGATCAACTCCTGCCCCCAGCTTGGTCAGGCAGATGACACTCAGAACAAGATATTCTGTCATCATTCCAGAGATGAAGGTGAGCCTGACAGTCCTGTAGTTTCCCAGGTCTTCCTTCTTGCCCTTTTTGAAGAATGGAGTGGCATTGGCTTTCCTTCAGTCCTCAGGCACCTTGTCTGTTCTCCAAGACTTTTCAAAGAATGGAGACTGACCCAGCAATGACTTCTGCCAACTCCCTCAGCATTTGCAGGTGCATCCAGTCAGGCCCCGTTGACTTGTGGATATCCAATTTACTTAATTGGTCTCTAACTTGAGCCTACTCAATCAAGGAAAGTTTTGCTTCCTCCAGACATCTAATTTTTGAAGCTATGTAAGCACCTTTGCTTTTTCTTTCTTTCACACTAGTCTGACACACTGTGATGTTACCTGCCCCACATAGATCAACAGTATGTGTAACCCCCTGTGCACCTTTATTAAAGCATTCAAGTTTTCTCTTTTTCAGTTCTGTAAAGTCTCTCTCTTGTGTTCAAAGTCTGAGAAATTTCTGAAAGCATCTTTTGATGATTTCAAAAGGTTTCACTTTGTCTAAACCTTTGTCTTGACAAGGACTACGTTTATCTCCAAATAAGGAGCTGATAAGGCAGATGGACACAGAAGAATATACAAGTCACAACATAAAAGTAAAGTGACAAGACCAAATAAATATGAGTGTGGAAGAAAGGAGAGGGGTGAGACAAAAATGTACGTTTTTTTAAAATGGTTTTCACTATTAGTCATACTCTGCTTTCACTTATCAGAGAGAAAGAAGAGTTTGACCATTCCCATTTGAAAACAGCAGCTTCCCATAGGAGATGCTGCTTCACAGGAAAAAAAAAAAAAAAAGCATCACATTTTAACAATTAAACTCATGCTCCTTCATTTCCATGACAGTTCAGTATATGCAAGTATAAGCAATAAAATTTGAGACAGCATTAAATGTGATTAGCCTTTACGTCTTACTTCAAGGTTCATAATTTGCCACTTTGCCTACAAGATTCAGATGAAGAAATTGATTTACACTTAGTGATAGGGCAGATTTATAAAATCATCCTTTTCTTCTGCTTTCCACTTCAGGTTCTACAGATGAATTACAGCACAGAAGAAATAGCCAAGTTACTGCACATGTACAGCCCACAAACTACAGAATAGTAAGCTTCCCAGTAGACTACTTGCAATACCCAATTAGTTGATTTAAATTTTCTTTCCATTATTTTGCAAGTTGTAGTTCAGCCATTGTCTTTAGTCACATATTGACACAGAACAGTCTTGCAGTTATGACTTTTGGACATCACAAGACCTAAGAATAACAATCAGGAATAGTAATTCCTAATACTAGGCTTTCTACACTATGGAGTAGTGTAATACCATGTGAAAAGTGTAAAGCCATGTGAAATAAAACTAAAACAAAACATAATTGTATGAACGACATATGCTACATTTTAAAACAAAAGTCCATGGGAAAATGTCTAACTATCTTACATAGAGCTGAAGGTGTTATTTACTCTCAACAGAAACTCAGAAAACACAGATATGGAAAATGTTCTGATTATTTCTCTGTTGCCTTTCTTAGAACAGTACATTATGCCTTCTGATTAACCTCATGGAAACATTTATAAAAAAAGTGCATCTAAGACCATCCACACATCATTAAAGTGCATGACAGAAACAGGTAGGGTGCTGAGGAATTAATTTTACTTCAGTGAATTTTCATATCATCTAAGGTAGAACATTATAGAAGATTCACCTGAGCTTTATGCAATATTTGAAATTGGGGGGTGGGGGGAATTGTGTGGAAAAAAAAAAGAATAGAATAAACAAAATATCCTTACAATGGCAGTAAATATGTTCAGAGTTCAGATGCCTGATTGAAGACTCTACTTCAAGTTCTGGTAGGGGAGTGGCTAAATTTGACTTGTTGTATAGATGCCAGGTATATATTTGCTACCAGTGGATTTTTTATCTAACTGCATCCATTTCATCCAGGCTCTGAAGAGAATAAGGAAGGAAAAACAAGCCAAAAAATGGAGATTAGCAGTAGAGTGGAAAAGATAAATTAAAAAAAGGCTGCTGGGTGAGTCCTCCCACTCACACAGGAAGCTCAAGGCATATGAAAATTGTGAAGCTGACAAAATCATAGATGTTTAATGCTTATTTTAAGGTCAAGTGTAGTCACCTGTGTTTATTTCTTAAAACTGGAGAGATCACAAATATTCAGTTTGTAAAATAATGAATATTAAACTGTGCTTATAAAAATTTACCAGCAAAATGTTTACTCTTTAGTACATCTCCTAATGAGCAATGCATGCAACAAATGTAAGGCATCAAAAACAGTCAGCATTGTTATTCTCTTAGAGTAACTGTCATGACAAAAAGCAAAAACAAACAATCTTTTTGGGAAAAAAAGAAAGAAACAGGAAAAAAAGTAGATTGCATACTTTACATTCTGTAACAGCAGAGAATAGTTCTAGAGATGAGTGCACCAGTATATATGCATGTGTACTTTATATCTGTATGTATATGCATACATAGGTAGACATACGCATAAAAACAACATGTACATAGATATATATCTAGAGAGATATGCAGTTCTCTTCAGTTGTAAAAGACTCAACAAGTGAGACCTTTCTGCATCATACAGGTGCAACAGCAAAAGGCACATAAGTCATGGCCTAACAGAAAATATATTAAGTGCTGCACTGCATCCCTCATCATACTCCATTATCATTCCTAGAAAATCAGGGAAAAAGATTTTAAAACTCTAACTTAAATTGACTATTCATTTACAGGCTACAAAAGAACAGTTTATAAATACCTTCCATGAGCACTGGTTTAATGATGCTGGATCAGCAAACTCCCTGGATCCCATAATCCCTTTTTTAATCTTTGTTACATACTTAGAGCCTTTGAAAGGATAAAAGTAGCACAGAATATCCTTACTACACAGCAACATTATAACAGGACAAATTGAGGGAAATAAAGATTAACCAAAAAAAAAAAAAAAAGTTAAGTGGCACATTTAGTGGTATTCTAGCTAAGATTCCCTTATGAACTCTAACCACAATCTCTTAATGAATAGAGGATCTTCCTAATCTGGAAATCTAAATCACATAAATGGATTGTAAGCCAGGTTTTAGATGACCAAAAAACCCAAAAACGTTCCCACAAAGAGAGTAAAAGCTGTTAATTAAAACAGAGCAAACCAAATCACATTTCATGAATTCTCACCTTTTCTCTACCATAAGTAAATTGATTTGTGTTTTAGATATCAGACACCTCTAAGCCTTCTTTGCACCTGTTAAAATCTATTGTCTTAACAAGGGAGGAATTGCACTGTACACTCTAGAAATTTCACTAAATAAAAATACCACAAAATATTTTTTCTATGAATACTTGGACAAATATAATAATTATTAAAGTTACACTTACTCTGATGAGAGAGTCTAAAGAGGTTTACTTGTCTCTCTTGCAAACTATGGTCCAAAGCAAAATTGCAATGAAAAATTCTGGTTGAAAAAAATGAAGACATTCTTTAGTATTATTATGCTCACACACCCTACTAGCACACACACTGTTTTTGGTTTACCATTAACCAATCAGGAGTGGGTCACAGTAATTTGAACACTCTTTCATTAATTGTGCAATGTATTATAAATACAAAAATTCTTTATATGTTACTGAAACTATATGTCAACATTGTAGATCATACAAATTAGTATCTACTTCAAAAGCTATTTGGTAACCATTTTAAAAAAAAATTGTATACTTATCATAAAACACCTAAAAAAAGTAACCTGAGATGTTCAGGAGTGAAGTAATCACCTGCATACTTTTTCAATGGACAAATTTAATAACATGCTACCTTACTAACATGCTTTTAAAAATTATTTTGCACTAAAGAGATATTTTTATTCATTTCTTAGAGAATTATTTATGAGACCTGTTAAATAATAGGAATCAAAATACCACAACTTTGTATGTTTTGTTTATTTTTAAAAAGAAAGAGTAGTTTGCACATATCCAAAATAAACTTTTGCCCCAGGTGAAAACATTGATAGACACTGTAGTGCTAGACTTCAAAAGACAGAGAAAAAGACTATCAACCACTGTTTTGCATAAGTGGGGAACTGTGTAAAAATAAGGACATTAACAGGACAAAAAAAAAAAAATATATCCTCACAGAGGCATAAAGACTGCTGCAATTCACTATACTCTAAGAACACCATGCACCTAATATGAAGATATGGAAAGGGTGGAAGCCAGCACACATAAACATGGGATTTGCTATCACTAGCAGATTTTTCCTGATGTTTTTCATCCTCTGAACAGGCTACAGTAACTTTTTATATTTATATATGTATATGCTAAATGTAGCAATGAGGAAGAAGACTATAAAAGCATGGCAGGTGATGTGGTATGTTGAACCTTGCATGGATAAAAACTCTGTCTAATGTCAGGGGCATCTTGAAGTGGCACACCTTGAGGGTCCCAGCATCAGAGGTGACATAGGATTAACCCATTATTCTCACTTTCTAATTATAGAGTAAACAGCATTTAACCACATATATGCTGGAGTAATTTTTCTTATCAAGATACAGAAAAACCAGGTATGAAAGAACTTAAATGACTGGAAAATACCTTTAAGCTCAAACCATTTTTTAACAGCAAGTCTCCTGTTCAGTCAATGACAATAAGACAACAAGAACTGGATGCTTCCATGGCCTCCATCAGTAGATAAATTCTGCAGTTTACATGTATATGAAAAAGCAAGTGCTAACAATATCAAATTGGTCCACTGCAATTTTTAAGTTTAATATATGTTTCATTACAACTAGGCCTTTCTTCTGTCACACCAAGGCTGTTTCTATATGGTGAACTGCATCCCTAGATCTTCATATCAGCCAACGTTTGTTTTTTTCCTCAGCCTTTTGGCCATCAAATTCTAATGGACATAGAAGCAGTAAAAGGCTGCTTTTTCATGAAGCACAACACTGTCAGGATGAAACTAAACTTTTGAAGGGAGAACTATAAAAAGCAGCATTACAACAAATAATACTTGAGGGGGGAAAAATCCCCATTTCCATGACAACAGAAACATATCATTAAGGGCCAGTATACTTCAGAAGAACTTGTTCTCTCCAAGATACAGTATTGAAGCTTCATTTTTGTTATATTATTTTCTAAACCCAGAAAGAACTCTTCATCTGGAGCCTTTCCATAAACTAATTGATAAGACAACACAAGACAAATAGTTTCTTTGGATATGTAAGCAAGAAAACCTCACTACATGGTACTTTAAGGAAAGATACAACTACTATGAGCAATGTCAAACATTTCTCTCAGAAGTAAGCCCATGGATTGGTTATAAAAATATAGAAATGCTATAAAATTTTTGTTATTAAGGGTTTGTTCTCCTTTGTTATTTTTAGATACGTAAATTTTCTTTCTCTGTGTTCATTATGCATAAGCAGCCGTCATCTTTTTATGGCAGCTCCAATGTCTTACACTTTTACGTAAGACAGGGAAACAGAATCAGTCTTTCCTAATATACATACACACACACATATAATTACTGTCTACTAAGAAGTCTATTTAACCTTTTCTGAGATATGAGAAAGGCATGAAATACATCTCTGGACTACAGAATCTGTTTAAGCAGTAAGAAAACCTGTGGTTAGACATAGCTGGAGAAACACCAGGACCGAAGACCAATTCAAACATTATTTAAATGAAATAATTAGAGGTGTGTAACCTTTGATGATTAGCAGCACATTCTGTCCATTCAGTGGTGAGATTTTCACCCTTTTGAGAGTGTACACATCCTTCTAAAACTACACAAAATAGATTATATGAATTTGTTTATTAAGTGTGCTAGTTCTAGTAATTCCATATAGGAAACTGGTCACTCAAATTCACTTATGTACTGCCTGACATAGATGTGTTTCATTCAAAATTCCTTCCAAGACTATATAAACCAACACACTCTTTACTGGAATCAAATGTTTAGGATGTATGAATACTTCAGATTACTATATTTAACAAATAACAATTCCATGATATCTGACTTAAAGCAAGCTAACAACCTACTGGCTTAAATACTCTTAAGATGGAATTGAAACCCATTGTACTACCATTCACTTTGCAGTCCTGTAGTATGCAGAATAATCTCTACTTCAGAGAAAACATGAGTGACACCTGCACCCAGTAAATGTAGTCAAAGTCAAAGGTACTCCTTGCTGTCATTTTATATTATATTATGTGTACTAGCAGTAGAAAAACACTTGAGTTGCACAGAAAGAATAAGATTTTTCTTCAGTTGCAAAAGGACAATGTACAACTAAACAGGACCAGCAATGCAAGAGAATAGCATAAAAGCTTTCTTTGTCTACTCAACAAAGTTACATACTTCATTGTAATAAGGTAAAGTCTTATGTTCAAGGTTTCACCTCTTCATCTTCCCTTGCTTAAAGATTCACTTGATATTTGTACACAAGAAACTTATAAGCATAGATTTAACTTATTTTTTCCAGTGAATGGAAGCACTTGAACAGTAAATTGAGGCACCCTTTTCATAGGGCAATAACATCAGCAAAATACCTCCTTAAACATCCTTTGTTCTCATGGAAAATATGTCTTGTAATTTGTCATACATCTTCAGAACGTGTAAAAAAAACCAACCAAAACCAGCCAAACCAAAACCAACTAACCAAACACAGAAAAGGCAAGACAGTAAATATAAATCAAACTTCTATCTTTTCTATTATGTTACTAAGTCTATTGAATAGTGTGGATACAGGCCAGTAACAACAGACAGTTCTGGAGTCTTGAGTGACCTCTGCTACACAACTTCAGAACACTCTTCTTTTTGAAAGAGTAAACAAAGACATATGTGAAATCATCTTGAAACCTGAAGTTGCAAGAGAATACCCTTGCACAGAGACCTGAAAGAACTGCACATTCCCGTATTTGGGTATAAATGTACAGAGGAAACAAATCGTTAACATGCAAAGTACTGGGACCTGACCACTGCTGAGTTTCTTCTGTAATATCCTTGTATATCCAATTTCACCTCCAAGTACCATTGAAAACTTCTTCATATGTAATGAAGTAGTAAAACATCCATCCAAGATTTGAAAATATGAACAATATATTAAGCTACTCATTGTAGGGTATTAGATTTGTATAATGTGTTGTTTATCATTAACAAGTTATAGGTCTGCATTAAAAATTCAATAGATAATGTAAAAAATAATTTCACTCAGATTTGGACAGTATTGGGTGGGGGGCATGTCATTTTTCTCTGAGAAAGGACAAACTCTGATGAGGCTCTATTAAAGCATCAATCATTAGCCAAATACTTTTTTAAGTGACTGCTTTTTTCTATCTAATTGGACGAAAGTCATACCTCATCTTTTTAAATAGGCTGAGCAGAAGAGGATAAACAATGCTACAGAAAAAGAATGACTGAAAGCTTTCTAACTAAATTAAGAGCTTCACACAGAGAGAGTGGAAGAGAGAGAAGTGGAATTGAAAGAGGAAAATGTTTGATTAAACCAAAACCAGTTTGGGACGTAATAAAAGAACATATTTGAATCCACATACTAGTCAATAAAGACAACCTGAAGATGTAGGGTTGCGGTGGAAATGGATCCTCAAACAGAAAAGCCAAGCATGTCATAGCATGCCAGCTAGAGTTTACTGTACGAAAATTTCTTCTGGAGCTAATCCAACATACAGATAATTTGCAAGGCTTTTATAAGTATTTAACTGTTATGATAAACTCTGAAAAGCTCTATATAGATTTTACTTTCTATAATTCTTATTTCTACCACAATCTTTTACTTTGCATTTACATGGTTTATTTTTAACACATATGCAACACACACTAGTTACAATCAAGCCTAAAGTACAAACCTCTTTCTTTATTCTCCCTTATTTAAAGTGTGTGCGCAAATGAATTATGAGTGTGTCTTTAGGGCACTTTTTCTGCTTCACATTTGTATAGAGTCCAATATCTGCCTCCTTTTTTTTTATTTTTCCAAAATGCAGTCCCAATTTTCTTAACAGACTAGCACAGTGCCCGCAGCTGTCTTTACTGAACAATTGTCAAAACAAGCTACAATCTGGTGAGTCTGAAAAGCCTCTTTCTAATGCAGACTTTTGTGAAACGCTCATAGCAGTATAATAGTGGTAAATTCCTCAGTCAGCTGTCCAGCCTGGCTTGGCTTTTGAGCATTTGTATCCAGTGAAGAAAACCTCTCTGATACATGTTCAGCACCCAGGTTTCTGGTGTTCCTAAACTCCTGTTCATTGCTAATAATTTCATCATACTCATGAAGCTTCTGTTTAAGACACCATTATGAACTGTGATGGACAGCACCCGCTTCATTTTTTTTCAATTTGCCACTTACTATCTGAAAGCTGTATTTTGTGAGTATGGCTAAGGTACAGAGGAAGGGCTATTTACCTTACATTTGCTGCTGCTAATGGGGCCAAATGCAGATTTCGGGAGGGCAAAAAGATTGTTTTGGAGAGCAAGTCCTCACCTTCATTGGACAAAGGCTTGTAGAAGGCAGGCAGGGAACCTGCAGGAGTGTACAGTGGGATCCTCTGAAAAGGAGAAAGGAGAATACTTCCAGACCTTGGAGGTGACTAGTGGGGAAACAAAAATAATAAAAAGGAACACACCAAAATCATGCAAACATTGCCCAAAGAACCCATTAAGGCTTGGCTTACTGCAATCAAGAATGCCAGCAAAGAGATCTGAATTTCTACTTTGGAAGCAATCATGTTTTAACTTTTGTCCTAATACATTAGATCTTCAAATTTATAAAGTTCTTTGGTGTACATAGTTTAAAGAAGTGATGTTCTGACACAGTCATGTTAAACTAATGAAACTGGAACAACTAATTCAAAGATGTCCCAGTCTCCCATATTCACTTAATGCCTGAATTTGCATGTCCACCCACATGAAATAGAGAAGGGAATGGGTCAGTTGGTGGGGGGAGAAAAACAACAAACCAGCAAGGAATTGTGGAAGAAATATTTTCAAGTCAAATATTTCTCTTTGATTTTCTTACTAAGAACCAAACTAAACAGAAAAACAATCAACCAACCAAAATCCAAATAAACGAAAAACATTTCAAACACATTGCATACGAATTATTTAAATTCTTAAATTGTAATTATTTGCCATATTTGAGAACATAATACCTTAATATCACCTCTTTTTTTTCACCCTGCCTGTTGCAAAAATAAAAGCAACAGAGAATCCAGCAGTTCTGTGAATTGCAATAAGGTCAAAACTATGACATATAGCTAGGACAGGATGGAAAAGATGTCCTTCCACAGTTGTTTTTCTTAAAGATGACATTGAAAGGAATAGCAGATCATACATAAAACCCTGTGATTGAAAAAAAAAAAAAAAAGACAATATTAGAAATGAACTTCTGATTCCATCAACACTTTTCCCCCTATCTGGTCATCAGTTCTCGTAGAGTGGATGACTGCTTCCCACAGTTTTGTCATTGCTGTTTTCGTTCAGTAATATCTTCCAGCATGACAGTCGCATTTTCCATTATACTTCCACCATGAAGGGAAAAATGTCACTAAATAACAGTGTAACTGCTTGGAAATACACTGAGATAACTACTGAAGCTTTGTTAATTGTTACTTTAAAAAATAAATGCAACTCTGAAGACCTGTGCTTGGGAGAATTGCTGTGAGAAATGAATAAACGTCCTTTCACACCTACCCACTGACATGAAGCAGAAACGAGAAAGGGAAGTCAACAGAGGTCACACACTAATGTGAAAATCTCTATAAGAAATATCTCTAGATTCTAATCCAGACTGACAGCTATCCTATTCTTCACCAATGTTACATATAATGGACATATAACTCTTTCTTTAAAGTCAAAATAACCCTCTTTCACTTGTTTAAAGACAGAATTATTAGGCCTTATTCCAGCCTCCTGAACAATTAGCACATCTATTATCTGTATGACCTTAAAGAAAATATTAATATTAACTTTAATGTATTCAGGTTGCTGTGGAACACAAAGAAAAGGAAAGTCACCTTCCACTAAGTGGAAAAATTCCTTTCCATAGATGTTTCATTGGCTTGGGTATTTAGCTGTAGTTAATAGAATCACCAATTTACTTCCACAGTATCGATGAGATGTGTGTGTTTGTTTCTTTCTGATCTTTTTACCATCTTTTCAGTCATAAAATTGCACAGATACTAATTGTATTCACCTATACCTTTCTCCAGTTTAGCATACATCAGTGTCCAGGGAAATACTAGATAGGATCCAATGGACATCTATGAGGATGATTAAGGGACTGGAATATCTATCTTCTGAGAAAAGGCTGCAAAAGAAAGGGGACTCTCAGACTGACAGGGGATCTTATTAATGATTTATAAATATTTGAAGGGTGGGTGTCAAGGAGTCAATTTCTTTTCAGTAGTGTCTTGCACTAGGATGAGGGACAACAGACATAAAGCGGAACACAGGAAGTTCTGTCTCAATATCAGGTAAAACGTCTTTACTGTGGGGACGATGGAGCCCTGGAACAGGCTGCCCAGAGATGTGAAGTCTCCTCTAGAGGCTTTCAAAACTTACCTGGATGTGTTCATGTGTAGCCTGCCCTAGGTGAACCTGCTATGGCAGGGAGCTTGGACTCAATCTTCAGAGATCACTTTCAACCCTTACCATTCAAGGATTCTATCTCAAGGTTAATTCCTCCAACAGAAATGTATGCTTCATTTTTTAATCTGGTATAATTTTTCAATATTAGCTTTTGGATGAGAATATTTCCATTAATCCAGACAGCAAGAGGTAAGGTTTTTTAAAACACCATCCAGGCAACTCTCACACAATGCTGTGAAGACCTTATGATGAACAAAAAGATCTGTCTCAAGACCCTTCCTCACTACTGTTGAGGAAACTGGTGAAAAAAATGGTCCTTCTGGAGGAACAAAAGAGGCATGATCACAACTTTCTAGGGATTTCTAAACTATGTTTTCATGGTATTTGATGGTGGTATAATTCTTGTACAATGAGGAGAGAGATAATATCTAACAGATGAAGCAAAGCACAACTTACATTTGAGGAATATCCTTGAAACATTTTGAATTCTCATGGAGTCTCTTTTCAATGGTTACGGAATATTTTCAGAATAATGCATCCAAACACTACTGTTCTTGCTAACACTATGCTATCATTGCAGACAAAGCTATTAAAAAGACAAAACTGAGATGGTTGGGATTGCCCAGAAGAACAGTGCTACAGAGGCTCACACACTGGATGGTTTATGCCATAAAGCCCTACTGGTTTTACATCTCTTGAGTGTTCAGATTTTCAGCCATATATGCAGAGCACTCTATTCATCTCATGCAACTCACCTACGTAATTTATGGGTTGTCTTCTTTAGCCACAGTTATATTTCCAAAACTCTTAGAGAAGATCAAAACTCAGATTGAAAATTCTTCAAAATTACTTGCTCAATGCTCAACATAGTACACATTCTTTAACTGTATCTCACTCAAGTGTTAGTTACCTAGAAGGCAAACATCAGGCAAACCTTGAAGGAAAGAAAAAAATAAAGAATAAATAAAAACCACCAACAACAATAGCTTGGGCTGAAGATGCCCAATTCGTTCTATACAGTTTGTGTTATACACTTGTCTCTGTTATGGGTTTATCTGCCATATACTTTTCCTGTATTTTTCTCCTACTAATTTCCAGTCTCTCTAGTAGAGACTGAAACTGATTTAAAGCAAGTGTGGAGAATAGCTTGTTCCTGTCCAAAGACTGAAAAGAATAAAAATCACTTCCTTGAGTAGCAGGATTCATAATACCCTTGCTATCACTAATTAAATTCTGATAGCTGCTTCTCAGTGATACAATGATAACAATGGAGTAATAATCCCATCTTGCAGGATTTTGATTTCCCAAGTCTGAGTTCCATCAAGCATGGACAATGTGACAAACTACACAATATAACTGGAATTTATTTAACAGCAATTTACAGAATGAGAACATAGGCTTTTCATTATGTGACACTCAATAAGATAAAACTGCTTAGGTAAGTGCATTCACGTACCTATTAGAAATGTGGTTAGAGAAGCAGAAGTCTTATTCTCTGTGTTGGATTTGTATCTGGTAGGGATTTGGTAGTGAAGGAGGGAGCTATGAGGTGGTCCCTGTGAGGAGCTTCTAGAAGCAACTCCAGTAACAAGTCAAATAAGATTCTGGACAAGGCTGAGCCAGTCACTGTCTCCGCAATAAACATGTTTAAGAGGGGAAAACACCAGTGAGGAAGGAGTGGGAAGAAGGATGATACTATGGGGCAGAGATTCACGTTGCAGCCTTTAGTGAGATGGCAAGCTGAACCATGGAGGTTATTAATGGCGGAGCACACGGTCAGAATCACAGAATGTTAGAGGTTGGGAGGGACCTCAAGAGATCATCAAGCCCAACCCCCCTGCCAAAGCAGTATCACCTATGGCAGGCCACACAGGAATGCATCCAGGTGGGTTTTGAAAGTCTCCAGGAAAAGGGACTCCACAACCTCTCTGGACAGCCTGCTCCAGTGCTCTGCCACCCTCACTGTAAAGTTTCCCCTCCTGCTGAGATGAAACCCTCTGTGTTCAAGTTTATATCCATTGCTCCTTGCCCTATTACTGTGCACCACTGAAAAGAGTTTGGCCCCCTCCACTTGACACTCACCACTCAAATATTGACAGACATCGATCAGATCACTTCTCAGTCTGTTCCTCTCAAGACCTGCACCTGATGAAACAGGCTTATGATGGAGCAGTTTGTGTAGAGATGCAATTCATGAGAAGAACTTATGCCTGAGAAGCTCATGGAGACCTGTCTGTCATGGAGGGGATACCATGCTGGAGCAGGGAAAGACTGTGAGGAGGTTTCCCCCTGAGGAGGAAAAAGCACAAAACAAAATGACCACTAACTACATTCCCTGCCCTGCCACACTGCTGAAGGGGAGAAGGCAGTGAAAATAGGGAACAGAGAAGAGAAAAGGGAGAAAGTGGTGGGGAGAGGGTGTCTTTAAGATCTGGTTGTATTCCCCAATAATCTACTATGATTGCATCGGCAAATTGACGGTACTGTCTTTTTAAATTAAATTGATAGTGGTTTTCCCCAAAACTGACTCTGTTTTTTCACCTGTGACTATAATTAGTGAGTGAGCCCTCCCTGCCCTTTGTCTCAACCTTCTAAATATATTTTTTCCTCCCCATCCCACCAGAATTTGAATAGGAGTGAGGCAGCATTTTGTTGCTGGCTGGGTGAGCAACGATAATTTTTTCCCTACTTCTATATACTTAAAAATCAGAAGTAATTTACAAGTTCAATGGATTCATATCATAACTGAACCAATAAGTACATGTGATATAGAATTAAATGCATTTTCTAACTTTTCTCTCTTCTTCATATGCAGTAGAGTGCCTTAAGTCAGCAGGGCATTAGACATCCATTAGTTGTGATCTATCATGATGATGTTGCACAGCAACTTAGCCAAGTAAATTGAATGTTTGTTCCATACTCTGGAGATGTGAATCCTTGTTGTGGTAAATATTGTTTGTTCTCTGAAATTAATTCTTTCTATACACCAAAATTCTCAAAACAAAAGCCAGGAAAATACTCAAAAAGGCATTTCTGAATACACACTTTTTTTCCTCAACAGTTACAATAAAGTTTGGAATTCCTGCTCAATGGAATACAGAAGGACAGCAGGGGGGTGGGGGAGGGAAGAGGACTATCAAGTTATCTAACATAAATATTTGGACTCAATGTATTCAGTAAACACTGCAAGTGCTGCTATGACTTACTTGAAAAATTTATGTTCATAAGTACTTTAATTCTTTGTTCTTAGAAAGATGTGAGTTCAAATAGGCTGACAAAAGCAGTTTTCTTTGATAGTATTTTATGCTAGATTTTCAACTCACTTTAGCTCTACAGTATACACACAAAGGAAGCTAATAAAATGTCAACCAGCCTCAAATTTAAGATTTGAAAACATCAGATTTTCCTGTTGTGTAATCCCAGTTATACATACCCATCTACATAGGTTTCATCACTGCAAGCTCAGAGAACCAGGACAACTAGGAAGCTGTTCCAAGAGAAGACTGTCTGCAGCATTAAAGTTCTAACATTCTACCTATATTGCTCTGAAAATACACTTTTTGACATTCAGCATTTAGGTCTATGTTTCAGTGACCAGATAAAATAGCTTTGTATTGTCTATTGCATCATACTTCAGAATGTAACTAACTCAGAACCTCTTTTTAGCTAAATGGTGCACTGCATTCTGAGTGTTTCATTATATTTTATATTTTGCCTCAGATCCCTGAAAAGGTGAAATCTATAATCACTCCCTTCATGATGCCATTTAATATATAGTACAGAGATGCCTGTTCTGCCTTTCAAATTCATTTGGAAACATTCACCCAACCTCTATTCTAAAGTGTGTAATTTTAAAATTGTATCATACCTATTTTTAATCAAAATTTCAAGCATTAAAAATACTCAAGCAGATGGATTTCCAGCATCTCCTTCTGCTTTTAAATACATCACTATATTAATGTTGCCAAGCAAGACCTACTTTCCATTAACCTCCACTGACTGCATTGATTTTGTTATATTCCTTCAGTTTCTAGTTAAGTCTCACAAGAAATACTTAATCTTTAGCCTGGGGTCAGCATCACACTGATAAGAATAGATATACTTATTTCTTTCACCCCCTATTTCTTTTACCCCATCCTTTTCCAATATTGGAACTGTTATGACAGTGTTCAGGAACCACTACTTGTGTTTTACAGGTGGTTTTGAAGAAAAGCCAGCAAAGCTGGTTCTTAAAACTACAAAGCTTTGGTCGACTGTGCTTTTATGTATTCAGCATAAGAGAGAAATATTAAAAGACACATAAACAGGATGAGTGTTTTGACAGTTAGGAGGGCATGTAGGTATTGCCTCTTAGAATGGGCTGTCCAGGGAGGTGGTGGAGTCACCATCCCTGGAGGTGTTCAACAGGGGATTGGACGTGGCACTTGGTGCCATGGTTTAGTCATGAGGTCTTCGAGGTCTCTTCCAACCTTGGTGATTCTGTGATTCTGAATATGGAGAATCTGAGAATGAACTCATAAAAGCTTAAGCTTATTAACACCGCTTTTTTAAAATAATCTTTTGCTGAGACTACTCAAACGACAACTAAAAGACATGTGTTTTCTAGCATATAAAATAGTTTGAAGGCAAATTGTTAGCCATTTAGAGGTACTTGACTACATAAACTAGCAGAATCTGTGACACCAACCCTGCTGCCATGCTAAATTTACAAACTTTTTTGGAGTTTGTATGCTGAATAGTCCATCATCAAGAAGTTGCATTATGTTTCATGATCAGTTTGCTCAGTGCAATGACTCAGTTTTTCCTCACAACTTACGTTCAATATGTCTTAAAACATCAAGGGATTTAAAGCATATATTAATGTTCAAGTGTATGGTCAGACCAATTATTTAATTGTTTACAGTGGAGTCATTCCATTCACACAACCACATGATCTTACTGAGCTGGAGACACAAGGGAGAGAAATACAGACTCTGAACTTTTTACTTAATAATTTAGGAAAGAAAACAAAACAAACACACACCCACACCCTCACTTCCATTATTATCTAGAATAATAAACTCTAACAAAAGGACACAGACATTAGAAATGAATTTGTTTATAGATAATTGCTCTTATAAACCTGAGAAGTGTTGGGGTTTAGAATTGAATTTCAAAAGCACATATAGCACCATCTCATATTTCTGCAAGTAAAATAACATAGTGAACCATGGAGTAGCAAAGACCTCTTTCTGAAGAAGGCCTGACAATATTATGTAGCTGATGCTGCCTCAAAGAAGAGCAATTGAAAGCAATATTACCAAGAGGAAAATTAAATTTTCAGCACTGAACACTGATATTTGACTCAGCAGGAATGGTGGGTGAAGATATCTGCTGATAATTCTGAAAATTCAGATGTTATGAATAGAAACACTATTCCATTTCCACTGAAGTTCTATTTCCTGAAGTGTTATAGTGTCATTTTATCTTAATAAATTAGCATGATATTAAAAGTGCCCATGTGATTAATATGCTGTGTTCTGCTAACTGAGCCCTTCATTAAACTAATAATTTAGATGACACAGGAAATAAAGGAGTTAATTGAGGCAGTTTGTACATGAAGAGAATTCAAAGTTCATGCTAATCATGAACCAAATAAAAAATGAAGCCAGATGGCATAACCCATGAAAAAAAAAAGACTGAAAATTTAATTTTCATGAAACTGTAATGTGAGCAGCATCTTTTCTACTAATTAGCAGAACTTGATGACCCCCCTTTCAGTATATGTAACATATGTACATATGTAACATACATACTCAAGCATATGTACAACTTCCTATAATAATTATTGCTAGAGATACCAATGATTTTATCTTTTTCCTGAAAGTCCTTACACAGCCTTTAAAGTATAAAATATTGTTACATTCTTACTCAACCAGAAATGTTAATTACATGAAAAGTAGAAGTGAACCACAACATTTTTGTAGTAATATTGCGGTACTGCCATAAAATTCTGTGAAATAGTACAGACCTGCAATGCTATGCACTGAGAAGAAAATCAGAGACATGAGCCATGCCCTAAAGAGTTTTCAATTATAAAATCCTCTATCACAACAAGAGATCAAAATAGAAAGCCATTTATATATCTCCTTAAACAGAAAAAGTGGAGAGTAGCAGGGGCTTCAATGCAAGAGAGGAATACAAAGGGCAGAAGCATCAGAAAAATGCCTGAAGATCAGGAGTAGAGGATTGATATTCATAATTTTAATATGATACTTAGCCACTTGGTGAGCTCTTAGACTTCACAACAAGTTAGCACTATAACACAAAGATCAGTGTAAGACCAAACCTCAGATTTAGTTACTTTATTTGAATCTCTTTGCACCATGTTTTAAAGATAAAACACTGCACTTAAAAATTACTGCCTGTCCAAATCCACACTTCTCATCTTCCACACCCTCTGTAAGCATGAAGTAAATTGTCTGGACTTAAACACCTGCTGTGGTGTTAATTGGAGTTGTTACACTTCAAGCTAGACTCATTTGTGACTTCGTTACTAGCTAGGCTAGCTAGTGCAAAAATAACACTCAAATTACAGGCTCACAATACATATCTCCTTATAGTTCTATATTAAGTAGAACTCTCTGTGGAATTTCTCCTTGTAAATTATGTCAAGAATTATATGTCACTTGAATATGTTTACTATTCTATTGATGCTCAGAATTGATACATCAATAATACTGAATGTTTACATTGATGTATAGTAAAACGCACTAACAAGTTGCAGCAAAAAAATATTTAAATTGGAATAAAAATCACACATCAGTAACAGAGGTAATTGGACCGCAGCTGCGGAAAGGAGAAATTGGTTATAACTTCATGTTAATGAATGCAAGCCCCTTGTGCCATTACCAAAAAATTTACAGAGATTCAAACATTTGGACATTTCTCTCACCCTTCTACAGCTACATTTTCTGTAAGTTTTGAGTGCAACTGAGACTTTCCTCAGTTTCGATTCTTCCCTCCTCCTTTCCAGCTGGTCCGCTTCTAGGCTCTCTGCCAGACTGACCTTGGACAGATAAGCGTGGCCTACTAACACTTTACTTTAATTAACAACTGCTCTTTTTCTCTCTTTCTAACCCTCTTTGGGGAAAAAGGGGAGAGAAGGGGGTACAAGGGGGGAACCCTCCTCCAGAAGAGGGGTGGAATTTCGTTCCTGTACTATTTTTTTTTCCTTTGTTGTATATTTCTGTGTATATATTGTAAATACTGTAAATTGTGTATATATACCCTGAATTCCCTAAAACTGCTTGTAAATATAGCATTCCCTTTGCTTCTGCGGCTGTGGCTAGCTGTGGTTTTCATTCCTTTTTTCTCTTTGGGGGGGGGGGAGGGGGGGGGAAGGCTGGGCCTTCCTCTCAAGCCCATGACAGTAGCATAAGCCAAATTTTAAAAAACATGCAATTTTCCAGGAAATGCATGATTAGGTTTCAACATCACCACTTCTAAAAATCACAATCATTATGCAAAAAGATTTCTCATGTATTAAATTCTCTCCTTCAGCAACTGCAGGCTTTCCTATATTTCTCAAACCTGCAAAGACCATCTATACTCGACCTGCAACATTACAACAGCCAAAGGATTAAACAAATTGAGAGGTAGAGATTTAACTACTGGAACTAAACTTCAGAATGAAAATAAACCCTCATGTTGAAGTCAGATGTCAGTGAGCTACAGCATAGGAAGGAGCTGCCTTTAATCCACAATAATAGCCTTACTGTGTTTTAAGACTACATCATTAATGACTGCTATTTGCCAGTCCAGAGATTAACAAGTGCACCTTCCTGGTAAACGGACGGCAATTTCTGGGATGTTAAGGCACACTCATTTTTGAGGTATTCAGTGATCTTAACATATATAAGATTACTAGTTATATGTGAGAGAGAAGTTATATCATGATGTCAGTCTGAACTGCTACCTGAAATTATGACATTTACATATGCATCTGGATGCATTTTCAAGTCTTCAGTTTCTAACTGGGTAGCTATAGCACTTCCTAAATTTCTCCTGTAACCACCTCAGCAGATTACAAAACCACTGATTCACTATCATTGAAATCTTACTAGCTTTGCTGATGCAAAATAAAATCTAACCTAGCCACCTACCATGCTTTTGGGTCAAGGATAATACTGAAAACTTTAAATAGCTATGTCTTTATCCACGCCATTAGATTAACATTAGCGGTAGACATCAGTACAAAAAGGACACCAACTTCTTAGGGTCCAAAACAATCAACTGTGCTACTGTAGTTACCTGTAAGTTAAGACACAGTAACTGGAAGTTCAAGCCCTCTGCCAAAGCAGGATCGCCTAGGGCAGTCCACACAGGAACGTATCCAGACAGATCTTGAAAGTCTGCAGACAAGACCCCACAACCTCTCTGGGCAGTCTGTTGCAGCACTCCATCACCCTTCCAGTGAAAACATTTTTCCTGATGTTGAGGGGTAACTTCCTGTGTTCTAGTTTGTATCTATTGCCCCTTGTCTTATCACAGGACATCACTGAAAAGAGACTAGCACCTTCTTCTTGACATCCACCTTTCAGATATAGACATTAAGCTGGATGTTAGGAAGAAGTTCTTCACAGAAAGAGTGATTGGCCATTGGAATAGGCTGCCCAGGGAGGTGGTGGAGTTACCATCACTGGAGGTGTTTAGGAAGAGACTGGATGGGGTGCTTGGTGCTATGGTTTAGTTGATTAGATAATGTTGGGTGATAGGTTGGACTCTATGATCTCAAAGGTCTCTTCCAACCTGGTTTATTCTATTCTATTCTATTCATAAGATCTTCTCTTAAATTTCTCTTTCCCAGATTAAACAGCCCCAAGGATCTCCCTAAGAGCCTTTTCACATAAGAGATATGTCCCAGTCCCTTAATGATCCTCATAGTCCCTTGTTGGGCACTCCCGAGTATATTCCAGTTCTTGAAGTAGACCCCAGAACTGGATGCAATACTCCAGATGTGGTCTCACCAGGGTAGAGGGGGAGAAGAACCTCCCTTGACCCACTGGCCACACTCTTCTTAATGCACCCCAGGATACCATTGGCCTTCTTGGTCACAAGGAAACATTGCTGTCCCATAGATAACTTAATTGTCCACCAGGACTTTATGGTCCTTCTCCATTGTGCTGCTTTCCAGCAGGTCAACCCTTAACTTGTACTGCTGCATGGCGTTGTTCCTCCCCACGTGCAGGACTCTACACTTATTCTTGTTGAGCCTCATTAGTAACAGGTTTTATATGCATATTAATTATACATATTTATACAGACATATACAATCCAGATAGTTTCACACAAAGTTAATGCCAGTTCTTATAATTCACATATCACTTAAGTAAGCCTAGAAATCTAATATAGAGCAAATAGTAAAGCAGTTCTTGGAGCCACCAAAACAGCTTTCAGAATACACTAAAGGAACTGAGTAAGAACACAAGCATACGCTTTATGATTTTAATTTTCATTAAGACGTGATCTGCCAAAGAAAATAGCTGAATGGTTCCAGAAAGCAGAAATATTTTGAAAGTCTATTAATAGTTAGATGAATGTTATTCATTTAACCAATGCTATTCAGCTAATTTTCATTCAATCTTTCACATAAATATGTATTTTTTAAAAAGAAAGTACAAACCAGTGAAGGAGGTAAAACACTGGAACAGGTTGCCTAGAGAGGTGATAGATACCCCATCCCTGGAAACATTCATGGTCAGGTCGGACAGGGCTCTGAGAAACCTGATCTTGTTAAAGTTGTTCCTGCTCCTCCTCCTCCTGTAGGAGGGTTGAATTAGATGACTTTTAAAAGTCCATTCCAACACAAAATATTCTATGAAAACTGCATGTGATTCAGATGCATGAATCTACAGCAAAGTATCCTATCTTATACAACAGGGCGTGCCTAAGCACTGATAATGCAGCCAGTAAGTATCAATTTTCTGAAAGCAAAAGTAATTATAATGCATTTCAGAATGCTCCATATAATAACATAAGGAACTATATTTGCATAACAAATGTGGTTGTTTTTTTTTTTAATTTTTGTTAGTGTTGAAGTATGACACAGTGAAATAAAGCTAACTTAAATGTCCTAAGATATTTAAGTTTTAAGGTATTACAGGTCACTTTTGCTAGGGACAGTATTGGAAAGGCAGTGATATTTTATTTCTTCAGTTGTACAACATTGTCAAGGTCCGGAGACATTAGATGTCTTGGTCCGGAGACACAGTTCTTTTAAATATTCCCGTGTTGTGAAATTAAAGGCACAAACGAGGCCAAAGTATCAACAGCTAGACTATTTATTAGATAAATAAAGTGGACATAAGAAGGGAGAGGGAGAAAAGAGAGAGAGAGAGATGAGAGATAGAAGAGGGAGAGAAGAGGAAAGGAATTATATTACCACACCCCTCATCCCTCCCAAGACAGTTAAAGTCTGTGGAGGAAAGGTGCTGCAGGAGATGTTGGGTTTGTAGAGAAATGGTGTTGAGGCTTTTGCTGGAGAACAGCTGTGGTCCTCTGGGGAGATGTTGGGTTGATACAGGAACGGTGCTGAGGCTCCTCTGGGCAGCCTGGGTCTGTAGAGAAAGGGTGCTGAGGATTTGGCTGGAGCTGTGGTCCTCCGGGCAGCTTCTTTTCTCCGGAGCAGCATTGTCCCGGCTTCTCAGCGGCCTGGCCCGTCTCCTGTGTTTTCCTTCATCTCCGTTTTTCTCCCCGTTTTTCTCCTCTGTTTCTCTCCTCTGTTTCTCTCTTCAAACCAGTAGTTGCTCAAGTCTTTTATACAGTTTTTTAGTCCTCAGGCAGGTGTTGGTATGTCAGGTATTCCAGAGGCAAGGAAATAATCCAGGTATCTGTTCCCCCAGAAATCTTTCTGTGTATTGCTCTGTATGTGGGCAAGATTTTTGGATGGAGGCGAGGGGGGAATCTCCGTCTACCCCATCTCCATCCAGACAAGTCCTCCCACATTCCTTTACACAGGTGGTGGAAACCATCGTATCACCCTGCCCAAGGTACTTGATAGGCGGAAACCACCCTGCCCAGAAAGCGTGATGGCTGGGTCCTTGGGTCCATTGTCATAGTCCCGTGTTATCACGATGCAATCACAAGCTGATTTGCATCCAGGATTGGTGGACAGGATTCTTTCCACCTTCTTTCCAGTGGCTCTGCTATCACTTTATCTTTGTTGATTCACATAGAGAGAGACAAACTTATTAGATTCTCACAAACATACACTGCACAATCAGTCTCTGTATTCAACTTCTGTGATGTTCCAAGAAGTTACAATACAGCTATAACTCAGAGTGAAGGTACATATTCTTATCTTGGACAGATTCAAACTTGTAATAAAAGCCAAGCTATTCTTAGGTCTCTAGAAGTCACTTAGCTTGCCCTTGTGCAATACAGCTGTGTGAACATACCTAGATGCTTATCACATCTTATCTCCTCAGCTGCACATGTACAGGGAGCAGCAACTCACCTTTTCTCCAGATACAGTGGCAATCCGGACTGGTGCTACTGTCCTCCATCAACAGTCTTCCACCCAACTGGATATGTATCAACAGAAAGCAGCACTACAGAGGAATTTTGCATTTGAAGAATGATTTTTAAAAGATCCAAAAAAGGGCACTGGATTGTGCAGAAGATGACATTGTCTTATGTATTGTCATGAGAAAAAGGTCATGAAAATCACTGTCTTTTGGGGATCATCCCCTATACCTAGAAAGCCACTTACACTAAGGAAATGTAATAAAGTCCACAGGAAAAAGAAAAACAAAACAAAACAAAACAAAAAACCCTCCCCAAATACATTAAATATTAACCAGGTCAGTGCAGAGTGTCTTTGAAATTCCTAGTTTAATTAAATCTTTAAAATGCAAATCTCAGTCTCTCTCATCAAAAGACTGGCCTGGCTTCATCCCTGACTGTCATGCAAGGATTAAGGTCTAATCCTTATTCCACAGTTTGGCTAAGTAACAGTTCCTTTAACTGTCTCTTTAGCCGAAGCAGACAGAGCTGACTGCAGACTAAATGCTAGGTACCTTATAAAAAGACAAGAAAAGAAACAGTGACTGCACAGCTCAGACAAGCTGAGGGTGTGAATGAGTGAGAAACACCCCAGAATAAATCATACATCCTTCTCTGAAACAGCTTCAGGCTCTAATACCAGAAGAAAATCTCTTTTCTAATGTCCTCTTCTGTAAAAGAACTTAAAAAAAAAAAATAAATAAATAAAAGGGGGGGGGGGCAGGAGTGGGAAAATAAAATGAATCAGAGAAGAAAATGAGAAGAGAAACATCAAAACAGACTTAAAAGGAAACATAGAAAAGATGGCTTTCAGAAACAAAAATTCCCCACTCATATTACCCTCTAATGCCAGGGGGAAATAAATCTGGTCTGATGTTTTTGTTGCATAACCAGATGTAGCTAGAATACCCATTCAGATTATTTCAGTTTGAGATCATCTTACTTCATAAAAGTTTAAACAACTTGAGTTTCATTATAGCTAAAAGGGTTTTCATGTCACTTGTTTTATTATGCTACAGTGATGTCCCTAAGGAGTTGAAATAGAAGGCTCTTACTTTCTTTACAGATATGATTCATATAATGTTTTTTTAAAAATACAGAAATTAAAATAATATGCATATATGGAACAGGCAGCAGTTTACTGGTTTGCTCTTCATTTATGCTATGTGCCTTTAACAAATTATCTAGCTCAGGTAAGACCCCTCGGGAAAAAGAAAATGGGAATAGATGGCAGGGAAAGGCTGCTCTTTCCTCAAGGAGCAGCTGAGCATGCTTACTGTGGAGATACTTTGAGGAGGGAAGCAGGCAAAGGCAGAAGTAAGGGAGTGGCACCAAAGATCTTCAAAATGCAGTTTAAGCAGAGTGAATAAGATTACTGCAGAGCAGCATGTGAAGCAGATAACCAAGTCTCAGAGAAAAAAAATCCCACATAACAGAGCAGAGCCCACAATTTCCTGTAGGTCAGAATGTCTCTGAACTAAGAAAGAGCCCACATATTAGGGCAGAGTGGGCAGATATTTACAACCCCACTTTTTTATTTCTGCTTTCCCTGACATAACCACTTTGAGTTTCCTAGATTTAAGAAGGTAATTATTCTAGTTTTATTCTTATAAATCCTTGGGTTTTGGGTTAAAAAACACGAAATATTTTGATAAATGCACTTGATCCTTCTGGAAAACTCAGGTTCTTGTCATAATAGCATATCCAATACATGGTACCATGGCAGCACCTCTGCATATCGTTAAACAAGTATTATAGCTAAGATCTGAAATACATTCATAAACAATTGATGGCCACCTTACAAATGAAAACTTATGAATACTCTAACAACAGCAGATCTTCAAACATTCCTATATATTCACTGTCAAACAGAAGTCTGATTCTGCTGATGATTTGTATTGAAATCAACTTGGGTAGTATAAACCCCTGTCCTTACACTCCACGCTGTGCTTATGCAAGTTTTCTTCCCACAGAATTCTTAAGATGTTTATTCAAATAATTGCAAACAAGTTTGCATACAAAAAGTTACACTTTTTCTGTCCACAGTGAAGTGCCTAAAACATATTTTCAAATAATAAATAGGAATATGGATTTATGATAATGTACATGTAATAGATTTGATTAAATATTATTAATAAGCTGGATAATTTCCTATGTTTTACTGTTTTTTCTTTTGTTTTTAGAAGCCTAATATAATTTCTACTTTCCTTAAAAGAAAAACTCTTCACACTGAAAATACTTATATCAACTACCCAAATTATACTTTGTGCAGAGCAGAAAATTTCAATTAATGTAGTAACAGGATATATGCAATTCTTTGTAAGATATTTGTCCTATATTCTGAAATTCTGCATCTTTCCACATAATATCATCTAATTTTGGATTGAACATCGTGATGCAACATGCAAATACAGTTTCAAGGTAAATCCATTTTATAATGGAAATAATGTTTTAAATAGAGATCAAATTATTCATTTTCATAGTTAAAGTGGTAATAGAGAATTGAATAACAAATTTAATAAGCTCCTCTGATGCAAACTTAGTACAGAGGGAGAAAAACACATACAATTATAGCTTGAATAGACTTGACTGTTTAATGTAAATGCTTTTTCTAATTCTCTAGTGCATTGCATTTCCTGCATATTGTTCTTGCCTTCTGGGACTTATGTTGGAAGTGATGAGGTGTGGATGTGGGGAAAACTTTATTCCAATGATTGTTCTAATAAACTATATTTTATTTTTCCATTACTCTCATTTTTCTCTCTTACAAAAGGACTGAAAGAACAAGTTTTTCAAGTCTTTCTACATAAAGCCTCACCATTTTGTGTAAATCATTCCATCACAGTAATGGCCAAAACTTGACAGATCTAATCTAATACAATCCCTGCAACATTAGAAGGAAAATAAGCATATTCAGGATCTTCATGCAATGCTTTCTTCGCTAGCTCCCAGTGTTAGATTTGCCCTTTCTGTGATGTCTGTTCTGCTATTCTCATTTGCATCTGATTTCTCTTGTGTGTGAAACCTCATACATTTTGATATCGATACGGTGTTTCACCTTGTTGATTTTGGGTATCTTCTCCAATTTATCAGATCATTTTCTATACTGATTCTGCCTATTTTGAATGAAAGTTTTCAAATATTTGTGCACATATCTTATGACTAGATTAAACTTTTTTTTCTCTCTCTATTTTGCTGATATATGAAAGAGTATCAAAGTGTTAATAAAGGATACATGACACCTAAAATCTTTATGTGCAGTAGACAAGCTACCCTGACCAGTAAAATAGAATCTGTTCCACAGAGAAAAAAATACAACTGGCAGACCTGACACTTCAAAAATGTATACTATGTTTTACCTCTTGTGGGACTTCAGTCATCATCCTTCTCAAACTGTTCATTTGTTCAGAGAGTGCATCTGTTTGCGCAGTAATTTTTTACTGCCCTGCAGACTTGAATGTCTTCAATCTCCAGCTTCCCTGTACTAGACTTTTTTGTTAGTTGCTTTCACAAATAAGCAACCAAGAAATAACCTTGAGAAGGCTAAAACTTTAAGTGCCTTATCCAAATCAGTCAGATATTTCTCTTTACTGTTATAAATACATGAAAGAAAGCTAAAATAAAATAAATTTAAAAAAACCAACAAAACAACCACATAATATTATTAAATGAGAAAATATAGACAGTTTAAATAGACTTCCATTGACTGAAAAGCCCTATATATATCTATTATATCTCAAAATAACAAGACTCAAGGTGGAAGTTTGTGTTGTGTGGAAAAAGAGGAAATATCAAGTCTCTGCAGATTTTATGCATAACAAATCTGCAACACATACTCAAAATCTAAAGGCCTGATGTATTACTATCTGATCAAAATATCCTGCAATGAGGCAGTGAGAATATGGAATCTCTCTTGAAGCTACCAAGTTCCAGGTCCACAGTTAGATATCCAAATGAGAATATGGAAAATGGTGTTTAGAGGAAACCAGTAGCAGTATGTATAACTTAAAGAATGCCTCTTTGTGACCAAAGTATATTACAGTGCATTTCAATTCTAGGTTTTCACTGTGCTTTTCTAAAGCATTGAAATTCTCCATTTGTTAAACTTATCATTAGTCTCACCATAAATCTTTCACTGCTGTAGACTTCTATTTAGTCTATTTTTTCCTTTATTTTGAGCATCTAAATATGTCATTTCAAATCACCCTCTTGGTGACTAACTCGTCCAGCATTTCTCAGTATCAGTCCTTATATTTGAATACCAGGAAGTAGAATCGGTGCTATGGTTCATTCTTCAGTCAATATAACCAAAGGAATGGTTCATTAACTTTGAAAACACACTGTGGTCAGGCACCAGCTTAGAACAGAAGTCTAAATGAAAAAGACAGCAACAACAACAACCAGCAAACAAAAAACCAAAAACCCAACAAACTCTTATGCTTAAAATAGAACTGTGAACTGAAGTTTTATGCAAATTGCATGCATATTTAAGGATTTTACGGGAATACTTTAAACATACATAAAAGGAAAGTGAGAGATTGTGTTCTATTTCTTGTTGTCACTGTCCCATACCATGCAGAGTAGTACTTCCTTCAGCACTGCAACAGCTTATTGTACTCATCATTTATTGCTGAAGCTTAATTAAAAATATATTTTAGGAAAAAAAAAAAAATTATATGGCATAGTGGAATAATAATGAACTACAGTCCAGATGGCATCAAAATATGAGGCATTACAGGACACTCATTCATCAGAAGGTACTGTACATTAAGTTCTCTGTTTATTCTCAACTCAACTCTATCTAAAATCATGTTCCTATAGCAACTCCATGAATACACAGATATGCCTGGAAGTTACATACCAATAAGGATTCTTGTTTCCAAAGCATACATGGCAATCTTTGGGCAGGAGCTTCCATTTAGAGATTGCTAGAAAACCCCTTTGTCCTTTGATTCAGTGGAATTACAATCCCCATCTTCTCCTAACATCCCAGGACCTTTACAATCATCTCCATCTCTGTCCCACTAGGGGAACTTCATTATTTAAGCTCCGATCTCATCAATTTCAGTTGGAAACAACAGCAGCTACTTGATTATATTAAAAATTAAAAACTGGTTTATGTTTCCTAAGGTCTTTAAAGACATTTGCTTTTCATGGAACATCTAAAAGTTATTTTACCATGAAAACATTGTAATGGAAAATGTGATGTTCAAAGTCAGAAATTAAATGTTTTTCTTGTCTTTAATAATAACTTTTGCGAACTGAAGAAACTAATCTCTCTTCTTTCATATCCTTCCTCAAAGCATTAGGACATTGGTATTAGGAAAGATTTAGATACAATATGTAAAAACTAAGAATTTATGGAAGAGAAAAGCAATGGTATAAATACTAAGCCTAGACATTACCATAGACTCTGGAGTTCTCACATGTTCTTTGAGTTAATCTTGAGCTCATTCAGAATAGGTACACATGCTAATCCGCAATATCAGCTATTACACACAAATTTAGCCAGGATGGGGTGAATTTTAGTTTTCTCTAAAGGCCACAGATATCTTGACAGATTTTCAAAATCCAATCCCAAGAAAGAATTAGTTCTTTTAACATTCTAAATCCTCAAAGTACCTTTTTCAGAGCATCTAGCAGATCTTTGAGTTGAATAAATGTTTTGCAACCAGGAAACTGGTCACAGGCTCTGAGAAAGTGACTTCTTTTATTTGCTAAACAGGACAGTTGTATTCTAGAGCAGTACTAGATCCATAAACCTACAATCTCCAACAGCATTCTCATAAATGCAGAAGATTCCTACAGACCTCTTTAAAATATTGCCTAGGTTGCCACTAATTTACCAGTTCAGGCCCCCTATGAAATCTTTGTAATCTCTAGGATCACAAGAAAATAAAGCATTTAAACCTGGTTGTGAACAACTTTTAAGAACATTTTAGTGCTTTTTGAGGTGATCTTATTGGCAACACAGCTGTTATGTGACAGTTCTTGTTTTAGAAATATTTATTGCCAAGGGAAAAAAAGTCTGAAGCAGCAGCACCACCTCTTATTTGCAGTTTCAGGGAAATTTCAACAAATTTACTGCATTATGGAAATCTGAAACCATTAAAATAGTAACTAACAAAATTATTTTAAATAAAAGTTAATAGCCCTGTCTTCATTATCCACACTAGATGCAAGAAATTATGCTAGTTAAGAAAATGAAAGGGGAAAAAAGTCTACTTCTGCAAACACTGCAGTAGGCAGACAGGGAAAAGGCAGGTTATTTATAGCTTTGGTTATAGCACACTGGGATAGGGTTTATGAAAAAGGACTTCTGTCAACTACTTCTTCAAAATTATTTAGTATTTATAGAGGCAGAAATCTCCTACAGAGGGCTTTGTAGAGATTACAGAGATGCTTCAGGTGACAAAATACTAGGCCACAGAAATAATACCAATAACATTCAGTTATAAATAGCACTGAACTTTACTCTGACACACTCAGCACTGTTTTTATACTACTCTGATCTTATTGATTTCAGTAGGACAAGTCATGACTGACCTGGAGCAAATCAGATTTCATTTTACTCTCTGGACCACAGAGCAAAATACAGATATTCATTACCTTCAATTTCAAGTATAGAATTCAAATTTGAAAGCCAAGTCACCCTCAAAACAAAGTGAAATTAGCCACAATGAAAGTACCTCACTTTCCATTTCCCACAGAATAGTAGAAGTCTGTCACATACAAACTGCTGATCCAAGTACCACAGCCTTCAAATAAAATACCAATATTGTAGAATGCACATTTTGTAAAAGTATTCTGAGGCAAATGTATCAGGAAATGCACAGATCTTAGAAGATGAGAAGCCAAGCACACCAAATGACAATTAGAAATAAGTATTACTATGTAGAAAACATCTTTTCCTCTATTCAGTGCAGCACTGCATTTATCAGTCTTCTACTCACTGACCCTCTGAACTGATAACCTAGCAAGAAAATATTCCAGAGTGATATTTAAAAGTAAGAACAAACCAGAAGGCACAGGAATAAAACAGGAGATTATAATGAGAGGAAAAGTGAAAATAAGAAAATGTTATCAGGTTAGAAAAATCTACAACTTTCATGGTTATAAGTAGAAAATAATCTGGGCTATTAGCAGAATTAACCTTTCAATCTAAGCAATTCATGCACTGCTACTTTAAAAATCTGCCTAATCAATTAAGCCTAAAGATCTTCAAGCTCATTTAAAGTAAGAGTTCTGTCCCTAAAGGATCAACAAAGCTGGGGCACCCCAAACTAGAAAACAGCTTCCTGGGATGATAAACCTCTGTGCTGAATATGAATTTGCATGAGACCCATGCTACATGAACAGTCTAGTAGAGATTTTATTTAAAATCCACCACTTTGAACTCATCATCCACTAAGTCAAGGCAGAACTAAAATAACATGTTGTTTAATCAGAAGTTGTTGATCTTTCTTTTTTAGGCTTTCCTGGCTGTTAAGGGTGGGGAATTAAGAGTTTTACAATCCACAGCACATTTTCATCTTCAGCAAGGATTTGGATAAGAAAATCACAAAAAAACCCTTCTGTTAAACAGGATGAGAAGCAGTAGAACATTTAGAATATTTCTATAAATTTTTATTTTCTCTTTTGCAACCAGCCATCTCTTTTCCCTTAATTCAGCTACATAAAGCAGATACAGTCCAAAGGCTGTTCCTGGAATGGATAAGGCCTTCAGGCCAATGATACTGCTGCTAGAAGTCTAGTCAAGCACTAAAGACAGAAGGTTACCCTGCCATATGTTAAAAAGGAGATTTTCCTAATAGAAGGGGTTTGGAGATGGGTCAGAATTTGCTTATGATTTTTAATGAATATTTATATGTAGACAATATTTAAAGTAGAATATAATTATATTAAGGGGGGGAGGAATAACAAAATAAACAAATGTAGTGATATGGTTGCCACTCTTTAAAAAAATCATTAGACAGATTGAAGCAAGGAACAGGTTTTGTTTAACAGTATTGTCAAAACTCATGAGAGCATCTGTATTGAGAAGTCCCAGCAGATCATAGTGCTTTACCAGTTCCCCTTTAACACCACCATCACTGTTTAATGCCCATCAGCACCCAGAACCTTATCCATATGACTCTTGCAACAAAGCAACAGAACAAGAGTACACAGTCTCAGGCTGCACCAGGGGAGGTTTAGAGGAAGTTTTACACAGAAAGAGTGATTGCCCATTGGAATGGGCTGCCTGAGGAGGTGGTGGAGTCCCCATCACCGGATGTGTTCAGGAGGAGACTTGATAGGGTGCTTGGTGCCATGGTTTGGTTGACTAGGTGGTGTTGGATGATAGGTTGGACGTGATGATCTTGAAGGTCTCTTCCAACCTGGTGTAGTCTATTCTATTCTATTGTTTTATATGAGTTAATGTAGTGTGTATTTTAAGATGTCCTTATTACATACAGTCAGTAATGACAGAGAACAGAGCATAATCTGAAAGCTTCACCTTCTGACAAGAGACTGTCAGGCCTTTTTATTCGAAATTGGGAAATCTGGGCATTTGACACTCAGGCCATTTGTCCAGTGGAACTCTTAATCATGATTTCCAGTTCTCAGACTATCCACGTGAAAATTCAAAGCATAGATACAGTGTTAAAATGAAATAATAAATAAATTTCTAGTTCTGAATAGGTGCTATACATAAAAAAAAAAAATCTTCATCAAGGGTAAAAATAACTTAGCAAAACACACAAATAACTGAAATTTAGATTATACCTTTACAGAACTAGAACAGACCACAATGTGTTTGAAAGCCACACAAAATTCCAGATGTCCATATACCTAACAAACTACTTCTGCTCTCATTTAGATATATAACAAATTGCAATTGAAATAGAAAAGGGCACACCAAGTTTTTGATATTTATCCCAAAAAAAGGCAACTGGGACAATCACTGAAATGTAATTTAAGGTGTTTCTAGGAAACAATGGTGCTATTCAAAGGAGAATGAGGAAACATGTTTCTGTTAAACTTCAGAGTAGCAAAACCTTAAGAGTAATCATATTATGCTAATTAGTCACCACATCAGACTCCATGAGATATGACTGATAATGGAATACTTTACTCTTTCAGATATCCACTGAATCCAGTGAATTTAAAATATCAGAATACAGTGGACTCTGCTTCTAACAATGCTACAGGCAGTGCAGTGATGAAAAGAAATACTTAAAAAATGTAACATTTAAACAAAACAGTTTTGCCAGCATGGATCAGATATAAATAACACACACAAGACTCTTGGTATTCACAGATCTAAAAGAAATGGAGAATAAACTTTTGTTAGTATCCATGTCAGCCTAACTGGTCCAAGGCATTTGCCCAGTTATGTATTTAAAAAGAAAGTCATAGCTGTTGCATATTTACAATCAAAACCAGGCAAAACTATAACATACAGACAGACACCATAATAGGAACCACTGCATACTAAACCCATTTCTTCTTCCTTCTTTGTAACAGCATAAATATGTATCAGTATTTTCAAATAGTAAATGAATTGGTCTTACAATAAATATCTTTGTAGATTTCCTTCAGATTCAGAATGCAGCGGTAGTGGCAATTCCAAAATAGATGTACTTGGGAGGAAGAAAATTATTTTAGTTTGCCTGGCAGGCAGCATATAGTACATTAATAAAAAAAAAAATTCCATTTTACTTTTTGAATAAACTTAGTTGAGTGACTAGTTAAAATTAACATGCTTACATTCTTCCAAGGCAAGTAGTTTCTGAAATAGATTTTCCACTAAAAATATAATTCCAACTTAACTCACTGAATTTCACCAGAGATTATCTTTGCACTCTGGGGCAAAGTAAAATCTGCAAGCAAACACGCTAATTTTAAAGCTGTGTATTTTGACATATACTTACTCCTATTTATGTAGTGTGGAAAAGTACATAACATTTAAAAACATCTGTGGTGGGTTGAAGTTTCCCCCCCAGCATTAACTTTGCCAGACCAACTCAGTTAGAAGGAAATGAAAGCTGTATCTACAAGCAAAAACTACACTCTACAATGGAATGCAATGAATACTTACAAATATATACACTATTTACAATATTATACAGATATTTACAATTAGCAAAAAACACAAAACCCTCTTCCCCCAAGCAGAGACCAGGGATGATGTTTCACTGCCCCCCTCCCCCCTGTCCCACAAGAGAGAAAGGAGCAGAGAGAAAAGCAATGGTTTAGACTCAACTAAACAACGCAACCAAGGTCAGCCAAAATGCAGGTTAATCTCTCCCAAGCCAAGCAAGCAGAGATCAGAAAAGAAGAAAGAATTGTTTAGGTACAACCCATTTCATGGCAGATATTCCTCCAATGAATTTGTTTAGAATAATCTTTAGTTTTCATTTTTATACCCAATAGTGATTTATTTATATTTTTCTACTAAAAATCTATAAGTAAATTTTAAAGGCATAGCCTAAAACTACCACAACATCACACAGTGCAAACACCACTAAAAGAACTCCATTCTATTCCAAAAGCATCTCTTATATTTGCTGTCATTTGCCACTATGATTACTTTGTTTGCAGTACTGTTCTAGTGACAGGAATATTATTTTTCAAAAATCTCTGTTTAAAGAACTAAGAACTTAAGGTTCTAAAAAACTTCTAGTCTTTAAATAAAAGGAAAACCAGAAAGCATCCTTATTTTCAAAGTCACCTGAAAGCTGTTGTTATAGACTTTAACTGTTACATATTTAGAGTAATAAATACTGTTACCTTTAAAGCACCTAAGCAACTTTACAAAGACATGAGAGAACTAGGCACTCTGCAAAGTATTCCTGTTAATACGGGGAACACCTCAGAACTTGCCTACAAAGAGAGGGAAGATGATCTACTACAGTAAAAAAAAAAAAAAAACCAAAACAAAACAAAACCAACACACCACTAATCAAACAAACAAACAAAAAAAAAAGTCTGCCTCTGTAAGTCAAGGCAGGCTTTGTAGAATAAAACTGTAATGATTTTGATTCTTTTGTTGCTCAGACTCACAGATTACTTACTGCATAAACAATAGTGAGATTATGCTGTCAAAAGCACAGGCACATGCAGCCAAGAAAATCACAGAATCAACAAGTGGTTGGGTTGGAAGGGACCTTTAAAGGTCATCTAGTCCAACCCTAACACAGTTAGCAAGGACATCTTCAATTAGAATATGTGTGAAAACAAGCAAAGAGAGTAAGTTGTCCCAGCATATAAAATAAAACCACTGAAAATAGGTCTGGGAATAGAGTCTAAATCTCCCAGCATAAGCGAAGATAAACTTTGATTTTTCTGCTCTTTTAAAGATCTTACTGCAATGTATGTCTCGAAGATATTTAAAGACCAGTGAGGTATGCTCCTAGCTGTGGCAAGCATATCTTGTTTGTTCTAGGAAAAAAAAAAAAAAAAAAAAAAAACAACACCAAAAACCAGCAAGGTATGATTCAAGATAAATCATACATCAGAATTTTTAATCACGACTGGTGCATGTTCAGCATAGTAGGCTCTGCATACTCTGCAGAAAAATTACTCAGCAGCAAGTTCCACATTTGTCAGTCCAAGCAAGGGATACAACAAATAATTACAATCTTTAACATTGGTTGAGGAATAGAATAGAATAGACCAGACCAGACCGGAAGAGAACTTTCAGATCACTGAGTCCAACCTATCACCCAACACTATCTAATCAACTAAACCATGGCACCAAGCACCCCATCCAGTCTCTTCCTAAACACCTCCAGTGATGGTGACTCCACCAAGTCCCTGGGCAGCCCATTCCAATGGCAAATCACTCTTTCTGTGAAGAATTTCTTCCTAACATGCAGCCTAAACTTCCCCTCGTGCAGTTTGAGACTGTGTCCTCTTGTTCTGGTGCTGGTTGCCTGGGAGAAGAGACCAACCCCTTCCTGGCTACAACCACCCTTCAGGTAGTTGTAGACAGCAATAATGTCTCCCCTGAGCCCCCTCTTCTCCAGGCTAAGCAACCCCAGCTCCCTCAGCCTCTCCTCATAGGGCTGTGCTCCAAACCCCTCACCAACTTTGTTGCCCTTCTCTGGACACCTTCCAGCAACATCTTTCCTAAACTGAAGCGCCCAGAGCTAGACACAGCACTCAAGGTGTGGCCTAACCAGTGCTGAGTACAGGGGCACAATGACTTTCCTGCTCCTGCTGGCCACACTATTCTTGATACAGGCCAGGATGCCATTGGCCTTCTTGGCCACCTGGGCACACTGTTAGCTCATGTTCAGCATACTATCAACCAGTACCCCCAGGTCCCTTTCTGCTTGGCCGCTCTCCAGCCACTCTGACCCCAGCCTGAAAAAAAAAAAAAAAAACAAAGAAAACCCCAAAAAGACAAACTAACCCACTGCCTCAAGAGAAAAAAGCCTGGGATTTGCACTCAATAAACGGGATGCCATATTGAATTGCCTGTTGAAAACATGTTGAAATATTTCACCAACAGATGATGTTTGTTTGAGTGTTTGTTCTCTTGGAGTTGTTAAGGTATGCGGGCAGATGACAGGGCTCTGGCATGGGGTTTAGCTGTTTGAACACTACATAACTAAGGAACATGATATGAGAAATTGCCAGACATGTTGAATAACAGAGTGACAATCTGAAAAGAGCTGCAAATTGCACTGAGAATGGCCAGATTTTAGGGAGATTTGGGCAGGAATGAATGAACCTCATGGATAATTAAAAGAGAGAATAGGGAAGCTTTGGTGAGCAGGCTTTGTACTTAGGTACAAATGGGATTCATCAGGTAGAAATAATTATATGCCAGCTGTTAATTTTAGGGGATACAAGTGAGGATAAGGTGAGATCAGGATGGATCAATAAGGAACAAGACTAGCTAAGTGTAGAGGAGTCAGGGAATAAAAGAAACTTGAAATATGTAAGCAAGCTACTGGCCAGTATGCTTGTCTGACACATTTTCCTGTTTTTGGGCACTGTATGTGTTTATGTAGGTGTCCACAAAGTCTGGCTGTGTCTATAATATGTGTGTGTTCACTGTGGATTAACATGGCTACAGACTGCCTGGAAACAGAAAAGCTGCCACCTTGCATCTAGCAAAGTTAATTGGATTCAGCCACCTTTAAAATACGTCATGTTATTTTAAGTCTGAACTGGCTAACATAACATCTTCATAAGCTCAATTCACAATTTCCACATTACTAAATGAAGGGGGAAAATAATCAAAATACAATCTCATATTATCCATCAATTTGTGGGTATCTAGTTTGATCATCTAGTGATGCTGGACACCCATAAATCCTTGAGCCCTGATGGGATGCACCCATGAGTGCTGAAGGAGCTGCCTAATACTCTTGAGGACTGGAGGAAAGCCAATGACACAAGGAAGAAAAGAAGAATATGAGGAGTAGTCAGCACAGATTCACAAAGGGAAAATCACACTTGACCAACCCGATAGACTTCTTGCTGGGAAGATGAGGGAATGATCAGTAGGTGTTGCCTACTTTAAAGTTAGTAAAGCTTTTAACACTCTTTCGCATAACATCCTCATAGGTAAGCTCAAGAAGTGTGGGTTAGATGAGTGAGCAGCAAGATGGATTGAGAACTGGCTGATAACACGCTGAGGGTTATGATCAATACAAGACATGTAAAGTTATACTCAGCCCAGCAAAAGTGCAGCAGTCAAAATATCCAGGAAGGCAGTCCTCAAAAGCATGAAAAGGAAAATGACCAGCATGAGAAGAAGTCCCAGCAGAAGGCTGCCCTCTTTACAGCATACTTCCACCTGTATACTGATGTGTGGGAAACTCCTGGCTGATTCAGAACTGCTAATGGCCTGCAGCCTACGGCTTGCCTGGGATTCTTTTCCAGCAAAACTAGGATTCCATTTCATTCCAGCTCAAATCTCTAAAAATTCTGCAAATCTCTACCATTATCCTTTATCTACTACTCAAGTTTGTCACTTCTTGGAAAATTCAGCCTATTTTTTCCCCCTCCATTTGTGGGCTATCCTACAGTCACTGCACTTTAGTAACTTCTCACTGAATCATGTCTGCTTCACCTGCAGTTAGTTGTATACCCTGGGTCCTGTATATTGCAAACTCTTCAGAACACAAGATATGTCTATTAATTCCCTTCAATTTGTAAGAAAAAAATACATTTGCCTGAGACTTCACATTGATAAAAGCTAGGGAACAAAACTGGATGGTGTATTCAGTATGACAAGTCTTCTCTATATTTAAGCCTTCCCTTCCATTTACAATGTAAATGTAGATAATTTACAATACTCTAAAATTTGAAATTAATGCCTCAACCTCAGGTACAATACATTCTTTCTTAGTCTTTCCTCTTGGCATAGTTCTAAGCAGGTGTATATCTAAAGGTTTCTTTTAATAAAAATTAGGATTTTTGGTAATAAAATGCCAAAGAACAAACTGCAAACTGTTTGTTATTTAAGATACCCAAAGAATTAATTTTATGCTGGCATATACTGTAATTAGAAATAACTCTGCACATCATGATTAAACTAGTAGCTATGGAAACCAAAGCAGACTAGAATAAGTGTAAAAGGAGAATACTGAATAAGCCAATCATAAAACTCCTTTAATCTGTTTATTTTTAATCTTTTTCATAATGCAAATTAGAATAGTAAGGGTAGATATTACTTTATTTTTATTAATCTTTAAATGTTTACAAAGGACAGTAATCTTTCCAAAGTGATTCCTAGCAAAGGTATCAGATTTTGTTTTTACATCATAACTTCTCAGCACACACAATCTTAGGTGTTAAAAGCACAAAATTTTTAATAATCCATTTTGTCTTAATTATATATATTTATCCCTCTATAGAATTAGAGTGCTGTGGTTTCAAGAGTATAAAATCTCTCTTGTGCTTCATCCCTTTAAGCCATTCTGATAGCCATCTGCTGAACGTATTCCAGTTTAGCAATATCCTTGTGGGCAAGGGGGAAGGGATGGACATATCTTCATGCAGTATTTGATACAATCTCAAATCCTCAATGAGTGGGAAGAATCACTTCCCTTTCTGTGCTGGCTATACATACTGCGGCCACCAAGCTGGCAGATAGCATTCATGACAGTGCTGACTCATATTTAAATTTTCATTCCCCTCAAGTCCTTTACTAAATCACAGAAACATTCAGGTTGGAAAAAAACCTCAGGATCACCAAGTCCAACCAATAACCTTACTCTACAACCCCCTAAACCATATTCCCAAGCACCATGTCTAATGTGGTTCGTGGCCAGTCACCCACTAGCTTATGCTGTTGTATGTGGTTATGTGAGTCCAGCTGAAGGACTTCCTTCCAAATTTCACAAAATACCTTCTGGTCCATTCTACAGCTAGTTGAGGTCCCTTTGGATGATAGCCCCACGTGTAGCCCTATGTATAGATTGCCTCCCTCATTTCACCATCACACACAAATATAAGGGAACCTTCAATCCCATCCTTCAGGCCAATGATGAAAATGTTAAACAACATTTGCACCAGTACTAGACTCTAAAGAGCATCAGTTGTAAGCAGACACAATTGGGCTTCAAGATGTTCACCTCTGCTCTTTTGACACATACAACTTCTTTCCCACCCACACTATGTCCACCACTATATTATGCTGTGAGAAACTGTCAAAGACTTAAATCAAGGTAAATATCATCATTTACTTGTTCTCCCTTTGTCCACAGAGCCAGCTGTGTCATTACAGAATGTAATCAGGTTAGTCAGACATTATTTATCCTTGCAAAAGCTACGCTGGCTGGTCTCAACTTCCTAATTTACCTTCCTGTGCCTAGGAATGGCTAGTGACCAGAGGCCCACAAAGAGCCCTTTAAGATTTTCAAATCTTAAAATGGAAAAACATTAGGTATATTCACCATATTGAAGTTTCACAAACTGTACCTGCTTTCACAATGGGAAATTTTATGCCACTCTCTGCCAATATTTGATACATTATTGGGTCATTAATGTAAGAGACCTGTTCAGAAAACACACTTATCTCAGAAGAAAACTATGGCAGGGGACCTGGTGCAAATATATGCCATTCTTTGGGATGCGGAAAACAATGAATAAATATTTCAGATATAATGTTTAATATCAGTACTTTCAGACAAACTGTTTTCCAGTATGAAAGGCCAGAAAAGATTTTGTTGTTGATCAGGATCATGTTTTCAAATGGGAAAAAAACAAACCAAAACAAAAAAAAAAAAAAACACCACACCCACAAACATATAAACCGAATCACAGTATTTTTTCCTGACTGCAAAAAGTAATCAACGCAACTAAATACTGTACTTCCAAGTCTCTTTCAAAGAAAGCACTCAGTCCAAAAAGATTCAATCTCATGATTCTCAGTTAAGCCCTTTCCTGGTCTACTCCCTCTGCTGCCTCCCTCACCAGATGCAAATATTCATGAAACAAAAGATGCAGAGGAACAGTTTTAAGGACACAGACATTCCGCCACCTGCCGCCTCCCGCACCCACCGCCCACCCCCCCCCTTGCTACTTTTGCCTGAGTATTTTACTTCAAGAAGTGTTTCCTACCATTGTATCCCCTCTCCTTCATAGAAGCTAACCGCTGTGTGTCTCCTTGCTAAACAAGAGAAATCCAAGAGAACCAGAGATATGGAGAGGACTTTATCAACATTCACTTGAGTAAAGAAAATTGTCATATTCACCTCTAAATTAAAAACCTGTGTCCTGTGCAGTGACTACATTCAGCTTTTTTTTTTTTTTTCTTCTGCATTTTTAGTCACACCTTTATCAGTAGAAGTAGGCAATAATGCCCTTCTAACTTCTGGGGAAAAAAAAAAGGGGGGAGGGGGTCGGGGGGAGAGGGGGGGCAGAGTTACAAACATAAAATTAGTTTGGGGTTTGGTTTTTCAACTGTGTTTTTATAACTGAAAGAGAAAAGAATGTAGAAATCCATATCTAGATGAAACCATGCTGCTAAGTCATGCCTATTTCTCACAACCTATAAAAATTTTGCACTAGAGGTGAGGAGAAATCTCTAATGAATCTCTTTACTATGCCATTGGAATGATTATAGCTTTATACTTTGTTGAAACTTTACCTCTCAGAGCAAAGGGATGTTGCCAATTAATTTAAGTGGTTTGGGGAAAAGATGGAAATGTAACAGCTCTGGTAAAATGAATTAGTACTCAGGATAAAGAAATCATGTCTGGCTAGGATCCCTGTGAAATTTTACCTGACCTGTTAATGAAAATGCAAAGTCATAAACACACAAGCCAATAGCAAAATAGTCATTATTTTTTCTCACACTAGTATCAGTCTCTTCAATCATTTATGCTATCATCATCCTCTCTTTCTCCACATTAATAAATTCAATGACTGCACTAGAATTCTTATGCAGTATCAAAGCATATCTGGCAATACCCTCACTGGCTTCACTATTGGCAACAGGATTCTCACCAAAAGTCAAAATTGCTCAAAAATATGTCACAAAAAGGAAGGGGGGTGAAGGGGGTGGTGTCACACTTGATAGTGTTTCTTTTTTCAAAGATCAGGAAAATTCTGCATAATTCAGAAGCAATATTTTGGAACCATACTTCTTCAACATGCTCCCTCCTACTCACTACTAGCAGTACATTTTTACTTTCTTTAACAGAAAACTGATGACTGCAACTTTGTAGAACCTCTGTCTACCCACTCAACAACATCTGAAGCAACTTCTGGACTGCTTCATATGCCTAGAAAGACATATTCAATCATCTACCAGGACTAAATAAACATTTATCCTGGCAACAGTCCAGGTGAGCTAGTATGATGCCTCCAGCACCTACTAACCTGCAGCCAGTTTTGGGCCACAATAGCCAGTATCACCCGTAATATTTGTATCACCCTTACCATGGCTTTGTTTTTACTATGAACAGCTCTATGAGAAAACAAATTGCTAAATAAAGGAGCAGTAGTATTACATAGATGGCAGTTTAAAAACCTGTGCTCCAACACACAATAAACATCCATCCTATATGCAGAGCATGACGATGGTAATATATACATGGAACTGTGTTCAAGTTAAATGTGCCACACAAATCACTTCCACATTTTCAGATGTTTGTATGACGTGAATACAGACCACATACTGGCATTTTGCAATTTTCAGTGCATTCTGGCTGGCAGTGGCACAAACAGATCTACATGAAAGAAACCAGTTCAGAGGAGTCTAGTTTCAGAAGCTTTGCTTTTCTTGCAATACAAGGAAAGGATTTCAGAACAGGAAGAACTGTTATACAAGGTACTATTACATATTATTTTCTTTAGAAGAGCAGATTTTTGAGGGCTCTGACAGGGACAGAAATTTTTCACTCTTTCCTTGTGCAAGTATATAAACTATAAAAGCCCTAGCTCACAATACAACATTTCCAAATCAAACTGAAATCAGCAATACCTTTATTGAAAAATGAGGTTGCAACATTATAAGGAATCATCGCTAATTTATCAAAACTCTGTATCTTTACCCAGGTTGGTTACCAGTCATCACAGTCTGCATCACAACCTCATGCTGTACCACAATTAAAGTCATTATAATAAAAATTCCCTACATTTCCCTCATATAATTCTGTACCTTTTTATGCCAAGCATGACACCATAAAGCCTTCCTAAGCTTATATCTGTGTCTAAGTTTGCTGACTTGAAGAGCAATGGAAAAGAACAGAGGAAAATCTCAGAGGGACTGAGAATGAGAATCTGAGATGCTTCAAAAGACTTGCTAGGAAATCAAGGAAGCTGAAAAGAAGGACATAACAAGGACCCTCATAAGGTCTATCAAGAAACAATATCCCATTTCACAATATTGGGAGTATTTAGATAACCAAGCTCTGCTGCAAGCCAGCAGACACCTTAGCACACAATGCTTCAGTTTGCAGACCTAATAAAATAAAGACCAGCAAAACTTTTCAAAAAGGGCAGAAAATTATATAGGAAGTCACCCTTCAACAGCATGAATTTTATATCAATCCCTCCAGATCTTTTTCCCCTCTTGAAAAGCACAAGGCAATGTATAACAACTTGTAAAAACAAATGACAGACAGAACACATCTCTTAAGAAATCCTCTGAAAGCACTGTTTCAACTTAGAGGCAGAGATCAAGTGCCAGAGCCTTAGAAACTTCTGGTGGAGCCTAACTGGAAGAAGGATGAAAGTGATGAGTAGTAAATGTGATGTGATATACCATTTTTGCTCTCCTCTCCCCAGTTCCTTCCTCTCCTTCTCCACCTCTAAGCAGAGATAGATTATGCATACAGTTCCTAGATAGGGTTTAGTTTCCCCAACTTTTGGGGTTATGAGCAAATTCTGTTAGTGTTTTATTAAAAGTCTCCTGTATTTTAATTGAATTTGTTGTAATTAACAAAGACCTGACAGAAAGACTCTTTAAAAAAGCTTAAGCACAATTTCTTTTCTTTCAGAGATGGTTTTTTTCAAGGTGTATTTCTATAAAAAGAGGTCAGTCAACACAGTGCTCCTACCTCTCATACGCCTTCTGGATCCTTGCTTTACATTACCCTCACTTACCTAGCACTAGCTTTATATGTATTGGCTTCAATAGCAACTGCAAGCCGTTGTGAACCAAATCAGCTGTTATCAAGGAAAAAAAGAGTGGCTTGTTTTATGATGTAACAGTGACTTGACAAATTTGACTTCAAGAAATTCCTAAGATGCTGGCTTCTGTGTCCTCCCCCATGACGTGCTCTCTGTCAGACCTTAACTCATCCTTGAGTTCCCCACCTACAAGCAGGCAGGTGCATCCACTGGTGCATCCACACATCCACAGGTGTGTCCTGCTGGGGGAAAAACGCGATCCACCTGACTTCACTCTTTTTTTTTTTTTTTTTTTTTTTTTTTTTTTTTTTTTTAAATAAAGGGATTTCCACTCACTCTAAAAACGGATGATGTAGTCATTGCTTTTTCTGTACAGAACAGAGCTAACTACCACAGGCTACTGAAAAGGGAAAGATAGCATTAAATATTGTGAGGAAAAAGCAGGATGCCAAGACTAAAGCAGGATGCCAAGACTATTCCAGGTCATGCTCTCAACTTCCATTCTGTGCAACTGTTTTTAAATGCTTTCTAGTTAAAAATAGTGCTCTGCTCTCGATGAATTTTCATCGAAGGGAAGTTACAAGCAGCAGAGGATGGGAAACGGCGGCGCAGGGTTTACCGGAGCGCTCAGAATCCCGACCCGGAGCGCTGCTGCGCTCCCTCAGCCACCCGCGGCGGCAGCACACCGCCCCCTGCTGGGTTCCGGAGCGGAGCAGCTGGGACGCCCCGAGAAGCGGCGGTCTGAGCATCGGGAAGGGCTGGACACGGACTTGGTGTGGGCGACTTAAAATGTGCCATCAGTTGCCGTCAGAGAGTTTGTGTCACTAATGAGCAGCTCCTCGGAAAGACTCATTTTTGGCCAGATGCTGTTGTAAAAGCGGAGCTTGGCCTGAATTTGCTATTCATGCCTCCTTGCTGCTCTGCAAAGTACAAAGTGCTTCGGAGCATGGCTCCACGGGCAGCGCTCTGAGTTCACTGCATACATGGACGAGTCTCAAAACTGTAGAGGGACACCGCAAATAGCAACATTGCCACATTCCTGTGTTGGCAGTGATGGCTTTTGATTTCAACTTTGCACGGTGGTCATGGCAACAGAAGCAGCTCCTAGCTACTAACTTTCATTTTTTTAAAAAAATAATAAATCAAATAGATTTTTCTCTCTGCTCTTTTCTTAGTATGGCTTTGAAATAGCTGATAAATTGTATTATTAGTCATTACTATGCTGCAGAACCTTGTTCTCTACAACCTCATTGTCCTCTACAGCTACCTGAAAGGAGGTTGTAGAGAGGCTGGTGCTGGTCTCTTCTCACAGGTAATTAGTGACAGAACAAGAGGGAATAGGCTCAAGCTATGACTGGGTAGATTTAGACTGGACATCAGGAAAAAAAATCGCAGAAAGAGTGGTCAGGCATTGGAATGTGCTGCCCAGGGTGGTGGTTGAATCATCAGCCCTGGATGTATTTAAAGGTCGTTTGGATGTGGTGCTTGGGGTTATGCTTTAAGGGTGAACCTTTTAGAGTAGGGTTATAGGTTGGACATGGTGATCCTGAGGGTCCTTTCCAACCTGAATATTTCTGTGATTCTGTGACTGCAAAATTGTAAAGAAAGCCTTAAAGAAACACTCCCCTTTGGGCAACCATCAAGTCACGTTATTCAGCAGTGGCAAATGGAAGATGTCACTAGTATATGCTGAAATCCTAATGTAAGTTACCTCTGTGTTGTGCAATTAATGGACAAGCTTTAGTGAGTTACATAGCTGATTATACAGTCAGTCAGCAATACTACCAGTCTCCAGTATTTTACTGGACCAAGTACCATTGCTCAGAAAAATGCAACATTCTGTTATGCAGATAGCATAAGCAGCTTATAAAAAAAGCCAAACAAACCACAAACCCAACAAACAACAAAAAAACCCACCACCAACCAAACACACACACACAAAATAAAAAACAAAACCCCCCCAAAACTCCTAAGAAACAAAAAGCAGAAAACAAATAAATCTCCAAACGAATCGACAATTCTAATTGGTGCAGTGATTCCTCTGCAAACACCAACTCTGTATCACCATAATTTCCCAGTTAAATACTCCTGAAACAAGCACAACCTCATCCACAATGCCAACCTTGCTATTTGCTACATTTCTCAGTGGTGTTGAATGAAACCACCATCCTCAACAAACAGAGCTTGTAAAGTCAAGCTATGGGGGGACTTCTCAGCAACAAAGCAGAAGCTTTGTGCCTTCTGGAGACTAGTATTCTAAAAGCTGGAAGGTTAGTGATCAAAGAAAAAAAGTCACTTGGTTTATCATTTTCCACAACTGTCAGTAAAAATAGCACAGAATAAAAAATAATAAAGGGCGAGTAAGATATAAAAAGAAATTAGCAAGGAATTGAAAAACATTATCAACTACTTCATGTGAAATAATGAAAATTTAAATATCGCCCTAACTTGCCTCTTTTTCTTTTTCAGTTATGCAGAAAAGAGGATATTCTAATGAACTCAGAACTGACAAATCATCTGGTACAGAATAAGATTTGGCTTCTGTTGAAAGAAATGTAGTATTCTCTGACACTGCTTTATGAAATGTTCAATACTATGAAAGGTAAATTATTTTCCTGAAGAGTGCATTACTCATTTAGGCAAATCAAGCACATCTATGTCATTATTTAACAAACATAGCAGACCAAAGAGATGGTTTTGACTCTTTTCCAGTGTTGCATTATATTTTACGAATAATCTGTAATTTATTTTTAAAATAAAATCCTATTGTTGTCTTTCAAATTTTCTTCTATTTACACAAATATATTTTCTTGCTTAGAAATTCCAGAATGTAGGCACATTACCATGATTTTTTCCAACACTTCAATAATCTGAGCAAGACCCAGCCACAGAACATAGAACACAAATTTATAGCTATTTGGCTGCCAACTGTAAGGATTAGCAGTCTGTTTACAGCACAGAAGGCAAACCTATATACTATAGGCTACAGAAAACTACAGTCATCCTTGATCAGAAACACATGCTTTCTAATTGCTCCTAAAAGTAGATTTCCATTGGGCTAGGTCATGGGTTCATCCAGTTGAATCTGCTGATGAGTATTTAATACCAGGCTGGAGCAAAGGATGACGGGACTTGGAGTTCAAACTGTAACCTGAGATGCTTTCTGTTTCCAGGGCCTTATTCTGGCTTCTAGTTTGGCACGTTGGTTTCTTCCACTTTGCTGGCTCTGGGCTTAGATGATGCTGTTTTCCATTTGCTGGCTGCTTTGCTGATTGTTTTTTGCTGGCTTGGCCTGTTTTCTTGTTTGTGTGGCATTGTGCATTGCATTATTCCATTAAGCTCTCCTTATCTCAGCAGGGCTTTTTGTGCTACTTTTGCTCCCAGTCTGTGTGGGAGGCTTGCTTGTGTGAGGTGGCTGGTTTTGGAACTCAGACACTGGCTGGGTCAAAACCAGGATGCACTAACATATTTAAGGGGAAGAATTAGTATTCACCAGCATATTAAATTATTAACATTATAGAATCACTTATCCAAAAACTGATCAGGTGCTCAAAAAATGCATGACACAAGCTAGTGCAAAAAAATTATTTATTTTCTACTAAATGGCAGCAATAGGTAGGTTTTATTCTTTAAGCATTCCAGGTAAACTATCAATATTTAACAATACAAATTCCACCAGTGAAAAAACAAGACAATATTTTTATATGAAGCTGCTTTAATTTAAGGAGTTATTTGCCTGTCAGATGTTCAGTTTCTAGTTTTGATTTGCATTTCAGCAAAAACAGCTGCTTGCTTTTGTCAGTGCAGAAGATGGTAGAAACTTACAATGGGGCATCTACTTGGAAGGTATCTGATGAGAATTCACTGCCAAAGATCAATTCTTCTATTAACCCCCTTGACAGTAGACAGAAAGCCCCAGAACAAACCAAACTGAACAGCTTTCTAATTCCCACACAAATTCTTAATACTACCAGAGTTTTTCACTGCAACAGTTACACATTATCAACTGCTGGCTCTGAAGCATTGATACATACCATCATTTAATCCTAGTAGAATTTCAAGATAGTTATTAATAGAAATTAGTATACTGCTGATTTTAGTAAATTATGAAATAATGTACTTTTCAAAGGTAACAATTGTGTATTAACTCTAAAACTCACTGCTAAGTGACTGTGTATCATTTAATAGCTTGTACACATTCTATTTTGCTTCTGTTTATTTAATGGGATGAATATACACAGGCCCATAGTTAGGACAATCACATCTGCAGCTTTCCCAGGGGCAAGAGGGGCAAAGATTATTTGTCCTTGTTCCAATTAGGAGAGGAAATTAAAAGTAAATCAGTGCAGTTGTTCCTTTCAACACTCCATTTTATGCTGAAACTAGATGTATATTTTGAAACATCCACATCCATCTGAGGCTGGGTTTTCCAAGTCATTAAGATAAATTCAGTTTATGTTTTATTTTTTAATTTGGCCATTCATCCTGGAACCATAATTGTACTGAAGGCTACAAATATTAGAAATTATTACTCAAAACAGAAATATATAGATGCTGAAGTTATGGGATGCAATAGAAATATGCAGCTTAAAAGAAGTAAAAATGAAAACTCATGCTTGATGAATGAAGAATCATTTGTAGGCTGAAAGAAATTCACGTTCTTGGCCTAATATTAAATTCATGAAGTAATCATGATCTAATGTCAGTTAATTTTAATTAGTATCTCAAAATATTTTAAAACTTCCATCTATCCTCAGTAATATGTGAACTGTCATTTTCACTTGTACAGATGAATGACTTAAGACTGAGATTGTAGATGTGATTATGGAGACAGGGTACATAAGTTCTATGATTAACTGACTTTTGTTTCCTCATTTAAATAAAATATTTCAGATGAAAGCAACATTTCACTGAAAACCATAGAAGTCTAGAAGAGACATTTTCTTTTCTTGCAAAAGTTTTACAGAAAGGAATGAAGCTAGGCTTCCTATGCTTTTGAAGATTTCAGAGTTTTTATAAGAGCCAGTGGGAAGTTAAAAGATGATCTTTAACAAGGGTGATTAATGTGTCAGTCTGAACTGTCACCATGTATTTCTCTTTTGCCTCTTACTTAAGTAATTTAGAATCACATTCTTCAATAGTTTAGCACTACATCTGAAAACCCAAGAACTTATGATGACTACATAAAGGAAATTAATATAGCTAGATAATGTTCAGTATGCTTATACACAACTGAAACCATGCAAAAGATAGGAAATTAAACACACATTTACAGTAACTAGCTTGTGTCAAACAAGTTCTGAAAAAAAATCACCTTTTCTTTCCTCCACTTTGATTAAAATATAGAAAATTACGTGACAGATCAAAACAGTGATACCACCAGACACATTAGTCTAGATTATTAAAAATCTGAGCCACTGAAGCAGTTGTAAAAAATAGAGTTCATCAATTAGAGCTCAAAAATAGACAGCTGTTTCCCACAGCTTTGAAGTCAGCATGGAACAATGTATTTATTTACCACAATAATTCTGCTGTACTTTTCTAACAGTAGGTTTGATGTTTCAGTAAATTCTGAACTTTGACAGTACCTTCAAAACTGATCTTATCTCTCTGTTTCAAATATGTCCAAATAAAATCTTTCCCCCATGGAAATCAGTGGCAAAACTTTTGCTCGATAAAATGAAAGCCAAGATTCATTACCCCTGGCTCTTACTACCATAAAGTTCTTTAAAAGGCAGGTTTTATGAATGCATTGCTTCTATTAAAACAGTTACAGTACTCTTTTGATTTATGTGGATACCATAATTTTCCAGATTTGAAAACAACAAGATCTGTTCTGGAACTTGGTCCTGTTCCAGTTACATCCACTATGTTGCTTTCCTGGAAATCACTGATTTAGCCTCCAGAGATGAGTAAGCAAGCATGAACAAATTATACCTGCATGAAAGCACCTGACAAGAAATATGATATCCCATTTTATTCAATGAGAACTGAAGGATTTGAGTGGCACTGAGGTGGGGCCAAGGGCAAGGAAGAAAATGGAAAGAGATGTGAATTGTGTGAAATTGTTCTTTAATCTTCCATTCTTTTCATATGCAGGATTGATACTCATAACATCTTACTACAGACAAGAAGAGTGTGAGAATTCTGACTTTTTTAATTCTTCAGAATTAAAACCAGAACTGTCACAGCCTGACATCATGTTACTAGAGTATTGACTAATTTACCATCCCTCACTTGAAAGCTGTCAACTCTTAACTTGTGATCAAGAGATAATGGTAACAGAAGATGAAAGAAAAGCAGAGAGAAATTCTGACAAGAAGAAGCTACACTAAGGCAGATTTAAACATAGGAGAAAGCACAGTAAAGGAAGAGAACTAGAAGCAAATAATTAGCTGTGCAAATAGTCCTTGAAAGGCTACCCAAGGACAAAAGATGCAGATGAGGGACTGAAAGAAGTATGAACACAGAACAGGAGGGAAGGACAGAAGTTCATGGAACACGGTGAGAGCAGTAGAGATGATTTCACAAATTCACAAAGAAATCAGGCTGTAGTTCTACAGTCTAATGTACTAACAGTGGAAAGGATTACCTCAAAAACTAAGTTCCAGCATGAACAAAAAACCTGATTCCATACTATTTCCAGTCTCCTTCTCCCAAGGTAGTGAAGTACGCCCCTACATATGCCATACACTTTGTGGCATGCAGCACTATTGCATGGCCCCTTCCCACAGCACACAGCCCCAACACACATCCCTGTCCTACTGCACACCCCAGGTAGTTCCATAGCCATCAGCACTAGACAGAGAACTGTATTTGAACTCACACAATCCCACAGCACGTAGACCCACCCACAAACTGTTTGAGCATGACACAAAGACTTTCCTAGTCAAAGGGGTGATTTCAATCTTTGTGTCTCAAAGATGGCAGACCTGGGCCTAACTAGTGCTGTGACATACAGCTGCTGGAGACATGACCAAGGGGCACTCTCTGCAAACGAGTCTCTCATTTCCCAATACTAAAACATGCAGGTTTAGCCTTTACAAGCACACATAAAGAAGCACACAGAAATGGCCTTGCGTAAACATGTGCATGTTAAAAGTAAAGTTCCAAACACACAAAGGTGCCTCTGTGGCATTTTTTTATAGTGTCCAGATCTTTTCTGCTGAGTCTGACACTAGTTTAGAGCAAATGCTATCCTGCTCTGATGCCAGCCATGGCCTTGCTCAGCACCCTGAGGAGAGCTGTGGTGATGATCTCTAAGGGCAGCTGGCTGGCCTTCCACCCATCACAGAAGAGGATTTGCCCTTGGAGGCACACAGAGCAGCTTGTCCTCAGCAGTTCATCTACCATGATTTCTTTTCCTTCCAGTTACTTACACCACTGCTGAGACTCGCTTTACCTCACTGAGCATTACAACACCTCATCCTGGCCTGTGGCATCTCAGGTATGATGAGAATAATTACTTCAAGTTTAATTACAATTGTATGAAATAAAACATTTGAAAGAAAATATTATTACTATTTGTGAAATGAGACATGTTGTTAGTGGGATTGAATGATGGGACAGTTTATACCTGTCTCTGTCCTTATCTTTCCAAAGAATCATAGAATCATAGAATCAGTTAGGGTTGGAAGGGACCACAAGGATTATCTAGTTCCAACCCCCCTGCCATGGGCAGGGACACCTCACACTAGATCAGGCTGGCCAGAGCCTCATCCAGCCTGGTCTTAAACACCTCCAGGGATGGGGCTTCAACCACCTCCCTGGGCAACCAAGAAGGCTATAGAGGAGAAGAAGGAAGCAAGCAAGAGAGCAAATACAATGTACTCTTAAATCAGTAGGTCCATTGAGTACATTTTGTAACACTCAAGAGACAGAGATGTTGGTTCTCAGGTTTAACATCTTAGGTTTCTGCATTTGATATTTAATTATGGTTCTTGGGTTTAACATCTTAGGTTTCTGCATTTGATATTTAATTACGGAAGCTGCAGAAGACATTGTAACAAAGAGATAATGACTTCAATTAGAATCTCAATAGTTCAGTTGTAGGCCTTGGTTGTGGAGATTCATATATGGCCATCTGTTACCGCTATGAGACCTGAGCACATATCATGACATTAGTATCTACTATATATAACAAAAAGGCCTGTATGTACTGTTTGTAAGAGCTCTTTCCTATACATATGTGTAAAAACATCATGCTTTCATCAAATCTCTGTTCCAGTCTATAAAATTTATTTATTCTGGTCCTCTATAATAAAAGGAGTAACACATAATTACATTTGCCAGGTCTTTTGCTTTTTCCACCTTGAAGGAATTCTGTCAGGTCAGCTGGATCTGCATAATAACTGAAGAAGGAAACAAAATCAGCCTCAGCACTTTTTTGATTCTAAAATATTTTTTTTTACTAGCGTCAACAATAGGCCTCTAAAGTTGCTTGTTTGTTTGTTGTTAGACTAGAAATCCTACAAGCACTTACTGGAAAAAAATCAGAGAAAGGAGATATTTTTCATCAGGAGACGCTATTCCTTTATGATCCCAGTTAGAAAGGCACTGAGACACTGTAAGGTACCAGTTTAAATGCTCTTTATTATAGCTAACGATAAAAAGAATGAGAGAATAGTAGAGATAGTCTTACCTCCATTTAGATACTGGGAGCCTGAAGTTGCACATCAAATGAGCCTCTGATCAGCCTGCAGCATGCTGTGCAGAACCTGCTTGTAGAAAGGGTTACCCCATGTTGGTAATTTGAGCTACTATGGGATTTTCCTACAGGAAATAACTCTATTAATTTCTACTGATAAATGGGGAGTATTCCCAGGAGAAATTCTCGCTGCACTTTTAGGTAAAGACAAGGCCACTGAGGTTATACAACCACCAGTACCAAGTTGGAGCAGTGTCTTCTCTTACAGTGAGGTGGCTGAATTCATCCCAAGGCTATGGGACAAGTGCAGACATCTCAGGCCTGAGAGGCAGGTAGAAGCGCAGCGCAGCACAAGCCTGACAGCCAGATGGGGTGTACAGCACAGTACAGCACAGGCCTGACAGCCAGGCAGGATGTGCAGCACAGCAGCACAGCACAGCAGCACAGTCCTGGGCTTTTGTAGGCTCACTGCTCTCTGGGCAAACAGCTCTGCAGTATGTGATGGTCTTATGGTTAGGATCACTGCAGGAAGGTGGCATTACCTAGTCTAAAGGTCTGTTACCAATAAATACCTAGGGTGGGGATTCAAACAGCTCAAATTTAATTGTTTAAAATTCCTGTTATAATCAATAATCAATGCAGTCAATAGGTTCCAGCAAACAATTAATTTTACCCTAGACAGCCAGTCCTTAGTAAACTGAGCTACACTCCGTGAGGCTGTGAAATATCTTATGGGTATCCTGTGGGAAATTAATGGTAATAGCAGATAATATACCTACTGGTCCAGCACTTCAGTGCAAGCGCCTTAGTCTCAAAGTGAATCTCAGCCACATGACAGATTTTGTAACCAGACTCTCTACCAGACAGTTCAGAGTAGTGAGCATCCCATGTTGCTATAAAAAGAAGGTTTTTGAAAACTTCTGGTGATCATAAGCCAGGGAGTCTGTCACCTTGTACTTCCACAGATTCCACAGAAGCTCTGTGTTCAAAATCTACCCCATGAAAGTTACAAAGGACCTTTCTGATTTAGTCTGATCTCATTTGCAAATGTTTGACTCTGGCAGATACTCCATTTGCCAAAATTAATTCTAGGCTGTGGTGATGCTAAGTGGCAGTTCCTCCTCTTAAAATACCTTAGAAAAAGCTTTTTATTTTAATCACAGAAGAGACTGTATGCTTCTAATAAAACAACTGCATGAACTATGTGTAATGAATGAAACTTACACTGTTTTCTTTTGACACCTTTTAGTGAGCATTTCTCAGCAAGAATGCTGAAAAATAACCAATAGCCTGATTCCTACATTAAATTCTTCACTAGATGTAATTTGACAGTTAACAAGAGGTAGAAAGACATACAATCCCTGTCAGGTAGCAGGCTAATAGTATTATGGGAACACTGGTAGAAAAAAAAAAACCAAAAAACATTATTGGTGAGAAATTAAAATAAAATATTTGCTGACTCCCACCAGAGGAAAGTCACATTGTAAAAATAAAATGAAGTTACCAAATATATAAGTACCAATTGATTTTAGATATGATAGAAACAGAAAGTCCATTTTGGACCCAATTTAAAGTTCTTTTTCTACTATTTTTATTGTATTATTCATAGTTGTGGTAAATATATACTGCTTTAATAACAGGAAAAATACAGAGCTCTGGTAAGAAACAACTAGTTTCAGTTTACCTTTCAGCGGACTGAGAAAGAAGAAAACATTCTGTAGAAACCTAAGGCAATGAAAACTGTAACTATTGGTCTAGATAGGACTGTATATGGTGGGCATGGATGACAAGAAACTAACATATTCCACCACAATATTCATTTCTCAAGCTAAAAGTCACAGAGAAGTTAGATGTAGGATTTGTCCTTAGTAATATGGTAGAGCTAGACAGCTTGCATAGATGAGCTATTATGTATGCCTTAATCAAGAATTCTAGTAATTACTAAAAAGCATATTACTTTTCTAACTAGGAGAAAACACAACATAACAGAGACTACAGTTCTAAACATAATCTCAGAATCCACAGAAAATTATAACTTTATGGACTCAAATGTGAGTAGTCCTATCTAAAGAAAAGGTTTCTATCCTTCACATGTGAATGAGTAAATATGAAAACATTTTTCTGTTTTACATATTTAACTTTTTTTTCCTCTACTTGGTACTTCTTAGACAACATCTCTAACACTGCATCGTGTTTTGGTCCCCCAACACAAGAATGGAATCAATGAAATGGAGTAAGTTTAGCACACAACCACCAAGAGAAGGCCATGAGCAACTTGGTCTGACCTCATAGCTCACCGTGCTTTGAACAGGATGTTTGACTAGATTGTCTCAAAAGGACCCTTCTCATCTGAATAATCTTGTACTCTCTTAAGACCCTATGAACCTGCCCTGTGATCTACAGAGTTTCTCTTTTCCAGGAATAATCTTTAGGCATTCAAAAGAATGAAGCAGTATTACAAAATAAAAAGGAAACAATTATCATTTTAATTTATAGATTAGGTCTTAGGAAAAAAGACAAAGTAGGCTAGATGTCTTCAAGCTGGGAAAGGGATAGCTGAAAAGAAACATGATAGCATGAATGACACACAAATATTGAATAAAAAATTACTACTTCCTATCTATCATTAAAGAGAGGGCACATGGATTACCAGATGGATGTTTTTAAAGTAATGAATGCAGATGCTTTTGGAGAGCAAAAGCATAGAGAGCTGGATAAAAGCCAGGGGTACATATCAATTATGTGAATGTAACATTTAGTAGAAGACTGTCATAGTTTATAATTGCCAAAAGACATAACATCAAGAGGGAAAGAATACTTTTTTATTTCCTTATATCTTTTGCACCTACCTTTGCTAGAAGCTTTTGTTGGAGATGGAGTATAATGCTTGTGGACCTTTTTTTTATGGATCAAGTCCATAATTCATGATTGTCAAAAGGCATAGCATAATGAGCAAAAAGCCATATGACTTCATTCCTTACTCTCTCTGCACATACTCCTTGTACTAACCAATGCTGGACATGGAATGTAGTGCTTGTATTGCTGGTATGACCAAGTAGGACTGTTAAGGTTCTCAAGAAGAACATATAGGTTAAAATATGAGCAGGAATATAAAGAAATTGTGCAAGCAGCCAGGGATCAGCTTAGGAAAGATAAGGGCCAGACAGAATTAAATCTGGCTAGGGACATCAAGGGTAACAAGAAAAGGGTTTCTGTCTGTGACAAAAGGAAGAACAGGAAAAATGTGAGCCCTCTCTGGAAGGAGAGACCTGGTCACACAGGATATAGAGGAGGCTAAGGTACTCAACAACATTTCTGCCTTGGCCATCAATGGTAAGGGCTCTAACAACACCATCCAAGTTGCAGAAAGCAAGGACAGTGACTAGGAGAATGAAGATCATCCCACTGTAAGAGAAGACCAGGTTTGAGACTATCTAATGAACCTGAAGGTGCACGAGTCCATGTGACCAAATGAGATCCATCTATGGGCCCTGAGGGAACAGATGAAGTTGCACAGCTAATTTCCATTATATTTGAAAAGCTATGTCAGTCTGGTGAAGTTCCCACTGACTGGAAGATTGAGGAGATTGGACGTGGCACTTGGTGCTATGGTCAAGTCATGAGGTCTGTGTTGATAGGTTGGACTCAATGATCCTCGAGGTCTCTTCCAACCTTAGTTATACTGTGATACTGTGAAAAGAGGAAACATCATTCCCATTTTCAAAAGGAGAGATAAGAAAGACCTGGGGAACTGCAGGACAGTCAGTTTCACCTCAGTGCCTAATGGAGAAGATCCTCCTGAAGACTCTTCTATGGCACATGGAAAACAAGGGGGCAATTGGTGGCAACCAACATGGCTTCACCAAGGGCAAATTCTGCTTGACAAATTTGGTGGCTTTTTATGATAGGGATACAGCATCAGTGGATAAGGGAACATCAATGGGCATCATCTTCCTTGACTTGTGCAAAGAGTTCAATGCTGTCCCACATGACATCCTGGTCAATGAATTGGAAGGATATGAATTTGATGGATGGACCACTTGGTGGATAAGGAATTGGCTAGATGGCTGCTCTCAAAGCGTGGTGATCAATGGTTCAGTGCCCAAATACAAATCTATGATGAGTGGAGTCCCTCAGGAGTTGATACTGGGACCAGTGCTGTTTAACATCTTTGTCGGTAACTTGCACAGTGGGATTGAGTGCACCTTCAGCAAGTTTGGTGATGACACCAAGCTGTGTGATGTGGTTGACACGTTGGAGGGAAGGGATGCCATCCAGAGGGACACTGATAGTTTGGAGTGGTGGGCCCATGGCAACCTCATAAAGTTCAACATAGCAAAATGAAAGGTCCTGCACCTGGGTCAAGGCAATCCAAAGTACAAATACAGGGTGGGCTGAGAATGGATAGAAAGCAGCCCTGAAGAGGACTTGGGGGTGCTGGTTGATGAGACACTTCGATATAAGCTAGAAAGGTGCACTTGCAGCCCAAAAAACCAACCATATCCTGGTCTGCATTAAAAGATTTGTGCCCAGGAGGTCACACACAGAATCACACAGAATCAACAAGGTTGGAAAAGACCTCAAAGATCATCAAATCCAACCTGTTACCCAAGACCTCATGACTACTAAACCATGGCACCAAGTGCCACGTCCAATCCCCTCTTGAACACCTCCAGGGACGGTGACTCCACCACCTCCATGGGCAGCCCATTCCAATGCCTAGCAACTCTCTCTGTGAAGAACTTTCTCTTCACCTTAAGCCTAAACTTCCCCTGGTGCAGCTTGAGACTGTGTCCTCTTGTTCTGGTGCTGGGTGCCTGGGAGAAGAGACCAAACCCTTCCTGGCTACAATCACCCTTCAGGTAGTCGTAGACAGCAATAAGGTCTCCCCTGAACCTCCTCTTCTCCAGGCTAAACAATCCCAGCTCCCTCAGCCTCTCCTCGTAGGGCTTGTGCACAAGGCCTATCACCAGCCTCATTGCCCTTCTCTGGACACGTTCAAGAGTCTCAACGTCCTTCTTAAATTGAGGGGCCCAGAACTGGACACAGTACTCAAGGTGTGGCCTAACCAGTGCTGAGTACAGGGGCACAATGACTTCCCTCTTCTGATGCAGGCCAGGATGCCGTTGGCCTTCTTGACTGCCTGGGCAGACTGCTGGCTCATGTTCATCCAGCTGTCAACCAGTAGCCCCAGGTCCTTTTCTGCCTGGCCACTCTCCAGCCACTCTGACCCCAGCCTGTAGCACTGCATGGGGTTGTTGTGGCCAATGTGTAGAACCATGCACTTGGACTTGTTGAGTGGCATCATATTGGACTGTGCCTATCTGTCTAGCCTGTCAAGGTCCCTCTGCAAAGCCCTTCTACCCTCTAACAGATCAATACCTGCTCCCAGCTTGGTGTTGTCTGCAATTTATGGATGATGGATGCAATCCCCTCATCCAGATCATCAAAAAAGATATTGAATAGGATTGGGCCCAGCACTGATCCCTGGGGGACACCACTAGTGACTGGCCTCCAGCTGGATGTGGCACCATTCACCACCACTCTCTGGGCTCAGCCCTCCAGCCAGTTCCTAACCCAGCACAGACTGCTGCTGTCCAACTCATGAACTGACAGCTTGGCCAGGAGTTTGCTGTGGGGGACAGTGTCAAAGGCCTTGCTGAAGTCCAGGTAGACTACATCCACAGCCTTCCCCACATCCACCAGGCAGTCACCTGATCATAGAAGGAGATCAGGCTGGTCAGGCAGGACCTGCCCTTCCTAAATCCACACTTGGCTGGACCTGTTCCCTTGGCCATCCTGCAGGTGTGCTGTGATTGCCCCCAAGATGATCTGTTCCATAATTTTTCCTGGCACTGAGGTCAGGCTGACAGGCCTGTAGTTTGCAGGTTCCTCCATCCAGCCCTTCTTGTGGATGGGCACCACATTGGCCAGTTTCCAGTCATCTGGGACCTCTCCAGTGAGCCAGGACTGGTGGTAAATGATGGAGACCGGCTTGGCCAGCTCATCTGCCAGCTCTCTCAGAATCCTAGGATGGATCCCATCTGGTCCCATGGACTTGTGAGTATCCAAGTAGCTCATCAAGTCCCTGAGTACTTCCTCGTGGATTTCAGGGGGATTATACTGGTCCCTGACCCCATCTATCAGTTCAGAAGCCAGTTATCCTGAAGTCCTCCTGCCTTACTGTTGAAAATGGAGGCAAAGAAGGTATTTAGTACCTCAGTCTTTTCTTCATCTTTAGTTACAATGTTCCTCTCCAGGTCAAATAAAGAGTGGAGGCTCTTGCCCCTCTATTTAGCGTTAATACATTTATAAAAATGCTTTTTATTGTCTTTCACAGAAGTGGCCAGCTTAAGTTCTAACTGGGTTTTTGCCTCTAATTTTTATCCTACATGATCCAACAACATCCTTAAACATATCATGAGTTGCCTCCCCCACCTTGCCAAAGGCAATACATCCTCTTTTTTCCCCTTAATTCCTTCAAGAGATGCTTGCCCATCCAGGACAGTCACCTTCCCCAGCGGCTCCTCTTTCAGCACATGGGAATTGCCAGTTCCTGTGCCTTCAAGAGCTCCTGTTTGAAGTAGGTCCAACCATCCTGGACACCTTTGTTCTTAAGGGCTGCTACTCAGGGTACTCTCCAAATTAGTTTTTTATACAAATTGAAGTTTGCCCTCTGGAAGTCCAAAGTAAGGGTTCTGCTATTGCTCCTTCTTATTTCCCTGCATATTGAAAACTCCACTATCTCATGGTTGCTGCACCCTAGACAACCTTCCACATCTCTCACCAGCCCTACTCTATTTAAGAATAGCAGGTCAAGCAGAGCCTGACCCCTGGTAGGCTCACTTAAGAGCTGCATCAAGAAGGTGTCCTCCATACACTCTAAGAACCTTCTGGAGTGCTGGGAGTTGAGTTCCCAGCAGATGTCTGGCAGGTTAAAGTCACCCACAAGGAGAAGATCTGATGATCCTGAGACAGCCTCCAGTTGCTTATAGAATATTTCATCTGCCTCTTCATCCTGGTTGGGTGGTCTATAACAGACTCCAACCAGGATGTCAGTTTTGTTAGCCCTCCTTCCGATTTTAACCCACAGGCACTCAATCCTTTCATCCTCAACCTTATGTTCTGTGGTATCAGGAAATTCCCTAGTATACAGGGCCACCACTCCTCCTCTTCTCCCTTTCCTGTCTCTCCTAAAGAGCTTGTAACCATCCAGTGCAGTACTCCAACTGTGTGAATCATCCCACCATGTTTCTGCAATGGCAATTACATCATAGTTTTCCTGGTGAACCAAAACTTCACATTCCTCTTGTTTGTTACCCATACTGCATGCATTGGTGTACATGCACTTCAGCTGGGCTGCTGATTTCTCATCTAACTCTAGTTTATGTCCTTCCCCTCTCCAGAGAGACTGGTTTCCTCACCTACCCCCTTCAACCCTAGTTTAAAGCCCTTCCAATGAGCTCTGCCAACTCCAGTGCTAGAACCCTCTTGCCCTTTCTAGATAGATTCACCCCATCTAGGTCCAGCAGGTCAGGTGCGGTAAAAGTTGCCCCTTGATCAAAGAACCCAAAATTCCACTGCTGGCACCATCCCCTGAGCCATTTGTTGATGGCATGTGTTCTCCTGTTCCTTTCAGTGTAAATGTAAAGGGCTTCGTGGAGATATTTATGAATATGTATGTTTGATGTGTACATAAGCTCGTGTTGTTATGCAGCGCCTCTAGCAAATCTGCTGTGCGCCCAGCGCTGTTTTGCCTTTATTTCATAACAAGCTGTTTGTATTTAAAATTTAGCAGTGATCTCCTTTCTCACAGAAGGAAGCTTGGGAGCTGTCGAAAACCTCCCCTCTGCCAATTGCGGTTAATGGGTCGAAACCCGCACGGGAGAACAGACTTGGAGTCGGGTTTTGTCCCCTCAGTGTTCCCGGGGGCACGCTGATGCTGCCGTTAACGGGACCCTCCGGGGTTCGCTCCTCTAGCGCCCGCTCCGGCGGCCTCGTTACCAAGGGACGCGATGCCCGCTTCCGCCTGCAGGCCCCTCCCTCCAATGGGCGCGCGGTGGAGGCGGGCCGCCGGGTTGCCCGGGAGACGGGGTTGGTTAGTGGCAGCGGTGGCGGTCGCGCTGTCGTCGCTGCGAGCTGACAGGTGAGAACTGGCGGCTGTCGCCACTGGCAAGCAGCCCTGCACTCCGCAGCCGGGCCGAGCCAAGCCGGGTAGGGCAAGAGGTGTGCGTTACGCCGTGTATTGCATCGCCGTGTGTCGAGGGGCGGCTCGGTTTGGGGGGTTGGTTGAACCTGGTGGGTGCCCGATTGGCCTGCGGCGGCGATCCTGTGGGGTTCGGCCAGGCCGCGCCGCCCCGCCACGCTGCGGCCTGGGTACGGGGCGACTCGGGGGCTTTCGGGGCTTTGGGCAGTTATCTGAAGTATCCAGGAGCGGGCTGACGGCATTGTTGGGGTTTTGCACTGCTTTTGAGACTTTTCTACTGCATTCGTGTCTGTATCTGCGTGCTTGTGTGGAAATGTAAACTTGAAATCGAGTAAATACGTTGGCAGAAATATTTGGGAGAAGCCAACTGTGGAAAACGATTGCCTCCTTAGGGAGAGGGAAAGCTCTGGGCTTGTTTGTACTTCAGGTGCTTTTCCCAGCTGAGACAAGTGCGTGAGGGGTGGACGACGTATAGCTTAGAGAATGTAAAACAAACAAAAAAGTATTTATGTACAAAAGCAAACTATAGGGTAAGCAAAGTGTATGAAAATGAATTTAAGACATCAAATCTCAAAATGATGGAATGAGTATTTTTTAAAAATTCTGTTAAATAAACTCCTCTGAGCTCTTAAGAGATGCCTGAAAATGGTCATGCAACAATTTGAGAATGTTCTGAAAATGACCAGCATTAAATCTAAGTCTGAGATCTTTCAGTTATTTGGAATATTGTAGTAAAGATCATAATCCTGAATTTTAAAATCAATAAAGACCATAGTGCTTTTAAAAATTAGCTTAACCACTGAGTGATATCGAACAGAAATAGTCGGAAATTTCCTTTCAAGCACCAAAACTATTTGTTTCAAGAATATCTTTCTGATGGCCAAGTATTTGGTCTTTCAAAACCATCATGGGCTAGAAGTCCATTGTGTCTTTCTAACTAATTCTAGAGTTTAAATCCCTTCTTATGTTAGGAGTGCAGAACTTCCTGGTTTTGTATCTCCTTATAAAATTTTATCATGACATTATGCAGTGCCCTGCTATTTGTAAGCATTTGAGGGGAGGAATTCTGTTAATAAACTCATAGAGTAAACAATTATATGCTTTTCAAAGTTTAGCAGTGTTTTTCTTCTGAAGAGAATGGCGAGCCGTATTTCCCATTGTTTTAAGACAAGTTCAAGTTGCTAACCGTTGTGCTTCCTAATTTTTTTTAGTCTCAAAATAGGAGAAAATCACTTAGTTTATGTCACTTCTTTCCAGATTAAAGGCACAGCGGTATAGTTTACTGATACATTTTATGTTTTTTGTTAGCGAGTGTCTTGCAGAAGTTAGTCAAGCTTTGTTTTATCATTACTTATGTTTTGCCTGTCAGAACTGCTCAGAAGCTTCAGGTAACATTGTAGTAATCTTTGGCTAATTGTAATTCATATGGAGGCATGGTGATCTAAAGAACTTGCAAAGGTAATGTGGAGTATGAATGGAGAAATACAGATAATATCAAAATGTTAAAACACCATGGGAGCATTGTTTTACTTACTGATTTTTAATAGCTTATTAATTATTCTCCCTGACAAGGTATCTACTTCCATGTCTCTGTTTCAACAGAAGTGTCATTCTGTGCATTCTATTGCACTAAATCTCAGACTCCTTGAATAGCTCTGACTGTTTAAAGGATCCATAACACAATGCTAAACATCTGACTTGGCCATATGCTGTGAGGAAAATTTCCACATAGCAAAAACAATATACAAAAATCCTTGCTGAGTTTGACTAAGACAATTTAGCTCAGTGGGCCAGTATTTCATTTCTAACAGTTCTAATCTACTGAAGATGAAAACTTAGGGAAAGCTGTATTTCTTCTTTCTGCAGTTTGTGATTCAGAGCTCATGTGGAAAATAAGTTACTTCAGAAAATCCTGGTGAAGCTATTGTGTTATAACTCATAGATTTTGTTATATATGCAGAAGATACACAGCACAAGAGGATAAAGTAAATATCAATTTAACATTTGAATTAGAGCAACTGGAGATGAGAACTGAGAATTTACTGCAGGGTATAGCCAGTTCAGTAATATAGTGTTATTCAGCCTAGCAATGATGTATGTTAGCCACTGAGCTGTACTCTGGGTGCTAGACAAGGACAGAAGTTTTGTACAGTATTTTTCCCCCATTTAAGTTTTATAGTAACCATTCATTCTTGGATTGGTTGATGGGTTGGACGCGATGATCTTGAAGGTCTCTTCCAACCTGGTCTATCCTATCCTATCCTATCCTATCCTATCCTATCCTATCCTATCCTATCCTATCCTATCCTATCCTATCCTATCCTATCCTATCCTATCCTATCCTATCCTATTTATTCCTATATACCCCCTATTCCAACACAGATTGGAGATTCTGGGTTTGCTGGGATGGATGGAGATTTACTAGATTAGCAATATTGGCTTGTACAGTTTTGCTGACCTGTTTTTATGTTGTTGACAATATCACAGTCTAATTCTCAAGGCAGTTTCAAGTGTGAAAGCTCATCTCTTTCAGTTCTCTCTCTCATTTGGCAGTGTTTTCATTTATGTTGACCTTGACTGCGCCATTATCTCTGCTAAGACTTCTCTGATTTTTTCATTTGGGCTGCTTTGTTCAATTTTAGGTGTAAAGCTGTGGGTAATCAGACAAGTTGATAATTTGTAATTTCAAAAATACTCCACAGTGATGAATCTTTCTATTCAGTGTCCAGAGTCTAATTTAGTGTTTAATGATAGAGGATGCTCTTGGAAGCAGTGGAAAATTATTAATGTAATTTTTTTTTTTTCTTGGGCTGTATATTATAGGTCTTATACTGGTGAAGTTAATAATGCCTTTTCCCTAGTTAATGAAGTGGATATTTTTAATGCGTCTACTGATGAGAAGTCTGGTTCAGGTACACAAACCTTCATCTACTTTCCAGCCTGTGTGGCTAATATAAATTCAGATTCTTAGCCTGTATGATATCTCTGGTAATTACTTTCTCCTTACTTTGTTTTTTAAAACACTGTATTTGAAATCTTTAAATCCATCTCTCTTGAATATGCTAAACAAACATAATGCTGGTGTTAAGCTTCTTCCTGTTTTGAAAATAGCTTTCCTAACACATTGTACACCTCTTCTCATGGATTTATCCTGTTGATGGCTTATACTTTTCCCATGGTTTATCACATCCAATGTTGGATTTTGTGAGGGTTTTCTCCCTTCTTTTGAACTACCCTTTGTACTATAGTTGCATAGTTTGTACTCAGTTTCATGGTCAACTGAAACCCACCATCTCTACTTGCAGGTTTTTTTTTGAGTGATAGAGTTTATCTCATCCCTTCTATTCATATGTTTTAAGATGTCCTGTTTTGTTTCTATTTTGGACATTGTTGTTGGCATTTACTTGCACTGTTAGACAACCTGCTTGTGCTCTTACTTAGTAGCCTCTTCATTAATGAGGCATAAATCATCTAGTTTATTGATAACCTAAACCCTAATGTCTAGTTTTGACCTTCAGTATTTTCTTTTTCAACATTATTAAAGAGTCATTTGGGGGTTTTATGCCAGAGTTGATTAGCCTTATCTCTAAGTAGATCAAGCTGTAAAATCACTCTTTCAATTCTCTTAACTCCTTTTTCTACTTACTGCCTTTTGTTTGAAAACTGTAGTGGGAGACTGGTAATGATGGAATGAAAGAAAGTATGTCAGATCTTGGAGATCAATTTAATTTATAAATTCAGATGTCAGGAAAGAAAATTAAGATGACTTCAAGTGTGAGGTTACTGTTGAGAAGAGATCTGTAATCATTTTTTACTAATGTACAGTGTGGGGTTTTTTATACTTAACCTGCTGTCTATGAACATGCATGTGACTGTATCCCATTCAGTTTTTCAGAAAATGCAGTACAATCTTATTGCAGTTAAAGAGGCTTCTGGTTTTTGAGGTGCTTCTGGAGGGGTTTTCTTGGGGTTCTTCTTGCATTTGGCCCTCTAAGTGTCTGAATAGATCTATTAAATTGAATGCTTTGTAAAAATCCTTAGAACAGAAAATATTTTAGAAAGCTGTCTTGTAGACAAACTTTTCAAGAGCTGATCTATTTTTCTAATAAAATCAACTCTAGCTTTCCTTTGTCCAGCTTTAGTTAGTTTTCCAAATTTTGAAAATTAGTGTTAGCAGATGTGTGAGAGGGTACAGTTTGTATACGATGATATACAGCTGGATGTCATCCACACTTCAGCTAGTCAACCTCTCTTATTACAAATAGACATGGATGATGAATGGAAAAAGGACATCACCAAGATGTGAGGGATTTTAGTTATTACCTTGAGCTTTACAGCTTTACAGCTTTCAGAAAAAGAGGACACAGTCTCAAGCTGCGCCAGGGGAGGTTCAGACTGGATGTTAGGAAGAAATTCTTCACAGAGGGAGTGATTACCCATTGGAATGTGCTGTCCAGGGAGGTGGTGGAGTCACCATCATTCGAGATGTTTAGGAGGAGACTTGATAGGGTGCTTGATTGCATGGTTTAGTTGATTAGGTGGCATTGGATGATGGGTTGGACGCGATGATCTTGAAGGTCTCTTCCAACCTGGTTTATTCTATTCTATTCTGTTCTGTTCTAGAGAGAATTATTACTTACTTTTCCTTCTTTTCTTTTTTTTAAAATTTCCCCCCCTACATTCAATTTAATTTTTTTAAGGTTTATTTGTGCTTCAGATGCAGATTTGATTTTTCTGCATTGAGTGCATTGAGATAAATGTAGTGAGGAAATGTTTTTGTTCTTATATCTGCCTTTGAAATGTGCTTAAGTGTAAATTAAATACCAAGTTCTATTAAACATCTACATCATCAAAATATAGTTTAAAAAGTTATTATTATTAAACTGTTTATTTTCAAATGTGTTTGTTATCATTCCAGACTGGAATTTGCACTGTTACAATCTAAATTTACTATAATCTGTCTCTAAATAGCATGTTAGAATGCAATGACTGAGCTAGTCATAGATAAAAACTGTGAGCACACTTTTTTCGTTTTTTCTGAGGCACTTCAGCTTTGAATATTTTTTAATTTTATAGCAGTTGTGAAACTGAGACAAGCATTTCAGTACAGAAATAGCTTTATGAATAAGACTATGATTTTTCTCTATGCACACATATATCCTGTGTGCCCCTTTTTATCTCTTTTGACCAAGGAATTTGAAAGTGAAACACATTTATCTTCTCTTTCTTGAATGTTACGTGTATTCTTCACAGAATATGAATAGAGGCATCTGCGAGGCTATAGAATTCTGGTACTCTACATATGCATATGCATATATACATAGATGCATTTTATGATTTTTTTTTTTTTTTTTTTTTAAATAGAAGGACTATAAAAAATTTCATTGAATTTTTTTTTTCCAGATCCAATTATGAAACATCCTTAGGAAGATTGGTGATCAAGTCCTATCCACTGCTATTGTTGGCAGCTAGAGCCTAATCTCCTTCATAAACTGATAAAGCTCAATCTTAAAAGTAGCCATGTTTTTGTCCTTGTACTCTTGTGTGAAGGTTGTTTTAAAATCTCATCCCAGTGCAGATCTGGTGATGATGATGGTGTCCTGGTAAATCCATGCAGCTTGCTGGAAAAGGATAAATCAGCGGAAAACCAAAAAGGACAACCATTTAGAGTCCTGCTTATGTTTGTGCCTTTAGTAGCTTTTGGGGGAGTAGGGGAAATTTTAATTCTTAACTGACCACATATGACAGGATCATAGAGACACAGGTGTGCTCTGTCATTGTCATACAATTGCTTATTGCACAGCCTTACTTTAAACATTATATTTTAGACTTTATTTAAGGATATTTAGGATCATAACTTGCTTCATATTCTCAATGTAAATGTTCTTAAAGCACTAATTAATAAATAAGATGAAATACAGATGTCTGAGTTGCAGATTTTTTAAGAAACTGAGTGGGTTTTAGGTGTCCATAGTCGCTGTTGAGAATTTTATAGTTGCTGCAATCATGCAGTCAGGGAGACTTTGTACGATATCTCCAAAATACCACATTGATGAAGTGTGCTTCTGCAGTACTGAACTGTGTGAGGACTAGAACTTTTATTCCCTTTTTTACCTCTTGTTTTTGTTTGTATAATGCACTATGAAATCTGATGTGAAACTTGACTGGCTGGAGAAGGAATAATTACAGTCAGACACGTGAAACTCTCACAAGGGAGAGAAAAGGAACAGATGCATTCCCATGAATTAGTGAAAATTAGGCTTTTTAAATTTCCCAGCCCTGTGCTGGTGGCTGTAGCTGAGCCCTTCAGGCTCTGCTGGTTGTGAACAATGGAGATGCAGATCTTTTCTTTCTCTTTTTTCCCCCTCTTATTTAAAAATGTTAAACATAAGATGCTCAGCACTTGTGATAATTATGGCCCCTCCCACTGCGCCAGTTAAAACCACCCCCTACATAACCAAAACATATCACTTCCCATGATTCTGAAGATATTTTACATTTCTATACAAGTTTTTGTGCACACTTACTGCTTTTTGAGCCACATTTCTTGCAGACAGTACATTTGAAGAAAAAGGAAATAATTTTTTAGGAGACAAATAAGAATGACTTAAATAGCATCTCATTTTCAGAGCTCGGAGGCACTGTAAAATCAAGCTTGAAGCACTAACCTGCTTCAATTTAAAATACTGGAATATATACTGTAGTAATTGTTTTAGTGATAATTTCTGTTTTCCAGTTCAGAATCCAATAGATACAGTAATTGCTGCTAAAATTATTTCAGATTATATATTAATGAATGTAAAGATTATTGTAGGATTGTATCACAGAGTTGAGATCTGATCTTCAGGTAGCTTGTGTTGAGAAAATTTTAGTACAGGGCTCATTATATTTACGTGTCTTCAGGTTCTGTAATATTTTATTACAACTGTGCCTTCTGTTATGGCTTGGATGACTTATATTTCCCACTGGTTTGATGAAGATGATTGGTATGAAGGACAACAAAGAGTAAGAATGGCTTAATATTTTCTCTTTTATTTCCTTTATATTTTTCTTCCTGATGATTATTCTATTACCAGTATTAAAAATACTATTCCCACAGTGGCACTTACAAGGGATTTTTAGTAGTTTTAATAAGCTTTTGAATCACAGATAAGCACATCTAAACTTTTTTTTTTTTTAATTAATGTTGCTGAATAAAAGATACTACAAGTTTGGTGGCCACCTGCTTGCACATTCTCTAATATGTAATGAGATAGAAATCAAACATTTAATTTTATTGTATTAGGAGGAATTAATACACTGTGCATGGAGTAAATTAAAAGAATTATAAGCAGTAATTGAGTAATACAAAACTATTTGGGAGTAATTAAATTCACCTGAAGTAATTTCCAAGTTGTACCTTCAGTATCTATGTATTTTTATTATTATTTTTTCAGGAGAGGGAGTCATTACTGTAGCAATGTTTATTAACTGCATGCCTTGGGGATGCATGATCTGCTGCTGCTTTCACAGATTTATGATAGGAAGTGGATCTCTGTCACTTCTGTTTCACTGTATCAGGTTCCTTTATGTAATCATGTATTTCTGTTATTTTTGTCATTTTGACGGTATATTCTATGGTAAAGAGTTGGAATGCGGGAGATGCTACTGAAACATAAAAGACAGCATCTGCCTTAATTACATTACTGCATATTACTTGATAATTCCATAAATATTAAAAACTAGCTGATTTTAATAATTTTCTACTGTTCTCATTTTACATGTTTACATTTTTCATTATATTAATGTTTCAGATGTGGGGTTATTTTTTAATAGCTGCTCATCAGAGATTCAAGGGCTAGATATGTCAAGAAGTAAATGTAGCTGAAATCAGAAGTGTCTTGGCAATTTGCCAGCAGAAAAGCAACTGGTGATTTTGGTAGCTCTGAGTTAGAAGATGAGAACAAAATTCTAATGGAAACTCTTATGTGCTTTTTACTGAGCTGGATACTGTTGTATATATTTCTTTGTATTACATACAGTACCCAAAAATTAGCTTTCTGGTACTGTATCACTAGGCAGTTCTCTAGGGATGATGAAAAATATAATTGTCTCAGATTGATTAGGTATGTAGTCCAACAATGGTGATGATGCTAGAAATACCAGTGATTTTCCATGCCCTGTTTCAAACTCTAGTATTGTTCTTTAGACTATCTTGTTAAAGTTGTACAATAAACGGTAATCTAGTTAACCTGTACAAGTGGCATAGTCAAGACAGTCAAAAAATATTCCTTTGTAAGACTTACCCAAGTTATGATTTTTTTTTTTGTTTGTCTTAGGTTTTCTAAGCAGGATATCTATCTTGGATTAATATACTTCCTTTTAATTTCAAATAACTGTTTCAAATCCACACTTTTTCCAAACCAGCAAAAGGTTTACAACTTCTTGCGAAGACAGAGATACTGTGGTTAAATCACAGAATCACCAAGGTTGGAAGAGACCTGAAAGGTCAAGTCCAACCTGTCACCACAGACCTCCTGACTAAACCATGGCGCCAAATCCCACATCCAGTCCCCTCTTGTACACCTCCAGGGATGGTGACTCGAGCCTAAACTTCACCTGAATTATAGTAGGAATTCTCAGTTTATTGTAGAGGTTTAAAAGGCTGTGAACACTAGTAGTACACTTGTTCATTCAAAATAATTTTTTAAATAGTAGTGTTATTTTCCTAGTCAGTGTCTGGATAATTGAATGCACTAATTTTGAACACTTGCTAGGTTATCATAAGTTGGGGAATGTCATCTGCAAATACTGGTTACAAGAGTCTTCTGATGATTTTGAAGAACCTTGCTGAAATACAAAACCTAGTCTTTGGCACTCTTCCCTGCCTTTGGTCAATCTTCTGATACTCCAGGAGCCACAGTTGGTCTCTGTGCCATTAATTTTAGACAGAAGGAGGAAAAAAGTTTTCACAACTTCACCAAAGAACATACAGACTCTCTTGGTACTGCTCAGTGGTAAACTAGTAAACATCCTGACACATTTAACAAGCAGTAGACTTCTGTTTAAAGGCAGTGCTTCAACTGATATTGAGATATCCGGTTCTTAAGAAATTAGAACTGAAATACCACACTCACTGCCATCTATTCTTTGTTTCTAAACAATTTTTTTCTTATGCATCTCTTAAAATCCATAACAACTGATCTTTGACAATACAAATACTGCCATAGTTTTCATAGTGTAAGATTTCTTCTCATCTCTTGATGTGTTTACTTTTGATATTCCCCAGATTCATAAAGTAATAGATATAAATACATTTAATGTAACAGGTGGCATAGAATAAAATTTAGAAAATGCTCATTCTACAAACATTAATATTTTTGGAACTTTGCTCTGTTTAATCTTAGTAAATTTAGTTTGTCTATTGGCTTTTCAGCTGCATACGTACCAGAGTATGGATATAACATGCTTAGTGTATTCCAGCCCCATTGGAAGAAGGCTAGTACTAATTCTGCTTATGTTCGTACATGACAGTCTGCTGTTGAAGCAGGCACAGTTGGTTTTCTTGATGTTGTGCAGACATGCAGAGATTTCTTGGTAGTTTTGAAGACCTTCAATTTTTTTAGCAAGATAAATTCATTGCCTGTTATCTGTTGCTTCACGCCAGTTCCATTGGACAGGGTAATAAATTTGAAACTCTTTGGTTCGGTGGTCACATTTTCATCTGCAATGGATTTTTCCACAAAGGTGGGGAAAATATACCCAATGTCTTTAGGGGGGTGTTACTTCTATATAATTAAAGAAGATTTTTAATGAGTACATAGTGACAAAAATACTGGTACCTGGGGACAATAGTCTGAATGAAATAGTTTCATGTGTGAAACATACAGGAGTGACATCAGGCTTTACCCACAAGAAGCCATAGAAGTCTATCTGGAAGGTAGTGACAGAATGAACAGAACCAGAGGACACTAATACTTTACTGCATATAGCTGTTCAGAAACTAGGGGTTTGCACACAGAGAAGCATATTGATCTACACAAGGCTACTTTATTAATTTCTGTGTGCATGCCACACTGCATATGTGCTCATTTGGAAAGGTCAGACACCATCTGGACCACAATCACTAACAAGATAAGCCCATGTTACTGGTTGTGCTTGATGGTTATACATTTATGAATACTTAAAACATGCAAGCACACTGTTTGATAATTTGAGGGGGCTAAGTGATGGATTTAAAGAGCTACTATTATTCTATAAACACTATTGTAGTACAGTCAGGAAATACAAGAGCTATGAAATACACTGAGTAACTGAAGCAGAGGTTAAAATTAAAATGGTGCCTGTTAAGGAGCTGCAGTTGCCAGGTTACTGACACTGCCGTTTTGTGTGTGTATGCGACACAACGCTCAGTCTTTTCTCCTTCATCCTTTAGTAACTGCATTATTCTCTGAACATCAAGGTTTAGTTCTTTCATCTCTTGAGTAAAGTGATTTCATTCTACAACCTGAACAAGATTTTGCATTTTTGGGAGAAGCAAGGTACTGGAATGAATACGGAAATTCCTAAGTGGTTTACAAATAATGATGCCTATGCTAAGGTAGGGATTATTAGGCATTTATCTTTAAGTTACTGATATATAGCTATGTCTATGTATCTAGTCTGTTCAGTTGTTGTTTTTAAATATCACTAACTTAATGGTATACAACATTTTAGTTTAATCCTTTCCCCCCCCCTATATTTAGAAACAAGAAAGGGCTTAGAGTGTTGTTGCTCATGCCAATAGAAAATAAAGGGTTTTCTTATCCTCCCTTATCTGTCCATCTCCTTGGAAACTGTGGGCTTCCTTTGGTAGCTTTCCTAGTGTGGTATACATTTTTACATGCACAGGTTTTTTTTTAGTGTAGATGTAAGAGTCCAATATGTTTACTTATACCTCGCTTACTTTGAAATAAAATGCTTTTTTAACAAAGTAACAAAAATCTCCATTGTATAAAATTGTAAGGTGTGAAATCATACAGCTATTTATTCAGTTATACTGCGTTTCTAGTTTTCTGCCATTTTACTCAGGCTATTCTGATAAATGCTGCTTTCTCCCTTGTTAGTATATTCAATAGAACATGATGTCTGAAAAGATCTGCAGAAAACTGCTTAAATGCATGGTACTTAAAAGAGAATAACAGTATGCCACACAGTTGTAACTTCCTCTAGGTGTTATTTTATGAATTTACAAGAACAGGAACTATTAGCAAGTTTAAAGTAGCACATATTAGTAAATAAAGTGCATTCTTTTCTGTAATGCAATTCAGAATATTTTATATTTATTGTTCTTTTTTTTTTAGGTACACTTAAATAGGAAAAAAATCTATATGAAGAATCATCTTAATAATGCTTCTTAAGCATGTATTACTAACTCAGAGAAATAATGATGTATTTAAAGGCAGTAGTTTTCTTCTAAATGTTGCTCCTCTGTAGGATACATTTCTATTTTAGTATCATACTGAAAAATAGTACATTATTTAACCAAAAAAAATATTGTTTTAAATTAAACTGGGGAATAGGATTTTTATTTGTAAATTTCTCCCAAACCCAGATTAAAGTTACCTTTTGTCTTTAATGTAAATGTAGAACAAAGAGCAGAAAAATGTGTTCTTCTGTTTCATATACAGTACTTAGTATGACATAGCCAGTAATGCTTACAGAGAGATACATTTAGAACTAGACTGAAATAAGTTTATAGCCATTTGATAGCAATGATTTTTGGTCATAGTTAATCTAGTCTGAGTTCTAATCAGTGACGTATGCATTTGGAAACTATTAAAAATATCTTAAACTATGCAGGTTTCCTAATGACATGAAAAAGAAATAAGTTAAAGCCTCATCATTGTACGTCAGCTTCATGGAAAACATGGAAATAATAGTCCTAATAGTGGAATTATCTTCAAGACCAAAGCACTAACCTGTTTTGTGTAATCATAGTAATTGCAAAACCAATGTAGAGAACCTTTTTCTGTTCTAGATTTCAGCACTTACGCTTGGAATCCTTCTTAGACACTTAGAACCAAGTTTTTTTCTACAGACTAGATTTCACATAGCCAAGAATAACTTCTTTCCCTCATAACAAGGCAAAAGGAACTATCTATTGAATATATTAACAGGAATTTTTACATGCAGATTACTGCAGAATCCTACGAGACAATTCTGTTGTTCTGAAAGAACCATTTGGAATTCTGTTTTGGCATCTGTAAGTCATCATAACTTGTAATCAAGCCACAAAGATAAATCTTCATTCTAGACAATTGTCACACTGTGGTGTTGCTGATGATGAGTCTTTAAATAATAAGGTAAACTTTGTGTGGGATTCATGTCCTTTGTAACATGAGATGGATTGCAGATGAGCTGCAATCTATAGAGGTATCCTTCCTGCAGAAGTCAGAAGTTGAGTATTGCTGGCAGAGACAGAAAGGAAGTCTAATAGCCAAAGCACTAGTCTGGAGCAGAGCTCTATCTTGTAACTCATTTTTCCTGTGTATTTCTCCTTTACCAAAATTTTCACTGGCTAAACATTTTATTTTCTTCACCCATTTAGCACTCTGTCATAGTCTTTAAGCACAACAGTTTGAAGACCTTTCAAGACATATTGCATAACTTACTTATGCACAACCATATTAGCATATGATTTATTTTGTCCAGCTGTCTTTATGGAGGATGAAAGGGAAAAGAGAGCACTGTAATATAGAAAGTGTTGAACCAGCCTGCAGAAGAAAATGAAAGTGATGAACAGCTTCAGCTAGTATAAATTAAGAACTATCTTGAGTTTTCATGTGCTGTGCCTTTTTTTTTCCCAAATTGATTCCTGTGAATGATATTAAAATCCCTTTCCTGTGTAGCACTGAGGCCTCTGAACATCTGCTTGACTTTATTTTGGATACATTCATTTGTACCTCATCAACACAAGATGCTGCTGTTAAATCATAAAGGCTGGCTATACTTTTAAGGCACATATGTATACACTATTTATGGGAACAAAAATGTATTATTCAGTTCTTCAGCATTCCACTGCCTTGTTGTAGTCTAATAAATTTCTGTTTTAAAGGCAAAAATGTCACAAGTTAAACAAGTGGGACTTTTAGCTGCTGGATGCCAGCCATGGAACAAGGATGTATGTGCTGCTAGTGGGGACAGATTTGCCTACTGTGCTACCCTTGCTATTTATATTTATCAGGTAAGATTATTTTTGCATTTTTACATTGTCTGTTTCATTTTTAACCTTGTCAATAAGTGTTTCTACAATGCTTTTGGAAATATGATTGCTGCTGAGAAGATGTCTATGTAAAGCTCAGTCTTCCATTCAAGATACCCCTTACAAATTATTTTTCCTCCTTACAGCTAGTGCAGAAGATTGATGTAAAATTTGTATTTGAAGTTATATATGTCAAATATTATTCTTAAAAGATAGGCTCTGAATCTAACAAACATGTGAGATGAATGAAGTGCAGCAACAGAAGAGAGGGATCTAAGAAAGAAATGAATTCCACAGTTTCCTTTGAAGCTGAGAATGGTCTTGTGAAGTAGTTTCATTCACTGTGCAAAGTTGTGGGTTCAGTGACCCACCTTTCTTTGATTTGGAACAAGTTACTGCTTTTTACATTTCTGGACTGCTTGGCTCCATGGTCTTCTAAAGTTAGCAGTTACTATTCATCAACACCTAACAAAAAAGTAGAAATTATGTGGAATTTTCAGACTGGAATATATGTCAGGAAACAAAGGATTTTCTTATTTTAACTCCATGAGTTATACTGCTAGTAGGATTATAAGAAACAAAATTCACTGTGTCAGGTTTGGGCTTTTTTTTTTGTTTCCCCCATTGTGCTAAGTGATACAAGAAATGAGAAAAATTTTAAACTGATTTTCATATTCTACCATGTTTGACCCCTTGTAGATTGCTAAATGATTGTTACCATGTTCATAAATAAAACATTTTAGAACCATGTTTGACTGCTGTTACTAATATACAACAGATTTTATATACAGCTTACCATATATGTAATAGTTTACAAGTGGAAAGAGGAAAGGCCGTTAATACTGGCTGGGCTAATTGAGTATTTGACAACTTTTCAGTCTGAATCAAAATGCTTAAGAATGTAATATACTGAGATGTCAGGGACTGATAATTATTAAAGCCACTATAAATTCATCTGTAAGTCTGATATGCTTATATGAGCTTTCTCCAACCTAACAGTACGTAAAGTGGGTTTACAAAATACGTATCTTTTTTTAATGGATCTTACTTTTTGTTTAGCTGGATCACCGATACAATGAATTCAAGCTCCAAGCAATTATGTCTGAGCATAAGAAGACAATCACAGCCATATCGTGGTGTCCCCACAATCCTGACATGTTTGCAAGTGCCAGTGCAGATAGTTTAGTGATCATTTGGAATGTCACTGAACAGAAAGTTGTGGCCAAGTTGGACAATACAAAAGGTATTTCAGACATGGAGATTTATTTGATCTATTTGATCCATACAGCTTTTTCATCCAATGGTATCAGAAATACTTGATAGAGAATAAACTCTAAGCAGTTAGTAATCCAGAGGTTTGACTATTGCATAATGCAATATTCTTGCCAGATTCGTTGCAGTTCATTTTAGAAAATAATGATAATGTGTTTGAGTAAATTGCTGAACTATTATAACTGATAAATTTAGGAATTTTCTTTGCCACTGATTTCTTTTTGAGCAGGAAAACTTTTTAATTTTTTTTTTACTGTGTAAAAGGATAAATAATAATGATTTAAACATTCAGTGTTTTCATGAAGACTTTACAGAAGTGAAATCAAGTAAAATGTAGCCTTCAGCAGATTCAAATCTAAGTTACCAGTGAAAACCAGCTTTTGTTTAAACACCCTAATGCTTTTCTACCTGCATCTTGAAACTGGTGATTTGGCTTTTGTAATAGAAGTCTAGGGTGTTAAAAGTCTTTGTCTGACACTTTTCCTTGACAGCTTTTGATTCATACTCTTAACTCAAAACTAGTACCTGTATTTCTGTTCTTACAGTCTCTGTCAGGTGTCATAGAATAGAATCACAGAATCATAGATTGGTTTGGGTTGGAAGGAACCTACAAAGGTCATCTAGTCCAACCCACCTGTAGTGAGCAGGAACACCCTCCACTAGATCAGGTTGTCCAGAACCCTGTTGAGTGTGGCCTTGAAGATCTCCAAGGATGGGGCCTCCGTGACTCCTACGTTTGCATTCTTGGAAAACAGATGCAACACAAGAGCAGTCAATATTTGATGACATAGGGAGACATTTTGTGACGCCCTCCTCTGTTCTTTCCGGAGCACATAGGATATCTCTGAAAAACTTATACATCTTGCATTTTCTACAAAAGGAATAAGTAGGAGAAAACCCATGCTGATTTAATGGATTCTAGAAGGAGTATTGTCTTAGTTTATGCATTAATATAAAACCTTACACTTCTTTTTTGATACATTGCTTGTTTAAAAAATACTTTAGCCAATGGCTACCAGTGAAAAAGTGTTATTATTATTTTAAACTTTTAAAAAGTTCATTTCCTTTTAGAATAATATGTTTAAGCCTCCTATTAATGCTGTTTTTACTTTCTTTGACATTTCCATATTAAAATGTCTAAATACAAACAGTTTTGAAATTGCAGCTTGAGGAGTTTGTCATTTTTTCTTTCAGATACTTACTATTAAGTTAGGTTACTGAGAGTTGGAGAATTGGAGATCAAAATCCTTATACTAGAATGCTTACAGTTAAGTGTTAGGCAACTGAGTTTAAACTGTCATATGTCCAGAAGGAAGCTACCAAGTGTTCCCTCTGATTACAGAGCTAGCTTTCCAATTTTGTCACAAATACCTACCTCTGTTACATTTATCTCTAAATTAAATTCCATGTTGTTTTGCAAAATTAGACACTGTAAAGATTTTAGTATCAGCTTAGTAGCAAATAGCTTACAGTAAAATGTTAACAGTGAATGAGGAAAGTATTGTGATTTGCTTTAGCATTAACAGAGTATAGGTATCATAAAATACATCCCATAAAAGTAGTAGTTAAATAATTTGGGAAACAGTCTACTTCCTACCTATAGATCTATGTAGTTTAATTCTGCACTGTAAGATGTTCACCACAGCTGTCTAATATTTGTTTTTTGTTGAGTACTAATTTATATAGCTTTTAAAGACAATTACTGAGTCAAGCAATAATGCACTGAATTTCATATCCTGGTTCTTACAAGGTTTACCTATATGTTTCAGGAATTCCTGCATCACTTAGCTGGTGCTGGAATGCTGGTGATGCAGTTGCATTTGTGTCCCACAGAGGTCCATTGTACATCTGGACTATCTCAGGACCCGACAGCGGGGTAACTGTACATAGAGAAGCACATAGTTTTTTGTCAGATATCAGTCTATTTAGATGGCATCCAAAGAAAAAAGGAAAAGTAGTATTTGGCCATACTGATGGAAGCCTCTCTATTTTTCAGCCAGGTAAAAACTGCTATGGTAAAATATTTATTTTTATGTAGATATATCTCTTGTCTCAGTATATGCATGTAATTCTGCACTTCTGTCATTTAGGTTTTATAATATATGCACTTTGCAATTGTCTTGTATACAAACATAAATGGAGATACCAGTTTATGTTATTAATTGTTGTGCAGTCTTAAATTATTTCCCCTATGTCTGGTAATAGATTTATAAAATTAGTCTAGATATAATGTGCACTAAACAGCACTTTCCCTAGAAAATAATAATGAGAGTTATTTTCAGACTGTTCCCCAGTGACCAAATACTTTTCAGCATTTTTTTCAGTATGTATCACAATAGGCTTAGTTGTACATCAATCATTAAGGAATATAGGTGGGTCATGGAATTTATCGTAACAAATTAATTGTATTCTTCATTACCAAAATTGAAAATTAGATCACAACTTCAGAACTACGGATCTAAGTTAATTATTCTTTTGGACTGTACACTTTCTTACAAAAATGAGAGCCAGTTCTTGATAATAAGAAAAAGTGAGGAAAAAAACATCTTCTTAGAAACTTTGACTCTCAATAATACAGATCATAAAGTGAAATAAGTCTTCTGTTTTGCAGGTGTCAAATTAGATATTTAATGGCTTGTTCTGGCTTCAAAATCTGTCACCATTTCATAAGTGCACACCTGAGTTTGGGGGAGCACAAGTCTAAAGGCAATTGTTCATAAAGAGTTTTTTGACTGCCACAATTATTTTTCCTAGGTTATGCTGCCTTTATTTTTGCCTGTATTTGCTGTGGTATGCAGACATTCTTAAATGACTGGATATTTTAGGCTGCGCTGCAAACCTTTACTCGTGGAAAATGTTATAACAATGTATATGATTTAATGTACTTTTCATTAGTATGAACTTATGTTAATAAACCTGACAGCTGTTTTTGTTTTTTGATGAGTTAAAAAGAAAGTTGTATCTGATAGAGCCGGAAATACTTTAAGTCAAATATTACTAAACCAGCTTCATTAATTTCACTGGTGCATACAGTAGAGCAGGCTACTAAAAAATCCAGGGAGAGACAAAATTGATATTTGCAAATCTTGTAACTATTGAAAGGATATACTTATTTTTATATTGAAATTATCTGTTTTCTTGTGCCCCTAAAGGCTCTAAAAATCAGAAACATGTCTTAAGACCCGAGTCTCTTGAAGGAACAGATGAAGAGGATCCAGTTACAGCACTGGAGTGGGACCCTTTGTCAACCGACTACCTTCTTGTTGCTAATTTACATAATGGTATTCGATTAGTTGATTCTGAGTCTCTGTCCTGTATCACAACTTTTAATTTTCCCAGTGCGGCAGCATCTGTTCAGTGTTTAGCCTGGGTTTCCAGTGCACCTGGAATGTTTATAACTGGAGGTAAGCCTTGTATTTCCTGATTTATACAAAGGTGATAAATACAGGACTGAGTCTTCAAAATTGATACTTCAAATATTATCTGTGTCATAAAATTTCTATAAACAAAAGCATACCTGCATTGTACAAAATAATTAAAATGAAACTGTAGAAAAAGAAACAGAAAACTACACTGAGGAGTTTTTGCTTATTTTGTATTTGTTGTGTACGTAAAGAAGTTACTTTGAACTATTTTTTATACCGAATATTTTCCTCATGCACACTTCAGCAACAAATGACAGTTACTTTGGGAATGGGAAGGAAAATGCATTGTACTGGTGGATGTCACTTCTTGAGCCCCTGCTTTTTTTCCCTCTGCTTTCAGAATAATTAAAAAAAAAATAATTACCTATTTTCTGCCTCATTTCTACACCATAGATGTTACTGCTGAGGTTGAACTAATGAATAAGGAAAGAGGGACTGTGGGAATATTTCATAACAAAAGAGGTTCCGTAGTTTATCTACTAAGGTTTAAATAACTAATGTTGTTAATAGTGGTATTACCATGGAGATGACAGTGCCTGCTTATAAAATTCTTCTTAGAATTCTAAATTAATACATTAATTTTTAAATTTATGCTTACATTAGTCCACAAATTGCACACCTCTGTGTATAGCAAAAAGAGAGTGATAAATTAATTTTTATTATTTTTTTTTATGTTTTCTTGAACCTCAGATTCTCAGGTTGGTGTGTTACGTGTTTGGAATGTTTCACGTACAACACCTATAGATAATTTTAAATTGAAGAAAACCGGTTTCCATGGTTTACATGTGCTAAGTTCTCCTCCAAAGAAAAAGTGTAAGTGTAACTTTGACTGTTATTCATTGCAGTGTCTGCAATCTAAGGAAATCTTGTTTGTGAACCTTGTTATATTCAAGTTGGTCTCTGTAAGTTTGTGTAGACTGTAGTTCTAAAGTAAACAAAATACCCTCTGGTACCGGTGGACTAGAAAATGCATAAAGGATCAAGTACTTTATAAAGTCCTTCTTTAGCAGGCAATGCTTCATACAGTAGTTCTCCATTTCTTTTGTTTTTAATCTCATTGGAATACAAAGCATTTTACTCTTTGTTATTTATTACTAAATTTTAAAAGTATAAAATAATCTTACCTATTTATATCTTTTGCTTTTATTTTGTTAAGCATATTCATCACAGTATCCTACTAAAAATCACCATACATCCTCAACAAGTGAGGCTGTTCCTCCTCCAACTTTAACCCAAAACCAAGCATTTTCTCTTCCTCCTGGTCATGCTGTCTGTTGCTTCATGGATGGTGGAGTGGGGCTGTATGACATGGGAGCCAAAAAGTGGGATTTCCTTAGAGATTTGGTATGTTTCATTTCTGTCTTTAGAATGAGAGTTTATTTGGCTTACATGCTTTCTTCTAACAGCAAAAAATTGAGAATGAAGTCTTCATAGCACTGCAAAACAGTTTCTATGATTAAAAGGAGTCTAAATTTCTAGGAAACAAAATGACACTTCTGAAGTTAAAATTAACTCTTCATTTCAAAAGACTAAATCTTGTTGGTTGTGTTCTGTCAGTTTGATTTTATCTAGAAATAAAGATATAAGGCCTTGGGTTTGGTAGCTGCTTTTTTTAGGGTTTGAACTGAAATTTTAGTTTGATGGCCTTCTCAGAAATGGTATCAAGATAATTTACTCTAAACCAGAATCAAAGTTCTAGTCAAATCACAGAGGAAAATATATGCAACTCAGATGATCAGGTCACTCAGTTTAAAATGACAAATACTGAATTAGTGAATCTTTCTTGAAGCAGAAATTCAAAACTGGGTTTGTCAGATATTAGGTGAGCCTCTTCTTCATTCCGCTTTTGGTTATTCTTGAAGATTTTTCATTTTTCACTCTTCCCTTTGTATGAGAGAAACTTGAATCTATCCCCATATGCATTTGAATAGAGACTGCTGGTTAGTTTTTTTTCCCCATTTTTAATGGTTTTGGTCCTGCAAAGCATCTGAGGCATAAAAAATTTGCATATTATGTTTCTCATGTGTGTACCAAATTAAATTCTACAAATGCATGTCTTAGCAAAGGAGAAACTGATGTGAAATTTTTAATGGATTGAAGTTTAAACTGCAGTAGAGCATAGACGCATAGACTGTAGAAACATGTAAAACTCAGTGGAATAGTAGAAAACTTGTAGAACATGATCAATATACTAAGCTTTATTTTTTTCAGTCACATAATTTTGCCCTTCAATTAAATAGGTATTGGGGTTTTTTGCAAATATTATTCCCTTTTTTTTTTAGGTTGACTCTTCATTCTACCTTTTATAAACTCAGTTCCAACAGGAAATACGAGCAAGTCCCTGGCACTGCATGACTTTGTTGTTTCAGGGTAGAATTTTGTTGTCATTAGCAATGATCTATGAAATGGAGGAGTGTTGTAGTCCAAGCTATTTTATGCCTTTTAATTCTGACTGAGCCATAACATATAGGTGTTTATTGAACTCAGACCTAACAGATTATAATACAGTGTATTTTAGAGTATGCTAGAGTTGGACTTTTGACAAAAAATCAAATTTAATAAAAATGGATTAAATATTTGTTTCATTTAAGGGACATGTTGAGACCATCTTTGATTGCAAATTCAAACCCGATAACCCTGATCTTCTTGCTACAGCTTCATTTGATGGCACAATAAAAGTTTGGGACATAAATACTTTAACAGCGGTTTACACATCTCCTGGTAATGAGGGGGTTATTTATTCCATTTCTTGGGCTCCAGGTGAGAATATTTTGCTTTAGGTCTAAATATTTTTTGAATCAGCATTGACTAGCAGAATTTGTGTTATACAAGTGTGAGATAGGAGGGTGTCTTGTAAGATTTAAACATAACCAAAGTGTTATCAGTGAAACTTAGGGAATTCAATGCTTCAGACCTTGTTGACAACTACTCATACTTTTCCTGCTTCTTTCACATCCCTTACTCTTAGGAGTTCCTCTCTGCCTTGTACTTTATTCCTAATGTATAACTGAATGGATACCACCATTTGTATTTAGTCTCAAAAGATCTTTGAACTTAGTGATTACTCTATGTTTTTCCCCCTATTATTCTCTTGCCTCAATTTTTCCATCTTATATCTGTACCTCTCAAGATTCTTCCTGCATGTATTGACTTTTCCACCTCTGAAGTGTGGTATAAAATAAGTTACAACTTTCATATATTTGTGCCATATGGATACTTGGAAAAGTGTAACAATATTGGGGTTATTATGGTAATGAATGTTCAGCTGCTTTTGGATTAGCCTTTCATTCAGTTTTCAGGGTCTCCCTATGGAATCATATATTAAGATTTTCCACCATGGATCATGTGATTAGAGAGTCAGCTACATAGTTGATGGGCTTAGGTACTGCACTGGTGCAAGATTAAGAAAAAAATACTGTTAGATGTTCTGTCATGGTCTTCCTGATATGTCTTTGTATGTAGGGAACTTGAAAAGAATATGCTTTAGCTGCTAGAACTTTAAGCTTGAAACATTAAGATTATACCTCTTTCTTCAGTTTGAGACATATGTATTGTGGACATTATTTCATAGAGTCATAGAATGGTAGGGGTTGGAAGAGTCCTCCAAAGATCACTGAATCCAATGTCTCTGCCAAAGCATGATCACCTAGGGATCTCTTTTTTTTCCCTTTCTTGCCACCTTAACTTTGAGCAGATCTTAAGAATACTTTTTACAACAATACTTTTATTTTGCCCTTTCCTCAGAATAAGAATGTAGAAAAGCAGGTTTTTGGGCTTTTGTTGAAATTAATATTTGTGATTTAGTATCAAATGCTGTCCTTAAACTGTGAAAAACTCTTGTTTATGTACCATTCATGACTTCTGTTTATGTTACATTTCTTGAAGTTACAGTGTAAACTCACTAGTCAAATGATACTGTGATCTTATATTTATTGTGAGATCTTACAAATGTCTTTCTCTAAAGGAGATCTGAACTGCATAGCAGGTGCAACATCTAGAAATGGTGGTTTCATCTGGGATGTCAGAAAAGGCAAAATGATAACCAGATTCAGTGAGGTAAGCTGAGATTACTTCTTTTTTTATGTCTATATGAATGTAATTCAGGTGTTGCCTTTATTGCCTATAAATAAAATGATTCAGAGTTCATATTTTTGTAAAAGGTTGCTAATATATAAAGATTATGTGGATGCCAGCTTATCTCTGAAGCAGAAGCATTTTTACCTCCTCAGACTGAGTTTGTGATGTGAGGATGATGAAGCACCAAATTATCTCCTTTCTTAAAACTGGTCCTGTAATGATACACAGCAAAAGCATAGCGGATTCTGTCTTAAACATGTAAATATACATGGATATATAGACTTGGTATCAAAATGTAAAATTATCTTCTGTATTTTCATACATAAGACCCAGAAAAAAAATTCAGTCCCTGAAGTCTGGACCCATAAAGCTGTACTTTGCAGCACAGTGAACAGCTGGCCTTATTTAGAATCTTGTCTTTTGTTACCTGAAATCTGTGCAAATCCTGAAACTGTAACATAATTGTTAATAGCAGAAGAAGCTATCTAATACTATGTTGTGTATTAGTATACAGCTGTAATAATCAGATAATGCAAACATAATTAACTGTAGCACCTGTTGCTAGGACATTTTTTAAGAAGACAAGGATGGTGTAGGGGGTATGGAGAGCTGGGGAGGTGGGAATAAAACATTCAGGAGTTATTCAGTTTTAGCACCCACAAGATTAGCACTTGTGCTACTAAGCTTCCTTTCTCAAACACTCATCCTAATATGTGTCCCACTAAAGTTTTCACATACCATAATTATTCATGCCCAGTAACTTCATTATTCCAGCAAGCAGCTAACCCCTTTTTTTCAGTCTTCAGGTTTATATAGTTATGTGCTTCTCATTCTTCAACTTGACCCAGTTCTGTCTGTTAGATCCTAAAGAATATGATATTTTTACTGTGTGTCTGTCCTCAGCCCAAATTTTTGGACTTGGATTCTCAAATGTCATAGCTGTATTTGGGACTGATTACAATGTGATTTTGCATAGTATGCATTGCTGGGAAAAAAGGGCTGAAACACATAGGAGAATAAAACAAAAAGATGAGTCAATAGATGAGAGAAAAAGGGGTGAATTATTTCTTATTGATAGGTATTTTGCATTTTTTGAAGCATGGAAAGAATGGAATCTTCTGCATTGCCTGGAGTCATAAAGATTCCAAAAGAATAGCAACCTGCAGCAGTGATGGATTTTGGTAAGTTACTGAAAGAGAAAACCTAACTGCTAAGTGCACTTGTCAAGTCATTAAACTTTGACAGTTGTATCAGTGATTAATGGTAATTTTTTTCTTATTAGAAAAATATTGATTATATTATTCTCATGTATTTGTTAGGATATATTTCTCATGATTTAGAAAAAGAAATAGTTGCAAAAAGAAGAGTATGTAAGACATTGATAGTGAAACTGAATATTGATTTTTATTTAACCAGGAATTTTCTAGATTTCTTCCCTTGTAGATATGAAGGACACATCCAAAGCTATCCCACTTGACTTGTCTTCATTTAACAAAAAATTTGTGTCTGTTGTTTGAATGACTTAGGAATCACTATTTTAGAAGAAAGTAATTGCAACGGTACTATTGCAGGAGTGTAATAGCTTATTTGTAAATAACTGCAAATGCCCATTGTGAACAACTTTGAAGGTAGTATGTTTCAGTAGATTTTTAAATGTACATTCTTTTCTTTTGCTACCCATGTTATTGCAGCTCAAACACAATAAGCATGAATTCTAGAAAACAAACAGCTTTAAAAAAAAAAATTAAAAAAAAGGTCCCTAAAGGTCTGCTTGTACCTTAAAGCTATAGCTACAGCTTGGATTTGGGGCTAGGAAGATCCTTTCGGTGGGCGTCTTTACAGCATTTCTGAAAGAACAGTGACTCTAAAGTCAAATCTTTTGTTGGGACATGTATAGTTAAGCTTGTAGTTGAGAGGCTGTAGGATTAAAAATTTCTTATTTGCTACACATTTTGCTACCTGGCTTATTTGCACAGAATCAAACTTGATTTTGGGTAGCTTACTCAGAATGCATTTTTCCTCACAATATTACATTGTAATTGCTTTCAGTATCATTCGAACCATCGATGGCAAGATCCTTCACAAGTACAAACATCCAGCTGCAGTGTTTGGTTGTGACTGGAGTCAGAATAACAAGTAAGTAAAAATTAACCCAACAAATTGATACTATTTACGTTTAAATTGATTTAACAATAAAGTAACACAAAGTTACTCATAGTGTGCTATTTACTGTGATGTTAGAGCTCTGAAATGTTTCCTTTTCCACAGTAGGATATGTCTGTAGCAGCTTTTTATTCCCAACAGTGTACTTTATTGCCCTGAATGAACTTACTTAACTTTCAAAGGAGGATCTTTTCCTGTTGATGAGAGAAAAAGGAAAAGTTCTCTGGCTAAATATGTAATGGGGAACAGGAGGGATGGGGAAAGCATTCAATACCATTTACATTGGTTTCCTTCTAATGACTGCCAAACTGAAGATGTAGCAGGCCACTAAATACATCTTTGATGTATGTTAATAGAACTTTTTGTCAAAAAAAATAATTGTACAGTAATTCAGTCTGTTTTGTGTTGATGCTTGATCATACTAGTGCAAATACTATTGTCTTTTGTAACTAATAGATCTTTGTCACTTTTTTTCTGATGTAGTATATTTAATTGGGTTATCAATAATTATAAAGAGGCAAAGGAGAAGCAAAAATGCTTCTTTAAAAAACACACTTTTAAAAAGTAAATTGTGAAATACATACCATATTTATTTTAAACTAAAAAAGCATAAGTATTTTTGATATCTCTGTGACCAAAGATTTCACCATTTTTATTTTGTAGAGATATGATTGCTACTGGTTGTGAGGATAAAAATGTTCGTGTTTACTACTTGGCAACGAGCTCTGATCAGCCATTGAAAGTTTTTTCAGGGCATACTGCAAAGGTGTTTCATGTACGATGGTCTCCTCTGAGAGAAGGAATCCTCTGCAGTGGCTCTGATGATGGGTGTGTATTTCTGATCTGTTAGAAAACTTAAAACCTCAAGCAAGCCTATGAGAAAAATTTTATATTTTAGTTATGCTGGTACTGGCACCTTTGAAAAGCCTGTCAATAATATAATAATCTAAATCTCTGCCTTGTTAAGATTCAGGCTGTAGATTTATTGTTAGCTTAATATAATATTCGGCAGCAGGATCGTTATCTTAAATTGTCACAACTGCTGGAGCAGTGCAACTTCAGAGATACTTTACCAAGAGTAGAGTTAGTGACTCATACTTGTTACTCCTATTAATGATACAAGGGGGATACTACATGCATACATTATGTATTTAAGATGTGAGTGCAACACCTGCTTTATTTGATGTCTTTCAAATATATAATTAAGTATAATCTGTGGAGATTTTTAATAAGTGCTAAGTACTTCACTTTGGTTTTGATGACATTTCCTGAGGGAGAGCACATTAATCTATGGTATAAGCAGAAGGATTTTCTTACGACTTTCTGCAGAACATGCAAACTTCATTGTAAAGGATCACAGGTTTGGAGTATTGTCTTCTCTTGCTTTCCCCAGTATCATTCATTAGATGTCTATGCTTGGAGCAAAATCTGTACTGGAATGACTCCTGAAAAAACCAAACCTGACTAAAGAATTCTTTTACATGTAAATCCTATTTCACATGTGTATGTAGTGAATACAAAATGTTGTCATAGTGTCATTATGAGATACTCTGATTTTATTACTTACCATGGCTATGTATTAAGACTTGATTACAGAGGGATTGCCAGAATGTAGTCACACTTTCATTTTCAGGGCTAGTTCTTGACCCAGTGCACCATGAACCTGCTTATCCCACCATTGGAGAACTGCTCTAAAAGGATGCTGTGAAGGACAGTATCAAAGCCTTATTAAAATACACTGACTAGGCATGCAACCTTACCATGGAAGAATATCAAATTAGTTAACATTCCTTTTGTGAACTCACATTGACTGCCTGTGCCTGATGGTTTCATTATTCTTTAAATGTCTTTCAGTAGTACCCTGCATGATCATCATAATTTCCCCAGGAACTGCAGGTTGGACTAGCAGATCTGTAGTTCCCAGTGTCTGTCAGAAAGCTCTTAGGAGAGATAGAACTTACAGTTTTGCTTTGCTTTCTTTCATTTTTTTTCCTATTGACTGTTCTAACGTAATTTTATTATGTATGCAGGCATACAGGCAACCTGTCTCTCACTGACATGTAAGATAAGGAGCATGTGAGATTTTTCAAAGACTATGGTAGATGGAATAGTTTCTTACCCTGGTGAAATGTCTTTGGTATGTTTTGTACCCTGTCCAAAACATGAAAGTCATTGGCTTCAAGCTCTCCAATTAAAACTTCTGTAAACATACTGCAAATAATTATTCTGATGAATTTGCTTACAATATTGGTGAAGTAGAGAGAAGATGATATTTCAGTAGGTGACTTGATGGACATAGGTCTTTTTAATCCTGTTTCAGTACTGTTCGGATATGGGATTATACACAGGATGCTTGCATAAATATTCTTAGTGGACATACAGCTCCAGTACGGGGACTGATGTGGAACCCAGAAATTCCTTACCTTCTAATATCTGGCAGTTGGGACTATACAATTCGAGCCTGGGACACAAGAGATGGAACATGTTTGGACACAGTTTATGATCATGGTGCAGATGTATATGGTAATACTTTAAAATTTTGTTTTATTTTGGTATTGAAATGTATTTTAAAACATTTTAAAATGCATAAAATAGCTTGAACTAGTTATTAGATAAACTTAGTTGTTTGACTACATTTTAAAATGCCTTTCTCTACTAGGATTAACATGTCATCCTAGTCGTCCGTTTACTATGGCATCTTGTTCTCGTGACTCCACTGTGAGACTCTGGTCATTGGCACCTCTTATAAACCCTCTACAAATAAATGTCTTAGTGGATAGATGTTGGGATGAGATAATAGGTAATACAGGTAAGTAAGTTGTATATACTCTCATTTTAATTTTCTGCATGTTACTTTATTTCTTTTTTCGTTCTGATGTATAAATCTTTGTGTATGTTAGATCGGGCTGTAGAATCTGGTGCTCCTCCTTTGCTGTGCGGTAAAGTTTCCAAGGACATTAAACAAGAAGTGGAAAAATTGACAGGAAATCCTCAAGGAAAAAAACTAAGGTGGTTTTCAGAATGTTTTTCAGTAAGTATTCTGCAAACTTAAGGATGTTGTCACTGAGCATGACTTTCTTTTCTGAAGTTAATCTTCAAAAATTAAATTTCTTCTCTACAATAATCTTTGTCTCTCTTTCTAAAGGGAGCTCAGAAAATAGGCACAAATCAATTCTGTCCCTTAGCAGTTCTGCATGTAAAAATTTCATGACTAATATGTCAGTACAGCAGTCTACAAAGAGTTGGTTCACCCGAAGCATTGGGTTTGATTTCTAACTAAATTGAAATGTGTGATTTGTAAAATACTAAAAAAAATCTTCCTCAGTTCTGTGAATTACAAATACTGACATTTCCTGGTTTATTCTTAATCTTTTTAAATATAATTCCTTGATTTACAGAAGTTATATATGTTGACATCCTGTGTTAATTCAAAAGTAAAACTATTATAAGAATTTTAACATTTTCTAGAAACAAAAGCTTATTTTGATCATCTGTGTTCAGTGCTGTTTTGAGTCCAGAAAATTAAATGTATTGTGCTTAAAGTATGGGGAGTCAAGTATGAGCTCTAAGGGACTGAAAATACAGAGAATGGTCTGTCTTTTTATTTTTTAACTGCTTGTAGGATCTCCTGGTTTTTGTCTGCTCAGAACTAATTTGTAATCCTTAGACAAGGATTGTAATTCTTAGAGAAGTTTCTCTGGGTCAAAGGTTTAATGATTTTTTTTCTTTTTTAATGCTTTTTATTACATGCTCCTGCATCCCAGCTTTTTTATGCCAGCAGTAACCACCAGATAGCTTGTATACCTTTGGAGCAAAAGGCAAGCTCTCAACTATGTGCACATGTAACCAAATACTTGCATGGATCTTGCTGTATCTTCACAGCCTTCAATACTGAAGGAGTTACACTGTTTTGAACTAGTTTATGTCTTCTTAGTATAGCCTGTAATATTGAAATGGACTGAAATTTTATTTCTTATAATTGACTGACAAATGTTTTCCAATGGTGTATAATTTCAAGTTTCTCTTTTGGACATTGCTGTAATATAGCTCTTTTCTTCTGTAATAAATTTAGCCTCCAGGAGGCAGCCAAAATTTATGGGACTTGGTTGATGTAATAAATGGACAGGATGACAGTTTGCTTCCACAAAACTATTCCAAAGGAATTATGCATATGAAACATCTTGTTAGATTTAGAACGGTAAGTGAAGCATGAACAGTATGTGAAAATGGTTGTTAATCCATATAGTAATTCATTCTTTAAAAATAACATTCAGTGCTATACAAAAGGGTTACTAATTCAATTGCAATTGTGCATTATCAGTTGTCTTTACATGATTAGTATGCCAGAACAATGGCATCTAGTTAAGTGCACACATACTCTCTTAAAACGCTAGGTTATAATTATTAATGAGGAAAGCAGTTTTCAAAATAGAGAAAAGAAATTGCAAAGCAAGCATCACTGCAGCTTGACTGATGAAGTGATTTTATCTGGCCCATTATATATTCTGTACTTTTATATTCAATGAAGTCAGTCATATTTGGTTGTATAAACAAGAAGTTTGTAGTTATGTTCAGATGCAGGTACAGGGGAACTCAGGTCTGAAAATGGAGGAGAGTCAGCAGAAATATGTTATCTGGCTGTCTGGAAGAAGGAATGAAAAAATGAGAAACCACCATTAATACAGATAATGCAGCTGAAGAGTGAGTCAGATGTAAATATGAAATTCAAGTACTAGGCCATAAATTTATTAGTAGCTACATAAATAAATATGCAACCAGACATAAAATTTGTGCAGAATATGGGGAACTGTGGTTCTGTTGGGGAATTAGGGATACTAAAAACTCCCATACTCTAATGGCTGGGTTGGAAATACAGTAATATTTGTATGCAGTAATATTTGTAGATATGGAATATCCATATCTATTGTATAGATCTGGAAATGCATCTATTGGTCATAAAGGTAATGGAGTATGACAGATCAGGACACAGGTTGAACCTCTTGTCTTTATTCTTTCTTTATGTGGGCATCATTATAATGGTAATAAGTACAATTTCCAGCTCTGTGGTTTATATTCACATACTCTTTAATTTCAAAAGAATCACGATTTTGACAGTGAACATCTGGATGAATTACTACTACATATGAGAAAATGGGCTAAAAAAAAATATACATAAAAGATTAAAGGAAGATAGTCAAGAAAAATGTATGTGTGCAATAAAACACACAGTTACTTTAACAAGTTCACTTTAATATCATTGTAAAGTCTTCTAATTACTTCACTATACTCTCATAGTAACATCTTTTGATTAGCCTCAAAAGGATTTTTTTTTCTTAAATTACATCCTTTGTATGCCATTGTAATGTTTGGCACTAGATAATTCTTAAGAAAACTTGTTTTCATCAGAGAAGATTGTAATTGGTAAAAAAAAATATTACATTTATCTTTTTTTTCTTTCTTTCTCAGTCCAAGGCACAAGAACTGACAACAGTAAAAATGTCCAAGTTTGGAGGTGGTATTGGTGCACCAAGCAAAGAAGAGAGACTCAAAGAAGCTGCAGACATACATCTAAGATTAGGACAAATTCAGCGATATTGTGAACTAATGGTAGAACTTGGAGAGGTATAATACCAGATGTTGTTAAAGAATAATGAAATAGGAAGATGTTTGAAAACCAGATACCCTAGCAAAGATGGGGTAGCAATCAAATGGGTCCCAAATCCAGAAAAGAATAATTTTGTTACATTTTTAACATATGTAGTCTAGTGCATAGATAATTCCTTATTTTACCTCTTAACAAATTTATTTTTAATGGAAGACACATGAAGCTAGTTAGAAAATAGAGCTGCTTCGCAAAATAATCAGGTTAAATGTATTGCTGCTTTCTTCTAGTGGGACAAAGCTCTCTCAGTAGCACCTGGTGTATCAATGAAATACTGGAGGAAGTTAATGCAAAGGTAAAATAATAAAAATGTGCTGAATTGTAGCTTCTGTCCTTAAAAAGACACAGACAAGTAGGAAGGATGAACGTTAGTATCACTTGTACTTGGCTTTTGTTACAGCAGTCTAGAGATGTTACTTTTTGTTCACTAAGCTTTGGAATGGAACTGTGGAGGATTTCAATAAGTATTTTATGTACAGGAATCGAAGGGTTAATCATAAATTACAACTTTTACTGCAAACTCATTAGTGCAGTATCCAGATTATTCTGACACCTGGAAAGGCAGACGGGTTTCATTGAAATTTATCTGGTTTCATTTAGAACCTATGCTATAGGGATGAGTTTGTTGATCAATTAAATATGTAAGTTCTCTTGTTTATTTATCAATTTGTTTAATTAGGAGAGCTGATCAGTTAATTCAGGAAGAAAATGATGATGTCATCCCATACTGTATAGCTGTTGGAGATGTTAAAAAAATAGTTTCTTTCTTTACTTCAAGAGGCCAGCTTAAAGATGCTCTTCTTATTGCACAGGTATTATATATAACAGTGTGGGGAATGTATTTAGCTATTTGTTTTCACCTCTGAAGATGACAAACATACTTGTCCTTTAGAAATGTCTATCTGTATGTCATTTTCTAATAGCAGCTGGATAGAGCACAGAGTGGAACTTTGAGATATGTTTAAATTTCACAAGCTCTAATGTTTGAACCCTAAAGCACCTTAAAGCTTCAGAAAGATCTTCATTTTTCTTGTAGGAGACACGATGTAAGGGTTATTCTTACTGCAATTCATAGACTAGCCTTTGTCTCAAAGTTTTACTCAGATAATATTAAACAACAAAATAGCAGGACTTTCTTTCCCTTTTAACTGAGCCCAGAGTTTTAATGTTGTTTCTCTAGATACACCTTAAAGCACATGAGAGAATTTCCTTTCAACCCACACTGATCTCATTTAATGTTAGAAATAATTTATTGCCAGACATAAAAAAGGTTCAGCTTATGCCACCTTTCCAGATTCGCTGCTATACCTACTGAGAAGTATCTATTGAGTTTATCTTTCATTCACAACCACTTGCTCCTTGGTGTGTAAAAAAGAAGGTTGTGGCCGTCACTGTCCATTTTAAGCATGTTCAGATGCCAGAAAAATCCTGTACAAATGCATAGGAAGGAAGAGATCTCTGGCTTCTGTAGAATTTCTTGTATGCTTGGATGAAACTAGGCTAAGATTCAGGTATGAATAACTTCATTGGTTTTAAACATTTCCTTTCTTATAAGTGAGCTTTAGAAGAAAATATGTAGATCTTACTTTTTTTGTTGTTGAAAATTCATATGCCATATCCAGTATCATTCATTCATCATTTTTTTATTCACTTCTAGGCAGCTTGTGAGGGAAATATACAGACGTCACCACTCTCCACAACGAGTGTATCTTCAAATTCTGGTGGAAACAATACAGATTGTTACAACGAGTATGTTATTCTAGTTTATATCTAAAGCCTCACTTCAGTGGACAATGTAAAGTCTTAAATAAACCTTAGTGACTTAATTTGACAATCAGCAATGTAGAATTTGACAACAAAACATTACTCTCCTGTTACTTAGTTGACAGACTTACTAACTAATGCTCCACTGAATAGTTCTGCCATTGTGGCACCTTCTGGTACCAAAAGAATTTTTCATATGTATATATTATAAATGTTCTTTTAATTTACTTGCTGTTTAAGGTACATTCATATGTATGTAAATGTATTTAAATATCTGGAATGCTAACTTAGAAATTTTGGTGAGCATAGTAATATTTAGCATTAACAAGTATCTGTGAGACTCTCTTTTATGCATGTTTTCTTCCTGAAGCCTCACTTTATTAGTGAAGTTTCTGACAATGTACACTAATAGCCATATTTCCATTGTGTGTCCATAAAAAAGTCTTCTTGTTGAGAACAGTGCTTAAAAACATAAATTACATTATTAAGTTATATGTGTCATAACAAAAGAAGCTTGGAGGCTGTGTAGTTACTTCATTTACATGTGCAATTTTTGAGCAATTAAAGATATTTATGCAGAGTTCACAGGTACAGAGTGAATACCCAAATACTTGAATTTTTTTCTGTCAGTCTGGAGAGACATTCCCAGACTGACTCACCTGAATATGCATCAACCTAAGCAGTGGATTGCATTTTGAAACCTGGTGGTGTTATTAAGTCACATACACAAATTTTAGGGTACAGAAGCAAATGTGGTGAGTTGTACACAAGAGTCAAAGAACTCAGAATGACCTTGCAGAATTCATTTTTTGTTCCTGCAGGCTCCTGCACGAGGTCAGTAAAGAACTAGCAGAATGGTATTTCCAGAATGGCCATGCAGTGCTTGCAGCATGTTGCCATCTGGCTGTTGAAAACATAGAGGTAATTTTTAAATTGTTTTCCTCTTTAACTATGCAAAGTCCAACATTTACTTCCTTTTTACATCTCCACATGTTAATTGGTTTTTAAAATCTATGTATCACATGCCAAAATGTGTTACTATATTTTAACATTTGCCTGTATATAACAATGTAGTTTGATCCTTACAATAGTATTAAATTTAGTAGCAAAACTCCTGATTCTATTAAGTTTAAGATTTCTTTCACACACAGAAGCTATTATGTTGTTATTATTTATTAATATTTTAATATATCTTGTTATATTAAAAAATACAAAGTAGCTAAGTATCTTGTATATACATATTCATATAAATACTACATTTTACTGTTCTTTGTGACTCAAGAGACCCATTCAGAACTGGAATTTTATTGTGCTACAAAAGACCAGATCTCTCCCTTGAGGAATTTGCAGTCTAAGTGATGAAGTAAATAAGAAAAAAATCACCCTCAGTACAAAAATAAGGCTGACATTTAGGAAACATTTTACTACTTTTTTATCATTTGTAGTTTAACACATTTTGTCTTTTTCTCATTCTCTCTGCATTTTGTTCTTGCTGATGAACATGTTCTTCCTCCTCTATCCCCCCCAAAATGAGTAAAATTCTACTAGAGAGGAAGCAATAATCAGTTAATGTCTGTATTTCCAAACAGACATATTTCAAGCTGTTGTGTAGTCTCTTACTGCAGTCTCTTATCTTCTGCTGCACCTGTCAGCAACTCCAGATGCCCATAGACAGTAAGAACATGATTGGTTTGGAGTAAGATCATTATTGGTTTGGAATTAAGTCTCCTTTTATTGAGAGAGGGGAAATGCATACTCTGAAAGCTAGTGTCCTTACTTAAGAGGGGAAGGAACCATTATACTTTTTAGCCATGATTTTTATATAATCTCTTTGGTTGAACAAAGGAAGATTCTGCTAAAGGATATCTATTAGGTTATTTAAAAACTGATTAACATGTGGTGTACAAATATAGTTATTCAAGAGACCCAAATTATATATACAGCTACTTTAATTAATAGATATTTTGTCCTGTGAAAAGCAGTCTCATAAATGAATGTCATATACTCAACATGGTGAATCCCCAAAAATGCTTGTGTCCCTTAATGATATAATTTTTTCATTGAGCAAGCTTGCGATGGCAAACCTGATTCGTGGAAATGAACTGGAGTTGGCAATCAGTGTGGGTACTGTCTTAGGAGAAAGTGCAGCACAAGCAACACATTATGCCCTAGAATTGCTAGCAAGAAAATGTATGACAGTAACAACATGGTAAGAATTTAATGAAAAGAATTAAATTTAAATCGGTGTACTGCATATTGCCCAAGTAAACATCTGGATTTGTCAGTGGGTTTCCTGTGCTATACCGAGCCCTGATTACAGTTGCACACTGTAATCGCAGATTCTGATTTGCAGCCATTACAATGTATTTTGTTTATTCTGTAGGAAATGATCAGAGATTCCTGGATCTCCTCATATTTTGTTGTAAAGAATTACTGGCACAGCATAACACCCCTTGGCCCACTGCATGTTGTGGTGGGTTGAAGAATGTATAAGATCAAGTAGGGAGAATCTGATAGTCAAGGGGCTCTGATATTTCAAGGCTTCCCTTTTTGTTTTTACTGGGTGTGATGCTTCAGGATGTCCATCAATTGGAAACATTTCATTGTGGAGACACACTCAATTGTAGACACCTCAAGGAATACAGAAAGGACCTTGATGGGTTAAAAATGACATTATTTATTGGTGCAATGTTTTTTGGGGGTTGGTTGTTTGCTTTCTGTTGTTTGTGTTTTTATAAAGTGTGCTAAAATATAAAAAGTCAAAACTAAATATTCATGCTCTTCCTCATCTTCTCAAATCTACAGCTTTGGGGAAATTTCCATTTTATTTGTGTTTAGCACCCAAATAGTGTTAAAAGCAAACTTGTGCTATTGGAAAGGCTGGTGGTATTTTACTTGAGATACTCAATTCCACATATGCAGACTCAGCCACCAGATTTTGTTGTATATACTGACAGTGTTTTCAGTTTGATGCTTTAAAAACTGTTCCAGGTAGCATGATTTGTAGGCCATTTTATGAGGGCTTCTTTGGATTTTTTAAAATAAGCATTTGATTTCACTTTTTTGAGCCATTTCTATTCACTTTGAAAAAAATGGTTAAATTGCTTTTGAAGATGAGTATGTGTGAGTAACTGATCTTGAAAATAGTTGAAGAACTTGTGAAATGTCCTACATCCTGAAAAAGCCTTTCTGTAACTTGGAAAAGTGGATATTGCATGGTAATAATACAACAGATTTTCCAAGGACCTTCTTTAGGTTGTTAAAGGCTATTATTTTGTTGTTGAAATTGGTTACCTTGACCCTTAGATTTGCTGTTGTAGTTTAATAACTTTCTATTAGATTTTTCCTCTGTAAAGTAAGAACACAAACAAAAGTTTTGTTCATTACTGTTTCAATGTCTTCTTTATAGCCTTCCATCACTTGGATACAGGTATTTTGTTTGTTTATAGAAAGAGATTTGAAAAGCATGTGACTTTACTAATGCTAAAAATAAGCTTAAACTGAGCACTCTACTTTTAAAATTGTCATCAACATCTTAAAGCAGGATAGAAAGCGGTTGCAAATTTTGGACAGCAGCTTACTCCAAATGTTTGAAAGCCCAGGACTGCATTCTGAAAATGCAGGGGAACTCAGTAGGACTTTTTGCCATACACAGGGGCAAGTCAGTCTGTGGGTCACAGGAGAAATGGTTTCTGCATTAATCAAGAGTCACCAAACAAAACAGAATAATAAGTTATTAAAAGCTTAATTGAATAATCATTTCAAAATAATTTCTTAATATGTGTTTGCTGCTTGTTAAGGAGGGGGTAGCAAATGGTAAAAAGTTAGGAATATTTCCAACACGTCAGTTTGCTAAAACACCGTTTTCCTTTCAGAAGGATGAAAATAGGTATTACATTCTTTTCTTCCATGGTTTCTCCTTTGTAATGTCACAGAAACACTAGCCATTCTGAATCACTGAGAAATGCTTTACGCTGATGTCATGGAGCTCCAGAAGACTGGAAGTTTGAGGATGATTTAGTGACACAGGGACACATTAACGTGTTTCAAATTGGATAGATCCTACTCTTCCTTCTCATACCTGCTCACTTATCTTCCATCTCACTTTGAGGTCATTCTGATGCTCTAGGATTGCACAGCTGTTTAACTCAACAAACTAAAGCAACAGAAAATTAACACAAAATTCCCCCAAAAGATTAATTAATAGCTTAAGCCTCATTTATTGTACCAAGATACTCTTAGAGACTGAAGCTGCTTGTTCTTCTGTGGATATAGTATTTTTTTCAGTAAATGCTTCTTTATAAAAGTAATGTAAAAGGGATAACAGTTTTCTCCTATCACAAACCATCAAGAGTAACTATGTGTCATCTTTTGTTTGTGCAGGGATTTAGCAGCTGATCTTCTTATGATGATTCCTGATAATAAACTGCATTTAGTAAAACTATGTGCATTTTATCCTGGATGTGTAGCAGAAATAAATGACCTGCATGAAAAGGTACAGTGAAAAAGAATTTACCCAAATGATTACAAGAGGTTATGTATTGATTTGTTTACTAATTTCAAAAACACTTCAGGCCACATAAATCTGTAGGATGAATTTGTCACTAACAGTCTTATATGTTACATATCCTTTTTTGCACTTTTAGTCTTCCTTGACTTTATTTTCAGTACTGCGCAAAAATAACTCTCTGTATTTCCTTGGCATGGGTTACTTCCTGAAGTAGCTTATTATCTACAGAATTACCTGTCTGTATGATTTATAACCTCCTCATAATGGAAGTGCAGCCTAATCATGTCTTCACATATCAGCCTCCTGTAGTACCCTGAATTTTGTTTCACATTTTATGTGTGTAATCTCCTTAAATCCCCCCATTTACCCTTCAGTAGCAGAAGGGTCTCCTCCAATAAATTCCTTAACATTCAACTCAGACTGCACATCTATTAAACAGTAGTAAAAGTTCACAACAACATTGATAATGGAAACTGATACTGCTTAAATCAAAAGTTAGGGATTTTTTTTTCTGCTGTGTTGTTCTCTGGTCTAGATAGCTTTCTTAATGTGCATTACATGCACATATGTCCTTTCAAATGATGACTCATCTTTCTGAGAGAGTTTGAGATTTTTATGTAACTAGTGATAGAACAAGACGCAATGGCCTCAAGCGGCAGCCGGGAGGTTTAGACCAGACATTAGGGAACAGGCTGCCCAGGCAGGTGGTTGAGTCACCATCCCTGGATGTGTTTAAAACCTGTGTAGATGCAGTGCCTGGAAATAGGGCTTAGTGGTGGACTTGGCAGAGTAAGGTTAATAGTTGGAGTCTGTGATCTTTTAGGTCTTTTCCAACCTAAAATGATTCCAATTGTACGACTCTGTGCAAACTTCAGAATTTCTCTGCATCATATGGAACTGAACTTTACAGTCATCCTTTGGCATAATCTTTGTTTTCCAGTGTAATCTTCCTGATGTAGAAGAGTGCATGCGGTTGGCAGAAACAATTCAGGCAGGTGGGGATATATTCGAAACTATAAAGTACTACCTTTTAAGCACAGAACCTGAAAAGGCTCTCCCGATTGGCATTCAGTATGTGAAAGGTAAACACTTGAATGAAAAAACATTTTAAAGCCTAAATGATTTCTGAAGCTTGCCTCTTGAGATAACTTTGTTTCTGATTTTCAACAGAACAACTTTGTGGCTCAGATTGGACTTTAGATTCAGTGTGTCCATACCTTGATCTTCTAAGTTACATACGCACCGAACGACTAGTGTTGCATAAATGTAGTGAGTGAGTATATTTTCCATTAAAATGGAATTTTAATGAAAGGAAACTTTTGGAATTTTAAATAAATAAATTAATAATCCAGGTATTTTACTGCTTCTTTCTTTATGGGACATTTACAATGGAACAATCAATGTTGAGCCCATTTGAAGAATCTCACTTTGATCAGCTCTGGTTTCAGTTTCCTGAAGGAAAAGAGCAGTGGTGCTACGTGATACGGGTTTTTATATCAAAGTATTAAGGAAATTTAAGCTGAGGGCGATAGCTCTCAGAATTAACTCTGAAATAGTTGAATAGCTGTGGTTCACCTTTATCAGAGATGGCTGAGGCTAGGCCTGGATGCATGCACAGGTGTACATGTGAAGGACTAAAAAGAGCAAAAAGCTTAACTTGTATCTGTGGCCTGTGGGAAAACTTGGTGAAAGTCAAGTCCATGCTAATATAAGTGTCTTAGTGATGTTAGTTTTTGTAATTCTGCATGATTGTGCTTCATAACTATGTGCTGTACATGCTATTAAAAAATTAATAATTGAGATCAATATAAAGTAGATGGAGTCTGTTTAACAATTACATCGCACGGAAAGTAAGCATAAGCAGTAAACATTTATTCTCCACAGAAGATGGATGGCTAAGTTAGGTTTTGAAGTTGTAATTTGAAAATTAGTTTGTTAAATCTTTTTGCAGATGCTTGTAATTCTTCATGATTAATACTTGTCCATTTATAGATTTCGGAATGAGTTGTTGATTTTGTGTGGTTACATTGGAGCTTTACTTGCTATCAGAAGACAGTACAACAGCATTGTACCTGCACTTTATGAGTATACAAGGTAATATTATGCCTTCAGTAACACTGAGAAATCTCAGTCTCTATTATGACTTATGATGTACATTATCTGCACTTCCCCCTGTACCCTCCCCTCCCCTTCTGCCCCCAGCCACCTGGAAAAAAAAGTAAATCTGAGTTCTCAGCTCTGTCAAAGGGTATGCCCATGCCTGCATATAGAACCTTTCTTACTTTAAACAGAAGTTTCTGAGGTTATGCAACAAATTGTGAATCCAGGATTTCAGTCAAACTCTTAAGTCTGTAAGGAAAAGAATTTTTAGAAGTAGATGGGTATTCAGCATTACATCCATGTATGATTATATGTTGACAGTAAGAGTTCTAATTTTTTATCTGTGTGTAGACCATTTGTCAAAACTTGCTTAGTAGCAACAAGTATGCTTTGAATTTTGAGTTCATGATTGGGCACTAGCTTGATTCCCACCCAGAAACCTGTCTTAACCTTCTGTTACTCAGAGAGCTAATATTCCATTAGTACACTTGAGCTGGCCCACTCGATCTGACCTGGCGTGGTCCTGCCCACATAACCTAGGTCAATCCCAAACAGTCACCTGACTTGACTTGACCTGACTACACCTGCCTGATTAGACTTGAGTGACTTGCACCAGCTCAACTCAACCATTGAGTCAGAATAGTTTGGGTTGGAAGGGACCTCAAAGGTCATCTAGTCCAACCCACCTGGAGTGAGCAGGGACATCCTCCATTAGATCAGGTTGCCCAAAGCCCTGTCGAGCCTGACCTTGAATATCTCTAAGGATTAGACCTCAAATACTTCCCTGGGCAACCTGTTCCAGTGTTCCATTACCCTCATGGTAAAGAACTTCCTCCTAATGCCCAACCTAAAACTACGCTTCTCTGATTTCAAACCATTGGCCCTTGTCCTATCACTACAGGCCTTTGTAAATAGTCCCTCTCCAGCCTTCTTGTAGGCCCCCTTCAGGTACTGGAAGCCTTCTATTAGATTTCCCCTGAGTTTTCTCTTCTCCAAGATGAACAACCTTATCTCCCTTAAACTGTCCTCATAGGAGAGATGTTTCCAGTGCCCTGATCATTTTTGTGGCCCTCCTCTGGACCTGCTCCATCAGATCCACGTCCTTTTTGGTGTTGAGGGCACCACTTCACCTCACTCACTTTATGTCACCTAATTTGGCCCCCTTGTCATGACTGGATTTGACTTGGTTTTACCCAACCCACTTGACATGATCCAACTTGACCCACTTGCCTTGACCCAGCTCACTAGACCAGACTTGGCTTCACCCAATCCAGCTTGGCCCAACCCACTTCACCTTAGTCAATCTGATCCCACTTCGACTTGAACCAACCAACTTGGACATGAAAGGAGAAACATTAAGATCAGTCTTTTCTTATCTAACCTGGTAAATAAAATAGGCTTACATACAATACTTCAGTATTCCTTCCTCAGAGTATAACCATGATTGTTTAGTCTTCATGTCTGGTTTAGTAATGATACTACTACCTAGCTGACTGATTTCCATTTCTGCTTCACAATTTGAAACTCTCATATCCTTTTGGTTTTGTCACCCAACTTGCTGAGTAGCAAGGACAGCTTTGAGGTACAACTGTGAGACTTCATAGTGCAAGCTATGTTGGCAATTTCAGCTCATTTATCTTCTCATCAAGAATAAATGTTGCATATATGTTGTCCAGTCCTTTCACATCTTACTACAACTGTAAGCTTTCTCTACACCTCCTGATACTTTATCAGAATTCTCTCCAAGGATAATTAAACAACATGAATTTAACATGTCTTGGAGCTATGTGTTTCTCCCTTTTCTTTGACTTCTCTCCATCAGATGTTTCAATAGCACTCCTTTCTTATTCTGCAACTTGCTGAGAGGATAGGAAAAAGGATTATTTGGATTTGTTGGCTTTTTTTCAGTTCTCAGCTTGGAAAACAAGATTAAATAGAAGCTTCTACAGAAGGGCTATTTTGATCTGAAAATTAATAGACCAATAACAAGCAGTCTTCGAGACTCAGTTTGTGATACTTTGGCTGTTAGTCTTTAAATTTCCCAGGGATTTAAAAAGCCACAGAACAATACTGTATTTTTTTCCCCTTAGATTAATCAATATTTTCAGGATTCATAGAGTTTTCAGATTCCAGATCACATTAAACTGGGCACTTACAAGCTTAAGATGGACATTTTTAAGGTATCCCACCACAAATGAGAATTTGGTGAATTAGGTCAAGTAATAACTGTGCCTTGAATTATGATTTGATAAATAAAAGTGCATCTACTGCAAGGCTTCTGAAATTGGTTTCTGCAAGAAATCAGGTGAAACAATGCTGTCCTAGAGCATATAGTGAACCATGCTACTCTATTTTTACCATACCTACTATGTATATAGGCAAAATGGGCCCTTACAAAATAAAAATGGGTCGTTGCAAAATAAAAATGTGCACAGCCCAAAAATCTAGAATGGTCTCAAAGGAAAAAAAAAAGGCAAAAACACCAGAGTGAATTAAAGGCAAGCTTAAATGAGAAAGTGTACATATGGATAATTAAATCCTGACTTAAATTAAGAGCTTTACTTTTATATCTAGAAATTTAATATTTCTAAGGTTTAATATAGTGATTACTGTGATGGACCAAGTTATTTCCATAAAGTTATTTTCATATCTTGTCAAAAATAGTTTTATATTATTACAGTCTGTCTTGTTTTAAGTACTTAATTGTTAGAATTAATTTGGACTTTAATTAATTGCATTCCTTTTCAGTCAGCTTTTAAAAAGACGGGAAGTGTCTGTACCTTTGAAAATTGAACAGCTTTCTGAGGAGCTAGATGCCTGGAGAGCTTGTACTCAATTAAACAAGTAGGTGGAAAAACACAAAATAACCATGAAGTATTTATGAACTAAACAGTATTTAACTGTTTAGTTTTAAAACCAGCATTTATTTTCTTTATAAAACCTGAGTATGAATGTGAGAGAAAAGAGTACTTTGTGAAGATGTATGGTTGAAAACCAAGTGTCTTTTGTTTGTAGGCCCACCGATGACTTGCCATGCACTCCACCATCTGAGTCACAAAGAACAGTGTATTCATTACTCATGTCCCGAATACAGGAGGAGCCGCTGAAAGGAATGGTTGGGCCAGATTATGTCACTGGATCAAATCTTCCTAGTCATTCAGATGCTCACATCTCTTGTTTGACAGGGCTAAGGATACAGGTATGTTTTCAGAGAGTTGATAATCTTCTGTCCTGATGATAGCATTGACTAGTTGTGAGATTGCCATAAATCTAAGGCCCCTCTTGTCATTTGAGAGGACAAACATTTTCCCTGTGCTTTGATGTCTCTTCCAACCTTGGTGATTCTGTGTGTGATTCTGTGAGAGCTGCAGAAGTTAAAAGCGCACAGGGACTGACTTTTGTTGTATAAGAAAGGCCTAGTTTCCTAATACAAATTTTTTCATTTCCATGGGAAAGGCATATTTTCATTGCCAAATGTTCTGTCTAAAGTGAGCACAACATTGCTACAGACTAAAATCATTCTATTGTTGGTACACATTTCCATAATGATGGATACCATAAAACTTGTAATTTGTGATTGATTAAAACCAGGTATTAGAAGACTAAATATTGAAATATATTTATTCATCACTCACATAAAGATTTATGATCAAAACATAACAGTCCTTTTATCACCTCTTTGGTATATGTTATGTCCATAAAGGGAAAATTGTCTGACTCTGGAAACACTGCTCTTAGGTTCCTGTTTCCAGACAGTGCCTCAGTGAATATACTCTTCTATGAGGCCAAATCTGTTTTCTCTGTCCAGTGCAAGATGCAAGCTCAAAAAGTATCAGGGATAGTTTTGCTTTGGAAATGGTTGGTTGCAGAATGTTACTAGGATTTTTGAGGTAAACAATTCACAACATTTTTTGAGGTAAACAATTCACATCATCAAATTTAGAAGTAACTTGCTGCCAACACTTGCACATTAGATCAATGGTCTCTGGCTGTGGATGTACTCTCAATATTGGCTAACATGTAAAGCTGCCATTGTTAAAATCTGTTCTACACGAATAGCAAATGCAGTCTCACCAGCTTGTCTCTACAGTGCCATTATTTCTGGATTAGTGACCATGACAAGTCATTGTTTTAGGCATGCAGATCAGCTCACAAATCACTCAGTTAATATTAAGGTAGAGTAGCCTAATTGCATGGGGTTTACAAGTTTTAAGTACCAAATTCAGAGAGCTTGTCTTTAAGAATTCACTTGAAATGCAGCCTTGAGACCATGTGTTGTCAAATGAAGAAATTAAGAAATAGCTCTTCTTCCATCAGATAAATTAATATTTTGTTTTTTTCATAGTGAATATTTGAAATTATTCTTTTGGCCTGCATGTAGACTCCATGTTTTCAAACAGTTCATGAAGGTATTACAGTGTTTTTTTTGTAGATGGGAAAGCACTCAAGATCAGCACAGATAATGACAGACACAATTAAATCAGTAAGGTATTCTGAAGGAAAAAAAACACCTTGATTCCTCATTTTCTAATTCAGGCTAAATTTAACGCTAGAATAATTGCCAAACATATATAAAATACTGCAGTTACTAAAAATCAAACTAAAATGTTAAGGATTATGAAATAAGAGGTCTCCAAGTTTTGGAGCATAACAAGTTCACTCAATTTATAGTGTGTAACTATTATTAAAGCTTTAAGGTGGCAAAGTACAGTTCTTGTACAATCGTAGACAATAGATGTAAATCAGGTTTGGATGTTCTTCTCCGATAACATTGTTTTCTGTTGTGGTAGCCTTTACCTAATATCTATATACTTTTTCTTCCCCTTCTCAAATAATTTTTGGTGTACAGGGTCCAGTGTTTTTCCTTGAAGATGGAAAATCTGCTGTTTCACTGAATGATGCTTTGATGTGGGCCAAAGTGAATCCTTTTTCACCACTAGGAACAGGAATACGACTTAACCCATTTTGATGAAGTGTTTTCTTCTGTAAATTGTAGTGCTTAAAAATAAAACTTTGGAGGTTAATACTGATTTAACTTTGATCGTCAAATGACAGATAGATGGCAGTTGACTCCTCCTGAAGGGCAGTTACTTGGACTTTTAAAATTGCAAAATGAGAACAAGATTTCTATCCAAATGTTTGTTGATATTCCAAAGAAAAAAATTATTTGAGAATCCAAAGAAAATAAAAGTCTTAACTTCATAGACAGCCATGTTTTTTTTTAAATAAGAATAGCATTGTCAGACAATATAGACATATTTGTCAACTCTGTGTAAATAGATGCCTTGCAAAGAAAGCAACTATCTGCACATTATCAAAATACGGATAACGAACTGTGAAATCCATAAACACACCTTCAAATGCATAATAACAGAATGACTTTATTGATAGCCACTCCAACCTGTTTTCTAGAATGATTAGAATCCTGCAGCTGTTCCATGTGCTGTGTCCCCCTTTTTAATTGTAACAAATTTTTACACGCAGGATTCTATAGCAAAAGAAAGGTTTTAAAAGTACTTAGATGATTTTCTTTTTGTTCATTAGTCATTGTACTTAAAAGCAGTACAAAGATGTTTATTAACATTTTGGTTATATAAGTAGATGACAGAATTCTGTTTTCTTCTAAGTTCATTTTTGGCAGCTGTTCCCCTTATACTTTCTCTGGAAGCTAAAATCTATTTATAAAATGTTTGGTTGTTTTGTTGGTTTTTTTTTCCTTAAAATAACAAAGGGTTTCTAAAGAGCAAACACCAAATGTATTGAATTTATTTAAATGCATTATGTACATTTTAAATACTTGTTTTCTTTTTATGTTCTTTATTAATTACAAATACACATATAGTATGAGAGACCAGAAGTAAATACTTTTGCATATATTTTTATTTATTAAATCTGTGCTCAAATGGGAAGAAAATTTTAGCAATAGCATACTAAGAATGCTTACATTTTAAAGCTGTGTATATTATGGAATTTAATCATAAGGCAAATCTTACTAATAATTCCCATCAGAATTGATGGCACACAAGCAGAAATCTGCTTCATCTGTTGTTACATTTTTTGCTGCTATTTAAAAATCAATTGTACAATCCCAATAGTTACATAAAATGTAAAGAAATTCTGGTTAAAAATTGGCAGAACTATTTCTGGAAAATTTGTTGTAGAACTGGAAATAACACAATGTCTGTTGTAGCAGACTATGGAACAAAATCCTTAATGCATAGATAAGCAATGCCTTCATCTAATGAGATGTAACAATGCCACCACACCAGAGAGGTAGGATGGAGATTAAAAACAAATAAAACATCCCATGTTTTGTGTTTTGTTGGTTTTGCTGGGTTTTTTTTTCTCTTTAAAAAGTTTCACTCTGCCAGTGTATTACTACAAGGTTTCTGGTGCCAGAATATATTGGAGGTTTAAGCTAAACTGGTATATAACCTGCACAAAAAAAGATTTGTACATACTTAGATGCTGGAACAGAATGTTTTCCTTTGTACATTTACTGTTTGGAACATGCTTTCCTTTGTTTAACCCTGTGGAGCTTGGGGACTTAGAGCTGGATTTGAGAAATAAATTCATAGTTTTTGAAAGAATTTTCCAGCAGTCAGTGTCTGATGTGTTGCTTCTGACAAATGAAAGGCTATCTGCCTTAGCACATAAATTACACAACCTTGTCTTTAGCAGTTTTTAATACAAAGTTAGAGAGCAAAGTTAAGAACAGAACATGCAGACTCGTGATTTATGACTGAGAGCTGAAGGATTGACGCAGCTGCCACTCTGCTATATTTTAAATATTTTGATGTGTCCTAAGGATTTTGATCAATATTTCAGAGTTGCATAACTGCATCAATTTCTTGCACTTAAGTTGTGCCTAAACTTGGAACCTTAAATAAATCTACTCCCTCTTTAAATTACAGTGAGCGTTACTCACTTTAAGGGACTCACAGCAATGAACTCTTTTGCTGCTGAAGCACAAAAATGGAGGCAAAGGGTTTGTTTTTTTTTTTTTTATATTGGGAATCTATCAAGTAAAAGTCAGTGTGAATAAAATGATGTTGAATTTTCTTTAAGGTTGTTGTACCCCATGAGGTAGTGAGGGGAACATGCAGAAAAGATTTTAAGTGTGTACTGCTACAACTGCGATTGCAACTGTCAGAATATAGATTCATCATTTAAGAATCCTTTTGTCTTCAAATTATTGTTTGAGTCTTCTGTAAAAGTCATATTTCTATTTGAATGAAGACATTTATCAAGCTCCACAGCTAATGCTTTCCAATTACTGTCAAATCTCAGTTACCTTCACTTTATCCCCACAAAATCAAATTCATTGTTCCATTGAAGAAATCCGATCAACATTACTGACATATTTATAAACTTCAGAGACTGCAGTCACATCTGAGACTTGCCTAGGTGAGTTCTACAACAACAATAACAACAACAGAAAATAATCTGTCATGCTGTAAACTCCTCACATTTCAAGTACTGCCTTGAAAATGGGCTGACACTTTTTAAATCCATGTAGATGAATTTCTTCATTGTTTACAATTCATTTAAATCCAGAATTAAAACAATTTAAGATTAATGCAAGAAACTCCTTTCTTTATACAGAAAACTAAACTATTGAGTTTAGATACCTTTTTCAGAATAGGCATTAGGGTTTTTGAAGGCTTGAAGACAAGTTGCAGTATTTCTACCATAGGTATAATGATCCAGCTCAGAAGGGCTAAGGAATGCCGCAGCTTCAGTAATACAGAGTTAGCAGAGGGGAGTATTTAACATGTGAATGGTGTAAGGGCTATTTATTAAGAGTAGATTGTATTCCAGCAGCAGAACACTACCCAAGGAATGCTGAATGTAGCCATGCAGCAGCCATCAAATGTTATGAAAAGCCAGGCAAAATTCAGAAGATTGTACACTTAACCCAATTCCTGTTACCATCCACATGGTTCCAATGGCACTGCTCAACCATGTTCAGGCAAGCAAGACAAAGGCAACCAAAGGAGACCTGCTGCTTACTGCCTTCAGTTGTCATTTTGCCACAGCACTGTATCTGTGGTAAAGTGTGAGTGTACCAAGCTCTGGTCCTGCTCTTCTACTTTTTAAGAAAATAAACACCAACAACTAAAGCACTCATGTGGATCCTCTTCACTCTCTTGCATTCTCATTCTCCTGTACACATTAATGTTGGCATTAACCTTCCATCTGTTTATGTTAATACAGGCCTCCACCATTATTTCTGGTAACTTGATGTTAACTCTTCAATAGCTTTGAAGCTGTTCTGGTAATCGTAGATAACTATGACTGGTATAGTAGTAAAAATCTGCCTCCCTGCCTTGAAGATTCTAAAGGAGAGAATAGAATAGAATAGAATAGAATAGAATAGAATAGAATAGAATAGAATAGAATAGAATAGAATAGAATAGAATAGAATAGAATAGAATAGAATAGAATAGAATAGAATAGAATAGAATAGAATAGAATAGAATAGAATAGAATGGAAATGGAATGGAAATGGAATGGAATGGAATGGAATGGAAATGAAATGGAATGGAATAGATCAGGTTGGAAAATACCTTCAAGATCATCGCATCCAACCTATCAACTAACCCATGGCACCAAGCACCCCATCAAGTCTCCTCCTGAACACCTCCAATGATGGTGACTCCACCACCTCCCCGGGCAGCCCATTCCAATGGCCAATCACTCTCTCTGTGTAGAACTTCTTCCTAACATCCAGCCTAAACCTCCCCTGGTGCAGCCTGAGACTGTGTCCTCTTGTTCTGGTGCTGGTTGCCTGGGAGAAGAGACCAACCCCCAACTGGCTACAACCTCCCTTCAGGTAGTTGTAGAGAGCAATAAGGTCACCTCTGAATCTCCTCTTCATTAACAACCTCACTCAATATTACTTAGTTTTTACAGTTTTGCAACATGCAATTACTTTCACTTTGAAAACAGGGAAATCGATAAATACGCATCTTAACTAGCCTGACCAAAGCTAGTAGCCAAGCTGAAGGGAATCAAGCAGTAGTCAATATCCAGGTTCATGAGGTCAACAGGTAGGTTAAAGTGTCATCAAGTTTCACTTCAAAACACATTTTGTACTTGTGACTGTGCTATTTCTTATCAAATCAGGATAGAATAGATACTGAGTAGTCATCAGTGAGTGATGATGATCAGCCATTAAATCTCCTGTAGGCATTAGAGATTTGCCGTTTATGAGTTAAGATCACACAGATGCCCCGTATCAGAGATTCTGGTGGTTTGCAGTGCATTGTTCCCTCCACCCGGGTGCGTTTCAGTTTCTCTTCCACAAATAAAAACAGTAGTAATAATAATAAAATAATTTTTAAAAAGGCAACGGGAAAAAAAAGCTTTAGGCATGCGCAGGTGTGAGGAAGATGCCTGTATGAATCTGTTACCCAAACTGAGATTCCTTGTTGCTCCCAAAAGCCTTTTAATTCACCCAAAAAGGCTTTCAGCACTGAGATGTAATTTGCGCTGACAGAAAAATAAGCCAGATACTGCCAAAAGCAGCTGCGTTAGCCTGGCTTTTCTCGCTGGAACCACCTCGTTCTTGTGCAGGCAGACCTCCAAATGATAGACTTTAAGCTGGCACCTCGCCTGCTGCTGCCCCACGCAGCAGCGGCTTTGTAGTGGCTCTGGGCCTCGGTGGGCTGGCGGTCCGGCGGGATCTCCACGTCCAGGTAGCCTTTGGCCACGTCCCAGCCGACACAGCACACCGAGGTGCCCGCACCGGCGGCAATGCCTGGGGAAGAGGAAGGGGTGGAGTCTCTGCAGCCAGCGGAGCACAGCGAGGAGCAGCCCTAGCTGTGGAAAGCCCATGGCGGGGCAGAGCTACCCTCCCCGCTGCCCGGCAGGCGCCGTGGCAAGGCCGCCGGCGGCTTGGCTCGGCTCGGCTCGGCTCCTCCCTGCGGCCGGCTGTCAGGCTCGCTGCTCGGGTGAGCCTCTGCTCGGGCAGCTGTAAAGCACAAGGAGCCCCGCTCGTCGTACCGTATCCGAGGGAGCCAGTGTGGTGTCGCCCATGTATGTCGACCGTTTCTATCTCGAGTGTTTCTTCAGCAAGCCTGCAGGATTTCACACCTGGATTTCTTTGCAGCACCGTGATGCTACACTACAGCAGTTGTTTTGGTAATACCTTGTGATGCTGTTTTGCAGATACAGTAATTCATATAATAAGAGATACTTCAGCCAATAAAGAATCGTAGCATCATAGTATCATTAGGATTGGAAAAGACCTCCAAGATCATCAAGTTCAGTCGTCAACACTACCGTGACTACTAAACCATGTCCTGAAGTGGCGTGTGTACACATTTTTTTAACACATCCAGGGATGGGGATGCCACCAGTTCCCTGGTCAGCCTGTTCCAATGCCTGACCACTAAGTAAGGAAATTTTCCATAATATCCATACCAAACCTCCCCTGGATCAACTTCAGGTCATTTCCTCTCATCCTGTCACTAGCTGCTTGGGACAAGAGACCAACACACACCTTCCTACCACCTCCTTTCAGGTACTTGTAGAGAGCAATAAGGTCTCCCATCAGCCATCTCCAGACTAAACAATCCCAACTCCCTCAACCACTCCTCAATAAGACATGTTCTTCAGACCCCTTGCCAGCTTCATTGCCCTTTCCTGGATCTTTTTCAGCACCCCACTGACTTATACTGTGGTGCCTCAAACTAGGCACAGTAATCAAGTTGCAGCCTCACAAGTCCCAAGCACAGAGGCACTATCACTTCCTACTCCTGCAGGCCACACCATTTTTGATACAGACCAAGATGCTCTTGGTCTTATTGGCTACCTGAGCACATTACTGGTTCATACTGCTCATACTGTGACTGAAGTGCAGGACCCAGCACTTGGCCTTGTTAAACCTCATACAACTGATCTCAGCCCATCAATTCAGTCTGTCCAGATCCTTCTGCAGTCTTCCTACCCTCAAGCAGACCAACAGTCCCTCCCCATTTAGTGTCATCTGCAAACTTACTGTGGGTGCGATCAATCTGCTCATGCAGATGATTGATAAACACATTAAACATGGCTAGTTCCAAACTTGAGTACTGGGGAACACCACTTATGACCAGCCACCAACCAGATTCAACGCCATCAAAACTACTCTCTGAGCTCAGCCATCCAGATGCTTTTTAACCTAGTGAAGAGTCCACCTGTCAAAGCCACAAACCACCAGCTTTTCTAGCAGAATACCTTCTAAGCTTGAGCGTGCTGTACTAGTCTTTAACAGTGCTCTAATATGGTTCAATGTTTGCATCAGATCCTGGTTCCAAATATTTTAATACATTGTTTAAAATTCATATCATACTAAGAATCCAGCCCATCAGAAACCCCTTTGTAATGGTACCCTACATAATGAGAACAAAACCATTTTCATTTCTGGATAAACAGGAGATCATTCTTTGGAAAGTACTTTACCAAACAGTAATGTCAGGTATTTCATTGCTATGTATTTTTGGTATGTGGCATTAGCATGGTTTGATCTCCCAGAGACCTGTTCCAGCACACGTTGCCCTGGCAGGATTAACATCTATTCCCTATTTTGTTTGTTCCTGTTACATAGTAACAGATGGAATGCCCATCCAACTTGGCTCAGCTTGCCAAGTCATGCTATTTTCATATAGCTACCTCAAGCAAACGATTAAAGAGTATATTGAGAGCTGCATCTTGCATGAGATTGAAGTAAATGGTAAACTACTTCTGGATTACTCTTCGGGCTAATCTACCATTCTAGTGAATGTAGTGTGTTCTAGTAGTACCAGATATCTGTAAACTCATTTGCTCAATGGCCACATGGTCTTGGATGATGGCAATTATCAGTGGGAAAGGTGGGAACAGACATTGCAAATGCCACAAGAGCATGAACACACCTATTTGAGGTGAGATGGCTTGGACTTTGATGTGACTTTCAGCAAAACTTCTAATTTAGTTTCAAACAGGTGTTTAGCAGAGTAGCCATGCTTGCTGAACACTAATCTTATTGTATAGAACACGGGTGAGCTTTTTTTTCCTATGACACTTTTCCTGTGTCAAACTTGAAAAGTGCTGTGCACACTTGAAGGTGTGGGTCTAAATTATCTCATTCTACACAGAAAAGTTCAACAGTGCCATAGCTGGCTTCGCACTTCCTTGTTTCTTGAAGTAATACACAGTAAAGGTATTGTACATAAAATTACTAGTTTCTGGATCAAAACCAAAACCACCCAACTTGCTCCATTACAGAATATGTACTTTAGGGACTCCTAAGCAGTTCCTCTTTCTTGCATCTGGCTTGACTCAAGAAGAGGCCCTCACTAGAGTTTTTGCAAGCAACAAAGGCAAATCCAAGATGATTTTAACATGGGCAAGTGTCAGAGAGCTGCAGTTTTATTAAGTGGATACAATTTAGCAACTGAGTATGCATTCTTCTTTGTGAAAACTTCCCCTGTAGTTACATCCTTAGCATCTTTCCAGTAGGAACATACATACTGAAAATAGTCACTGAAAAGGAATGGGTGAATCACCAAGGGCAAGTGGCGATTTTTCATGTCTCTCATGCTTTGGTTTGCAGGAACTGACTAACAGCAACTGAAGAAGTGATCTGTTCTCAAAGAATGACCAAGCAAAAAGACTGAGAGAAGAAGCACTATATTCCAATGAAGTAGTCAAATCACCTTTTTTTTGACATCATGGAAGGGCATGAGTGAGGCAGAAATCCTTTGGGGTTTCTACTGTTTCCGGAAGAATTCAGCTTTCCTTCTCTGGCTAGAGAGCTGAACAATAAAATTCCAACCTCATCACAGAAATGTCTGCTAGAGCATTCTGGGATTCTGCAATGTGAGTTTTGGAGCTGGAAAACTGTTTATAAAACTAGCCTTCAAGAGAAACAATGTCTTTATTCAGGGAACATTAGTCTGGAGTCTTGCATCCACCTCCTGAACTTGAGGTTGAAGATACAGCATCCACATCTCCAGGATATGCCTTCAAAAACCTCACAAATACCATACAATTATATATGCCTTTTTCTGAGGCAAATAATTATATAATATGCCCATGAGTTGTGATGCATCATTGTTAGGAAAAAATAAAGAGCCCAGATAATTCTGTTTTACAAGAGGAGATTAAAAGTATTTCAGTATTAAGTTTTTTTGGGGAATATTCCTCTGAAATTGTAAAAGTTATGAATTGTACTAATCAACAGAGCAACTACAACCTGTGCTGAAAAAAATTGTGATTATGTTCACAGCAGCATAATTCTGATTCACAGCACTGACAGTGGGGAATAACAAAGAGATCCTCTTGCTGTCGTTAAATAAATTCTCTATATAAACAAAAAGAAAACTGACATTTAGTTGTTTTATTTTTTTTCAATGTATATAGTGTACCTATCACCACACATTTTTAGGTACACCATAGAAATTTAAAAACACATAAAATAATGACCTGAAATGGACAAACTTAACAAAGAAACTCTTTGTGGTTCAGGTGTGTCAAACAGATTTTAAAAGTATAAATACAATTAACAGCACTAAAGCTATTTAGTAAGTGTTAAGCTAAAGCTATACAATCATTTTCCATTCTAGTCAGCCTTATGAGCACCTTGGTACCAGTTGCTGAATGGCTCCCAATTATTAATATATATCAACACCAGGTGTCAAAAACTTAAGTAATATGCAAAAGGCTTTTTTTAGTTTTCCGCCCAGCAGTTCTTTTGATAAAACGTATAATAAACAGAAAGGAGAAAAAGTAGTTGCTATTCAAGTTTCCGAAGGTTAATTACTTTGTTATCTATACTGTAAGAAATTCTTCAGTATTGTTGGCAGCTGGAGTTGTGGGACAAGATGCAGCCTTGCTCTTCCTATGCAATTTCTGATACATAGTCGGCAGAGCTGACAAAGAGAAGATGGTGTGGCTGCAAACAAAAAAGAAAGGAGTTTAATTACACAACAATAAAAGCTAGTTAGTACTTTTATTCTATAACAGTCTTTCACAATTATGAGATTTAAAAAAAAATTAAAAATCATATTTTTGCAAATTTGTCCTTTTCCTTCCTTCTTTTTCTTTCCTTGTTTTTTTTTCCTCCCCTCAAAGATGAAGGCTGGGGCTGCTGAAATCAAGGAAAAACTCAAAAAAGAGAAGTCAGGCCAGCAGGTTATTTGTGTTTTGAAATTAAAACCCTACTCCCAGACAATGTTTGATGTCCATGACATGACTTAAAACTGCAGGTTGTTTTTTCTTTATTCATAGAAAAGGTGAAGACGTGCTACAGCACCACAAGATCAACGCATCACTGCAACAAGAATAAACAGAAAAAATATCGTAAGATCCTGGACCACATTGGTGGTCTGACTAGCTCATAAGAATGCCTTTGTCCCTCTATGTCCCTTCCTTCCCTCAAAACAAACATGTTGCTGTTTCTCTGAGCAATAAAATCATACAAGTTTCATACCAATTCTTTTTGTCTTTATATCTTTGCTGTGACTTTTAGAAAAATCCTATTAACCTTAGCAATTTTGTGATAACCAACTGTTTTCAGAGGGGTTCAACAGCAGTCTGACTACAGAGATGTCTTCTGCAGCAGAAAATTAATCAACGCTGTTTGTCAGTTCACCTCCAAAGAGATGCCAGTGGTTATTGCAATAGTTTCTCTGCTTCTTTCCCACCTATGTCTAGTGGCTCATTTTAATGCCATTTGTATAAACAAATCCTGTTCCCTTTGGGATATTCTCTCTCTGAGGCAACAGACATTTAAGAGTTTTAAGGGACTCTGAAGTGTCGACTCCTATTTCTCAGGTTGTTATAATTCAGTAAAGAAAATTTAGAAAATTAAACTTATCATAGTTTTTGCTTACAATCAAAACAAAGTGTTTTATACGCACTTAAAAATATATTTTCTTAAAAATATTGGGACAGCTGGCCAAAACCAAACATATTTTTAATCTGAAATTGAAATACTCTCTTTCTTTTTAATAAGGTCTGTAACAGCAAATAAAATGTAGCTTTAATGGCTAATGGTGTAAACACCCAATAAACATAAGATGATACTTTTTCACCTTGTATGAATTCAGATGCTGCTTGGTCAACAGGCTTTGGCCTGAGACTAAATATTACTGGGTGTTTTTATAGTTAGAAAGGAATTTACCTGACTATTAATACACACATTTCACAAAGCACAATGTTAGTTTATATAAGATGGGTTGTTTGGAATTACTTTTGGGGGGTGGGGTGAGGTGTGGGGTTTTTTTAAGAATACAAGTTATAGCTGCAAAAGCATTCATGTAAAACTTACCTTCATGGAGGAGCAGCAGTCTCTCTACTGAACTGCTTGGAGCAGCTAAATCAACAGGCCTCTCAAAATCTGTATTTTTGGCATTTATATCTGCCCCAAATTCAAGAAGTAAGTTTACAATCTCTGTACTAGAATGTTGAGCAGCAGCGTGGAGTGGAGTTTCTAAATACTTTCCTTTCTGCACATTGGCACCTGGTAGGTAGATGTGCATAATGAAAACGTAAGAAAAGATTCATCAAAACTGTCATTGAGTAAAGATGATGTTATAAAATGAACAGAAAGAAATACACTGTTCTAGAATGTGAATTTAGCCACTTTATTAAATTCATGGCATAGCACTATAGCAAATGATATCAGTGTTTCTTTTTGAACCCATACACTTATCCTAGGTTTTAATACCTAAGCACAGCTTTATAAAAAGAAAAGTAAAATAAAACTAGGTTATGTGAGCATCACCATTGCCCTAATTTATAAAGTACATTTGGTACATGTTTAAGATAATTTGCACTACATGAAAACATACTTTCCTTATATATAATCTCATTGTAACCATTAATTCTCCAAATCCACAGAACTCTAATTATGTGTGTTAATAAGGAATTGCTAATTTAAATTTAAATGGACTAAACAAACTTGCAATAATGCATTCATATTCAAGAAAAAAATATCCACACAAGAGCTAAACAAAACTAGTTAGTATGGAAGAATCCCCCTTTTAAGTAAGCTGTTAGCCCCCCTAAAACTGAGTTTGCCTTAGTTTTCTAGAGTATTGAAGCAGAAGAAAACACAGACTTCTTAAGAGAGCTTTACTGATCTTGTGAGACCAAAAATTGGCTTCTGTACCAACTCTTGTCCCTGAATCAACAATTTTTGTATTTTAATTCCCAGTTAAGTAAAATAATTTAATATTATCACAGGCCTAGCAATTAGATTTTAAGTCCAAATAACTTACTGTTCTGAGTATTAACAATTTTAGAACACTTCCACAATATCATCCTCTTGCCTATTTGATTGTTTATTTGCTTTTCAACTTCTAATACATTCTCATAAAGTGATAAAATATGAAAAAAGTTCAGACTGATAGAAGTAGTGACTTATATTCTCAATTTATATACCCTTTTCTACCTTTTCTACTTTAGGACATCAACAATAAAAATCATGACATAGGAGAGTTAATCGCACAATGAGACTGACTCAACAAGAAACGTAACTGCTTAAACTCCAAATAACCTGCAATTAACTAGAAAAACAATTCTGGTGCAATCATGACAGCAATTACTCATTTAAACATTTTAATTTACTGTGCTGCAGGATACCGAAGCCCTGTACGTCATTACCTGAAAGAGAGTAAATAATTCTCTAAATCAGTTATGTCCCTGGACTTGTGCTGAAACAGACAGCATCCAATGTCTCATGTTGATTAAATAAATAACATGAATTTTAGGTTCAAATGCCTTTTCCCTTACCTCTTCCTTTTGCAACTTAGCCTCTATACCTTGTAAAATATCAATCAGGACATGCTGAAGAATGAAAAAGCGTGGGAATACCTTGCTATAAATTTCTGTTGAAATAACAATAATCACTATATAATGTTTTTTCCTCAAGGTTGATTTTTTATCTTTGTTTTTACTACAGAAAATTAACATCTACAAAGCTGTAGTAAATACTAAACATTTTGAACATCCATTTTTACTGGTCTTGCTTCCTTTTTACCCTCATATGCTTGCTATACCACACAAAAATGAAAAGCATGGGAAGTTTTTGTAAGAAAATATGCATCACAAGTAGAGCCCTGCATGCAAGGCTTCTAGGTTCACTGATGGGGCACAGCTCACTTCAAAGATGAGAACAGCATGCTTGTTTCATACACTAGTAAATCTTTAAGTCATGACATACCTGCATAAAGAAGCTTTCGAATACAATGGATCTGCTGTGAAACACATGCTACATACAGAGGTGTTCCTAAATGAGGAAGATCTTGGTCAACATCTATACCCCAGGATATCAGTACTTCCAGACATTCACTGTGACCTGCCAGTACAAAGCACAACAGAGTTTGCTTGACTTCAGTAGGCTGTCTCATAGAGAAAACTGGACACATTTCTTAACAGTATCATTGAGACATTCGTTGACTGCTCCATGTTTGTTCAGCAGGAAACTTTTTACCTCTGCTGGCTGCTTCATGAGTTGGTGAGGGAAGACAGGTCTCCCACTGAGCTTTGGCACCATACTCTAACAGGAGCTCAGCACATGCCGCACTGCCTCTTGAACAGGCGTTAAATAAAGGTGTGACTCCATCAATTGTTGTAGCATTCACCTAGAATATATAAAATCTATTTAAGAACAGAATCGAAAGGTCAATTTCTTAACAGGATATGGTTAGAATTTACATTAAAATACCAATACATAGCTTCGGTGATCAGTCCCTGTCCTCCCACCACACTCCTCAGCTGAAATGAGTTTAAAATTCTTGTTAAACTAAGTTGAATAAACCAAAATACAGCCGGAGTACTCAAAAGCACCCATTCACTTTTGGGCAGCAAATAATTTTCAAAAGTCACTGCACTTAGCTTATTTCATTGATACAAAACCCCTACATTTTGTGTAGTAACGGGATGCTAGGGATCTTCTTTCCACAGCACTGTCAAGACTGCAAAATCCATATTAAATCTGATCATTATTTGCCACTTTTTTCTGTAGTTTTAATCTCCAGGTCGGAGTGATACTCACAGGATGGAGACAAAGCTGATAGTACAGGCTCACTGTTTTCAAACCAACCTCGCCACATCACTGGTTAACTCAGTATGAGAGAATGAGGAGAGAAACTAGGCAAATTTGTGAGGGCTAATACTAAAGTGGCACAGGTATTAGGAGGGAGTTCCTTCCAGGACTCTGGCCTGTCCTCTTCCATGCACTCTCCCACAAACCCATCAGAACAACTAAAAGTACTAAAATATTTCAGACGGAAAAATGAGATTTGTTCTTCCATTTATAGTATCTACGGTTTTGTATCTTTAGAATTCTTGTGCTAGCTGATGTGGAGAGGAATTTGGTTTGGAAACTTTTTTGTTGTTGTTGTTTTTTCTTTCTGTAGTAACACAGACATATCCCACATGGTTCTCAAAACAGAACTGTAAGGACAATAAATATTTCCATCACAAAGATGAGAGATTTGGGAAACTATGCATTTTAACTCTGATGTCAATAGAAATGGTTCTGAAAGTGACCTGTAAACTCCTATTTTTGGGTCCCAGCCTGTGTGAGGAGCAGAGAAGAGCCAGTGCATTTTTGTACTCAGACTGAAGAACCTTAAAAGCACACAGGTGCAGTGTAACTAAAGGCATTATGGAGGTAAAATGAACAGGCTCCTGCAGGCCACTTAAAGCAAAATGAAACCAGTAGAGGGATGCATTCCATTATTTTGAAGAGAAATAATGTAATGAAATTTAGAGATAAGGCTGGTGACACACTGCAAGCAGATTCTCTGCAAGTCATTACTCTGTCCCAGTAGCTACCCATCACTTTTCTTTCACAGCTTTCAATCGACAGCTTATTGTAATTAAATAAGACCAATGCAATTGCAAGCAACAGGGCAATAGAGAGAAATACCAATTAAAAAAACCCCAAACTAATAATTAAGCAATATATTCTTCTCACTTAAACCAAGGTGAATGCTGTAATTCATATATACACACACATAAAAAAAAAAATCCCCAATCCCTTACATTTGCTCCTGCTTCAAGAAGAATTCTTGCACATCCTACATGATCTCCCAGGCAGGCTTCATGAAGTGGAGTTACTTGGTCAATTGTTAGTGTGTCTACATTGTACCCCTAAACAAGACATGAATTACACAAAGATCATACAAAAGCTATTAAGAGTAATTTCCTCATACTACTGTTTGAATTACTTACAACACAATAAACAGGCTTTAAATTCTGTTTGCAATGAATAAGCCTCCAGTGAGTATAAAAAGAATCTTTCATCAATCAATGTATGTAAGTGGCAAGCTTTTTTTTTTTTAAATCAGGAAAAGGAATAGGATTTACAGACTATAAAGATGGAAACAGACAGATGAAATGCATGCTGATAGCACAACAGACATAGAAACAATATGGAATATGGTGAATTCCAATTAGTTATATAGAAAAAGATTTCATTGTGTGGATAGTGAAAACCTGGAACAGGCTCCAGAGACGTTGGTACATCTGCAATCTTTGTGGTCTTTAGAACTCAGCAAGGCCCAAAGTCTGAACCGTCTTGTGATTCTATGATTCCCTAATTTAAGGTCTGAAAGACCTAAATCCCTGAATTTTGAAAAGAAGACAACACTTCTTAAATAGATAAAATCATCAAACTTTTGAATTTCCAATTTTCTGCAGTAGATGTTTGATGCTTAAGAAGTAATAAACTTTGGCTTTCATCAAATGTATTCTGTAGTAAAATTTTTCATTATTGTAGTAGCCAATATGAAAATACTGTAATATTGAAATTTAGTGGTTTACAGTCTCTGCCTTTTGCTATTAACAAAATACATACTTTAAAAAAAAAAAATACCTGGAATCTTTCCAGAATCTTTCCCTCAGCAAGTATCTTCCTGACAGTTCTATTTACCTGAGGGTTAAAGCTACACTGACTTACACCATGCAAGATGGGAAGACTCATACACATTTAGATACAAGTTTGGTAAAAATCTTTTTTGAGGATGGAAGCTTTAAAACATACAGAGCAAATAGTTTAAATATTGACTCATGTTGTATCATATAAATCAAAACTCCTAAATGTGTATTGCTCTGAAAAAAATCAAGTGAAAAAAGCATAGCAAAGCATGCTAAATCTGCATTAATAATCTATGATGACAAATTAAGTAACATTAAAATTGAAAGCAATATTAAGAATACAGCCTTCACCTGTGACAATAAAGTCTTTAGAGACAGAAGACGTCCTTGACTGGCTGCCTCATGCAGAGGTGAGCGATCTGCCCATGAACCTATATAATAACAACATTTATTGAGTAAACCATATGAAGTAGAAGGATTTTGGAATGCATAGAGCAAAGCAGAAAATATGATGCACAGAATGAAGTCCACTGTCCTATGAAGTTAAGTCTTCCTCTTTAGAGACTGTATTTCAAGTTTCTAGACAATAAAAACTGGTCTATTGTTACCTGTAAACATCTATAATAAATGATTATGTGGTACAGAGAAAACAAATATTCATTTTAGCAATCTGGTTTCATGCATCCATCAATTGTCACAGTTCCCACTATTTTTTTTTTGTGTTGTACAATTACTTTGCAAAATTATATAACTTATTTTTGCAGCTGGCATATAGACATTTATAGACCTCAACACATTGGTATTTGAACTTAAACCAGACATTAATCTGCCTGAAAAAGCTGATGTGTATGAAAACCAATATGGAAATCCTTATGCATCATGAGATTAATCTGCAGCTGGTACACAAGTGCAAGGAAAGAAATACAGTGAGGATCATACTTTAAAAAATTGCTATAGCAAAATACAATATTTAGTCCAAGTTCTCGTTCAAATAGGCTATTAGGGCTAAAAATAGTTAGATCTGCTTGTTGTAAAGGTTTGGCATTTATTTTCATTTATCACCCCCAAAAATAGGGGGGAAGGGAAAAGAAAAAGAAAACCATAAAATCCACAAATTCACACACATAACTTCCCCATTCCTTAACTCCCAACCCAGGTTCCAGAGTCATCCTATGTCTCCTGATGAAGAACCAGCCCTTTCCTCCAGAACTAGCCACTGGCAGGTCCCTTCTAGCTAGACTTCCCCCTCCAGGCATAGCTGATACCAATTTTTAGCATGCATTTTACAAATGAAGTTTTGAGAGATTGTGCAAGGAAGAACCATCTTCAAAATGTGTTAGGAATTATCAACATTTATTCTTGTTAGAAGAAAATCACAATAACTGTAAAATGCTAATCAGTCATGTGAGTTATATCCAGCCCTCCAACATCCCTGAAGAAGTGTAGAGAGAAATAGCTAAGTATGATGAATTGTTAACAATGGTAGATGAATTTCCAATGTTTGACTTTGTCAGTTGCAACAAGCTAGGACTGCCTGCAAAACAAGTTACTGCATGTTTATTTTATGTATGTGCACACACTGTTCCCTGTTGTTTTACTTAACCTTTTTACTTTACGTATATTGAACATAATATTTTGCAATTCTTATTGCTAGCCAGAATAACAGTTAAAACAAACAAACAACAAAACCACAAGAACACAAAACAAAGTGATTGGGTTTTCAAGGGGCGTTATACTACAAAAACCGAGCTGAGAAATATTAAAGTGCCCTGATTTAGATACAACATCAGTATTTTCTCTGTCATCTCAATAAGAATTATCCTATTGTAGGCTGGATTTGTACAATCACAATGAAGATTTTGACCACTGTTTACTTCCCTGATATCTGAACCAAAACTCAAGTCATTCTAATTCAAATTAATTAGATCACTGAAGTTTTCCTGGCAGCTGCAAAGTTCTTCAAAAATAAGGCTGCTTTTGAAGTACTTTTCCCCCCCCACTGTCTCTACAGATGACGACTCCTCTCTCTTGACAGTATCCTACTCCTAAATTAACAGGAGAAAAATATGTAATAGAATTGTTAAGTGTCATAAAGTTTTTAGGCTCATTAAATACTCTGGACATTTTTGTAGCTATGTATTGCTCTAAATAAAATAATTTCAATTCCCTCTTGTATTGTTCAGAAAAATATCTGTTAATGTTATTATTCCAGTGATATTTGAGAACAAAATGTGTTGTGTCTGTTTGTGAGCTCTGTTTTACACCTAGACATACCTTTATGCCCCCCATCTTCATGTAGAAACATCCAGCAGCAGTTTCTGCTCAATCCATTAAATACAAAATAATTGCATCATCTCTACTAGAAATTAAATCTGAATGTAAGATGCTGTAAAAATATTTTGTGCATACCGAGTTTGGGAAAAAACTTTCACATTCCAACTGATTTATCAGTAAGGACAGTAATTCATTGTAAGATACCACAAGGATGAGAATATGTTCAAAATAAATACATATCATAAATAAACATCAAAGGTGTCTTAAAACAAATTCTGTCTAGATTGCTGCCTTCTGTTAATCTCCAAACTTGCTATGTCTTCCTCCAAGCAAGCATTAACAAGAATCTAAATGAGGAACTTTTTTCATTCACTGTTGTGTGTAACAGCAGTATTAGCAAACAAGTCTGTTCCAAAACTGTTAATGCATTAATTCCCTACTAATGTTGTCTCTGACAGATACTGAATACAAAGTATCTCTAAATATATTTAGAAGCCACATTAGTTCCAAGTTCCCTAGTGTATAGTTCGCCAGAAAGTGCAACCTACATTGCTTTGTAAACACTAACTAAAGAATGCAGAAATGTATTCGCTGTATTAAGAGGCAAAGTTAAAACAAATTACAAAGTAGCATACAATACCTAAATCTCCATCTCCCCATGGCACTTCCAGCCAATTGCAATTATAAATTCTACTCATTTCTTTCACTCTGGAAAATAAAAATAAAAAAAAAAGTAAAAAAAAAAATAATAAATCTGTTCTTGCTAGTTGGGCCTGTGCTTAATATAGACCAGCTGTGTTTGGAAGGGCATCAGCAGCTCACTGTAATATGAACTTTCATTCTTCAACAAGCACAACTTTGAAGATACAAGTATAAACAAATCGCCAGTAATTTTTCTTATGCTAAAGGACTGTAGGCCTTTTTATTAATTTTTCACAGTTCTTTCTTTAACATAAAATCTTCAAAGTGCTGCCAGTATCCATGCATTTACCTCCCAGGACAGATGAACTGGAATTTCAACACACGAGAAACTCGGTGACATCAAGAGTACCTCAAGTGAACAAGAACTCAGGGCAAACTCCTTAATTTTTAACCTTGTGCAATGAGGCAAATTATTTTTATCTTTCAAAATCATTATTAGTACATAGATTTGTAAGGGAAGCATTGCCAAATGTTTCTATGTTATTTTACTACTTACTCAAAATAGACTTAGAAAAGAAATATGCTTAGATATTCTGAACATATTTCAAATGTTATTTGATCCATAGGCTGAACTGTGCTTCTTTTAGCAGTTCACTATTGCTTCAGTTACCCTCTAAACATTTCTTTGGTTGTTAAATTGGGGTTTTGACAACAACTCTCAAAAGTGAAAATCCCCCAAAATGGAGATTTTCAATTCTTACTTGGATCCATCTCTAAGTCATTAATATTTTCTTCATATTTTACTACAGACTTCACTCCTTTACATCCATCTGCAATTACCTGCAAGTCATTCTTGCAGTTATGATAGCAGTCAAATACTAAGTAAAAATATTTTCTTGAAAGTCACTAATTCCAGCTATCCCATCCTTTTGTTTTCATTTCTAAAAATTTGTGTAGTCTTAGACAGCGCCTCCCCACCCCACAAACAAACAAACAATCCACAAAACCAAACCAAACCAACCAACCAACCAACAATATAAAAGGTAGATTAAGAAGTTGGATTTTCATAACAAGGAGGGCTGGAAATAAAGTCTTCTCACTCAGTTCACTAGGGGAAGATTTGTGCCAGTGATTAGCATTATAAAGGTACTGCTCTAAGAGTAAATAGATGACAGCGCCATCCTCAGAAGAAGCAGTATTATGAGACAAGAACTGAAAATAGAAGCCTGCCACAGTTCATTATTGGGAGACGAGGAACAGACTATTTGGAAAGTGTTGTAGCTAATATTATTTCTGCAAAACTAACAAATGCTCTGTATTTAGCTCATTAGTGTTACCTTTTATTCCGTTAAGACATATTTTGAGTGGTAGCTGAAGCAGAAAAGCTGTGCTACATTATAGTCCCAAGATCACCAGGCTCATTTCACTCCGGTTATTAAAACTTCATGATATTTTGTATATATAATTGAGCTCTAACAGATTTTTACTGTGGCACTATAAAATGACCCATTTGTCTAAAGCCCTTGCACTATAAATAAGTGTGTCATCTACTTAATCGATGTTTGATGTTAAAAGCTATTGAAAAGAATCTTAAGGATTTAAAAGTTAGCAGATATGATTAGATATGACCAACAAAATAGAAGCCACTTCTTCTTCACAAGTGAAATTCCAAAGCAACAACACTGATGAACCCAAAAAGAATCAGAATTTAAGCTAGAAATCGTTAACATTTCTGAGAGCGAAAATGTAGTTCAAGTGGCTTTAAAATAAATTTCAACACTTCAAATAATCTTTAAAGAAAATTATATAATATATAAATATATACACCTATGCATGCAAAATATGAAACCTTGATTGGCTCAAACCAATCTTCCTTCCATGGTCTGTCATCATTAGACTTTCAAAATTTGGTGATTTAATTTCAAGTGCAAGTGTCAATGCCTTCCTAGACTTGAAAAGCATACAAAACAATTTATTTTACCACACAGCTCTGTTTACAGTGCACCACAATACATGACCACACATTAGTTTTGTCAGCCCAGTGTCATATTCTATGGAGTTAGCATGAAAATTATTTTGTGCCTGTGTATCTAGCACCATCTCTCACTCTTAGCTATGCAAACTACAAACTCACTATGACACTGTTTACATTCTTAATTATTTTTTTCTCCATGATATTCTCCCAGTAACAAAAGAGTGCTCCAAACACTTTGCTGAGTCTATCTTCACAAAATAGTGTGGATAGATGCTACTGTAACTAAGGAACCAAAAGACGAAAAGTTTTAATGCTCAAATTGTAAACCCAATCTCATACCCTATTTTTTTCCAGGACACTCAAACATTTGAGTGTACACTGAAAGCTTAGTTTAATTATGGTTATGAGAACTTTCAGCTTCTGAAATTTCAACCCCTAGGTAATAATAACCATGATGAGTCAAGGAAATTTTAAGTTAGGTGATAGGTCTTAAAACATGCAGGTGCCACAGCAAAGGCAAGAACTGAATTTTCCATTAGGGATGTTAAAACATCAACCCTTTTTCTCACTATCCAATAAATGCATTCTAATCTTTGCAGCATACAAAAAAACATAGGATGTATTTTTTCTAAGTATAAACATAACACATCCTCAGAACAATTCTATCATGTACATCAAAGGAAGAAAGGCATTTGTAAAAAGTACAGCATGTGGCTGTGTTGTCAGATACTGCGTTATAATGCATAAGAAGGTCAAATCAGCATGGCGGAGGCAACATTACTTTTAACAGTTCCTAAATGTTGAGTACTTTGGCATGGCAGTTTAACATACTTTTCTCACAGAAACATGGTCATTAAATGGTATTAAAAATCCTTTTAAAAAGCCCATAACAGTAATATCCAAGTATAGCTTGCTTGGTTCCCAACAGAAGTAGCATTATGCTATGAGCAGGCAATGGCAATGATGATGGCAGTGGCAGCAGCAGTTGCTGCTGGCCCTGTGCCAGGCCTTGCACACACAGCAGTGTGTCAGACCCCTTCATCACATGAAAGCACAGCAACCACTCTCCTGTCCATTGCTCATGCATGGTTCCATTTTTCCATCTTCTTGAAAGATCAACAACTGGCTGGATATTTTTCTATCTGAATGTAGGTTACAAACTCTGTGTGCCATAGTTAGAGTGCCAAGGTCTAAAATCATCTTCTAAATTCAGTAATCCATCAGACCCACATCAAATTTGATATGAGTACATGGAGCAGCTGGTAGTACTCTTAGGCTGTTATTTCCTTGGACAAGTCACTAGAAAAAAAGTAAAGGATTTTCAGTGGCCTTCCCAACTAGAAGGTGACAGAAAAGACATATGAACATTATTGGCTGGGTTCAGCCTCCAGATGACATCTGCCTGGAATAATGTTTCTCAAATGCAGTCTCAACAAGCAATTTTCCTCAAGGTGTGCCCAGAAGTCTCACTATTTTCCCAGTCTGCCAAAGACTAAATGCATCACATGGCCTAACCCTTAGCCTTCAAAGCAAGACCCAGCTGGGCAGCAAAGCTGGGCCTAGCATGCCTATCCTTGCCACATCCAGGAGACTTTGATCAAATAGCCCAGTGGATGACCCTCAAGTCAGTAGGCTGAAGGCCTTTTCCTAGTCTGACTCTATCCTTTTGCCCTTCTACTAAAGCTTACCACGACATACTCCATCTCCAGCATCACTTTTAGGCCATTTTCCATTTCATTATATACTCCATCGCAGAACAACTTTCTCACTGCTCTGCAAGGGCACCTAAGTAGCAACCCCTGGTTTGGATTCCTCCACAGCTGGGAACAGAGAGGGAAGATAGGAGCCTCCTTCCAACTGGATATTAGATATACCTGTTATTCAAGGGAACTGCAACAATCAGAAGCCTCAGCTGTAACAGAGATCTGTATCAGTAAATACACATGCCCAATTTGGCAATCACAACGAGGCCGTAAGTAGCAGAAGTGTGTTAAGATGGATTCTTCAGAAAATGTTACTTTTTGTATTTTAATGTGATTTGGAAAGTTTAAAAGTCTAACTCTGGCTATTCCTTTGTAAGTGGCAAAAGAGCACACTGAACCACATCAAGGGGTGGCTATTGTTAACATGGATAAAATTTCAGTATAGATTAGAAAATCTTAGGCCAAAGAGTGAACAGTATGAGGGCAAAAGACACACCGCTTATTAAAGCTGATGAATAAATACAGCCTTACAATACTACTGCATTTAATTACCTGGGAAGCTATGCTAACTGTTGCTCCAATTATTAAATATTGCTTAATTCTAGAACTAGCAATACTGGAAATGAGCAAAGGTATTTGAAGAGTAACCCTGGTTCCTAGAACATATAGCTTCATTTCACATGGTAAATTCATAATTATTTTTATGCACAATATATTTAATCTCTCTTTCCTTTCTCCTCCTTTCCTTGACTATGTTAACATTTCCAGCTTTAAATTTGATATTATATTATCCTGATTTTCAAGTTTTATTTCCTTTTTAGTTTTTTGGTTTCACATTGATGCCTTATGATGTGCAATATTAATTGGAATAACCAAAAAAAAAGTAAAAAATTATCAGACCCTTACAAACTGGTATTATGAAAATAATTGGAAAATATGGCACAGACAATAGCAGTCCAAAACATTTCTCATATAATAGAATTTGTTCCTCATTGCTGAATATGACAGTGTCCAGCAACTTAAATACCTCCTAAGTACTTCTCTATGCAATTACATCTGTCTTCAGTATTTTAATACAAGACAACAATTCCATCACTTGTAGTTTCTCCACTGCTTCCTGTTACAATTACATATCAAATTTTCTTTACATACGGAGTTATACATGAAGCTTACTCCCCCCTCCTTTTATTCCCCGTTGTAAACAATTAGCCTTCCGTATCCAGTTACCTTGTAACAGGAGAGAAAAAGTCAGGGAAGCCAAGCCTTAAACACTTGCATAAAACAAATAGGGCAGATAAGCATGAAAAAGGCATTTCAGAACAGATGATAAGAGTGTATAAAGAACAAAAATAGCTTCAACACACTTATGTTAACCCATGCAATACAATAAAGTGCCACTAACATAGCCATGCTATGCTATAGCCATTACAGCTAGGAAAAAGAAAACAAACAAACAAACAAAAACAACCACCCACAAACACACATAACAAAAACCAGTTTAGAGCTAGAACATCGTAAGCTGCATCGGTTTAGCATATTTCTGTACTTGGTTTCCGAAATGGCTGCTATACTAACCTTGGCTGGTCAGAATACCCCAGCTAGCTTTTCGTTTCACAGGACACTCCCCTATACTTTCTAGGCGTCTTTTGGGGAGATTCTGGCTTTGGTTTGTTGTCATTATTTCTTCATTTCTTGAAGAAAGCCTGTCTTTCATTGGTGCAGGTACTCTGCTCTGACGAACATCCACAGACTGATTGCTACCACCTTTTTTTTCCTCCTCTCGATTTTTCACAGAGAATCTTGCTGTACTTAGTGTAGAATGCCTATAACACTGAAATCCATTCAGTAACATTTACTAGCTTGGACTAGTGAGTACATGGTGGGGGAAGGGAAGAACTGCTCTAGCATTTTCTATTTTTAAAACAGAGAAAGAATCAGCTTAGCTACAGCATGAGTCTTAACTATTTACATGATTTAAATGGAAAAGTGTTGATTTTTTAATCATTTATCAACAAAAACAAATCAGATTCTTAAAGCATAAGTATTCAATGCATTGTTACTTGAATAACAAGCAACCTAAAAAAAAAAGAAAAATTAAAACTGCTTTATGAGAATGCAAAATTATTTTATTAATAGAAGGGATAATTATTACTGCATCAAGCTTTACTCATAAGTAACTTGCAGTAAAAAGAGATTTTGGAATTCAGAAGGATCCATGAAACTGTGAAATATTTCTGTGGGGGGTTTTTATTGTTGTTTTTCATGATGGTGGTTGGTTGCTTGTTTTGGGGAAGGGGGTTGTGTGGGTTTTTTTGTGTGTGCATGTTGGGGTTTTTTATGGCTTTTTGGTTTTGGGTTGTTTTTGTTTGTGGCTTTTCTATTTGTCTTCCTGTTTGTGGGGGTTTGTTTGTTTTGGTGGTTTTTTTCTTCATTGGTTGGTTAGTTGCTTTGGAGGGTTGTTTTTTTTTACATAGGGGACAATGTACTGTACAGCCACCAACTAGAAACTACATCTTCAATATATAAAAGCATAGTTTGACTAACAAAAAAAACTAACCAAACAAAAAAGATTAAAATATTTCACTGGTTACTTTGAAAGTGTGATCCAACTCTGCAAGTAAGGCTTTAGAGTCTTGTCAGAAAGAGGACAAGTAAGTTTGGTTTTTTTTTCTGTATAACAGCAAAAAAGAAGGCAAAAGATTAGCAGCAAAACAATTTTCTTTGTTATTAAGTATTACACTGATGCTACACAACAGAAGCCTGCAGGGATAAACAAGCCATGATAAAATTCCAGCATGAATTCCATAAAGAGGACAGTGATTTCTCTGCATCAGTAACATGTTAACATGCCACCTTTGCCTCCCTGCCACTTCTTTCTAGAATTTCCTCACTATCCTCTTCTACTGATATAAAAACTATCTCTTGCAGTTTTTTAAAAAATGAAATTAACATTTCTGGGGTTCATTAGTACTATTCCTTTCAGATACCTGTCAAAAAATTAAACCCTAAGATACTGAAATAATACATAGTTATTTAATGAAATGTTTTGCATCCTTGTTGTTTTTCATAAAGAGAAAAAACAGATGCAAGCTTATAGTTGTGTAGGGCAAGGGGTAGAAAGAAGCAAGAGCAGCTGCAAATTTCACCTTGAAATTACAGCACACGAGAACTGCCCTACTGGAATGGCACTCTTTACAGAACAGAAGCAGGTGGGCTACTGCTATTCTCACGAAAGAGAACAAGATGGCACTCTCACAGACTTTCTGCTGCTTTCAGAAAACTGTTCTGCTCAGGCTTTATCTAGCTGAATGAAATAGAGTATCTCAGAGACTGAAATAAACACTTCTACACATCCAGCAATCAGACTCTGAAACTTGAACAGAACTTTTGATAAAGGGCTTTTATAAAAAGTCCATTATAAATGTATCACTTTAATGCTAGAATTACTTGTTAAATTCTAGTGTTTTCTTCAAGTAAACAAATACTGGAAAATTAATTAACAGGCAAGCTTACTAACAATATGCATACACATGTCTGTGTCAGGAAGACAAGAGCACTGTTCTCCAAGTGAGAAATAACTGATGACAACATGCCACCCTCAAGGTAAAGGTACTAGTGAAAGATTGTCTATTCCAGAGACACTTGCCACTCACTATTATTAAGTTACTGTGAATATTTTCAAGGACATCAGAATGCAATATATAAAAATGTGCACTTCCCCCCCCCCCCCCAATGCTTTAAGCCAAAGATCATCCCATTCAGGACTCCACAAGCAACTTTTCACTAAATTCTGCTAGGCACAACCATTCATCCACCAGGCAAAAGCCATTAAAAAAAACCAAACCTCTATTGAAACAGTACATAAGTAAAACCAAAACACTAAAACCCAGAAACAACAAACCACAAAACCAAACCCAACCAAACAAAAAAAACCCAAATCAAACACAAACCAAAAAACCCCAGACAACGACCAAAAAACCCACAACAACCAACCAACCAAAACAAACAAATCCATGAAGTCAACAGCAGAAATCCTAAAATGTATTCAAAATATACTTGAGATGTGATATGCAGTTAAAACTGTGGAACAATACTGAAAAACCTGCTATTTTGCTTCCACCTCAAACGTGGAATTTCTGGATGATCTTCTGCAAGTCAGCCATCCATGCACTGGGTTGCATCAACCACAAAAATAAAAATCAGTATCTCTCAATCTCATTAGATAGTGAAACTATTAATATTTGAAACTACCTGGGCTTGGTAGTCAGATTCTGTTCTTCAGATTTTTCTCTGCAGAACACACTGAAACATGCCCAAAATCCACCATAAAACCCTCTAACAGAAATTTAAGTATCATAGTATGTAGAAAATACAGTAAGTCACTACTTTTTCTGTCTTGCCACACAAGCAATCAGGGACAGTATTTAATTACTCATAGAAGCCGTGCAGCTACCTGAGGGAAAGCAGGCAGGGGAAGGGCAGGATACTAGTCTGAGACTTAAGGAAAACTGGAAGATTTTACTGATGAGTTTGTAATTCTGAATTCATTTAGCAGACAAGCTTTAAATAAACCACTATGTTGCACATCAGTTCATAATTAGTTCTATTCAACTTTTACAGTGTAGGGGAGAAATTATGAATGGAAACTTTCAAGTGATTTTCTTCACAATCTTTTTTTCCCCCCAGATCTTTATTTTTAAAAACGTCAGTACAGTTTCAACCTTTCCATGTCAGCAAATAGCTCTACGTTTACTCTACAGAGGCAGCAGTTCTTAACAGGTAGGAATGAAAATGGAAAATTTTTGTTCCTCCCTTTCAATGGTAAATTCATTCCATTTTGAAGACTGTTCTTAAGGCAATAACAATGCAATTTGGGTAGCACCAAAAAAAGTCTTAATGAAAACAAGCCAAAAAACCCCAGACATGTTTCAATACATGATACAGGCCAAAGCACAACATTATGAACTCTAATAACAACCATTTATCTTTGGGAAAAACAGACAAAATTGTACTGTTTTTAAATGTCTCAGCTCAGCATTTGCGTGCAACTTTCCTCAAGCCAACTAACTGGCGAGGTGACTCACTTCCCCAATTCTTCTGTACTTTCAGATTCACTCTACTTTTATGACCAGGATTATTATGGAGTCGCAACAATTGCACAGAGTATGCCACACCAAATTCTGGGACAGGACTAGAAACTGCCTCTTCCTGCTGATGTCATCCACAAACTAAAACCATGAAGCTGAAATGGTCTCAGTCCCAGTACCCCAAGAGCTGCCTGTCGTTTGACATTTCCAGACATGAACAAGCAGAGGTCTTTAACGTTCCTCCCTGCTACAAGACAAGATAAAGCAAGTTTTAGAAATAATTATAGAAATGTGGTTACTGACAACATCAGAGCACCCTAAAAGGCTACAGTAGCCACTCTTACACCCCGCAGTGCCAACTCAGTGACAAGGAACTTAAATGCACCACAAAAGCACAGCGATAAAGCTCTAGGACCAGGACAGAGAAAGGACTGGAACAATTTAATTATTTTTTTTTTTCCCAAACATATTCATGCATAAAGACATACTTCATGGCCAATACAATGAAAAATCATCAGCAAACAGAAACTTGGGCATTAGCCAGGTGTCACCAGCCGAGTACTCAGTGCTCCACATCTTGACAAATGCCAGCAGATATGTACACAATATTTAAAATGTAATTAGTTATTAAGCATAAAATGACATTTCCCTATGCCACTATAAAGCACTAAAAAAGCCTAATACATACTCCTGCTCTTTATACAGTATCATCACTGTCCTTTAGCTGGAAAGACAAATTATTATTACCAGTACTACTACTAGGGTAGCAACAGCATGGATGGCTAGTACTTCCCCTGCCTCTTCCCCTGAGATGTTTCACAGTTGCTAGGCCTTGTGTCTATGGATGTTGGGAATCAGAATGGTAAGTTAAGAAAATATTAAAAATTCTGATACGATACAGGCATCTGCCAGCTCCCAGGGAAGTCAAATATGGAACAATGACACATCTACTACATTTCTTGGCTTGTGGATTTGCAACGTGTGCCCGCCAAACCTCTTCATGCAGACAGGCAGTGGTAACAGTTATTTGCTGGTGGTGGACTAAAGTAAAACAAATCACAGCAGTCAAGCTGATGAATCCAACCAAATCAGCTACCAAGTATACCTGGGCTTCAGATAGAGACAGAGAAGAAAGACACAAGGCATGAGACCAGAGGTCAGTATGGGAGTGGTATAGAGAACCATGAAGTGAATCTTCAGACAATTGGCATGAGACAACAGCTGTAAAGAGAGAGATCATATCTATTGCAAGAAAGACTAGACATAGCAAAGAGTAACATCCATTAGTGCAACAGATGCAGCATACCATAATGGATTTATGACCAACCAGCCAGCACTGCTGCAGTCATGAATAGAGTTCTGTACTTAGGCACGCAGTGCATTCCCCCGAAGCCATCATCACTGGCAGAAGTTCAGTCACAGCTTGCCTGCATTGCAAATGTTTGAAAACATTCTTTACAGGGAGTATGAATAGCAGAACCCTGGCCATAATAAATCTATGGCTGAGAGAAGGTACAGCATCTTCTGGGAGCTGTGCTATTTTGGTTTTGCCCTGTTGCCTTATATCCCACTGCTGATAAAAACCCAAACAAACAAAAAACCCCAAACCAAACAACAAAAACCCAACCAACCCCCCCACACACACACCACCAAAACAGGGCAGATTGTATGTTTGAGCTTTCCCCAGTACTGGAGTTTCCTAAAGGCTTTTCTTCAAGAATAGTTGTATTTAAGACTTTGCAATCAGATTGCTGCAGGATTAGCTTTTAAATCTTATCACAATGCATCTTTAAAAATCCAGCTTTTAATTTCGTGCTTGTTTGTAGTTCAAAAGTTTATTATTCATTTAATCCAGAAAAATAAAGACATCAATTGAAGGGGATTTCTGTGGTAGTAAACTTCAAAATGTGCACATTGAGCAAGCCAATAGGACCTAGGTTGGTGACAAAGTCCATCTTCAGAAAAGGCACATTGTTCAAGGAGGCACACAGTACTGACTGTAAAATATAGCTTGTGGTAAATGGTCTTTTTAAGGAGCATCTGACATACAAATACAGATATAAGTATAAAAACAAACAAGCAAATAAAAAACCCAAAACAAACAAAAAACCCAAACCACAGAGAAATACACATGACAGGGTATCTCAGTTCCTTTCAAATAAGCAAGTATGCAAACAGGCTTTATCAGATATATTCACTAGAAGTTCCCGTGGCCTCAGAGATTTTCTTTAAGTTAAGGGAAGATTCAGTGCTTGGGTTTTGTTGCTGGAAATAGGTCAGGGCTCTGGCCATGTCAGACTAGTTGCATCATATAACTCTCACCAAAATCCCCTTAAGATAGATTATGTTCTTCAGAGGAGAATGGTTCTGGTATCTTGTTAACATGTGGTGTCACCTACTTCGTTCTAAGCAAGTGTCCTCATGAGATTTTGAAGTGTAACTCTTCCTTGGCAGTTATTTGTCATAGTAGGCAAAGTTAGCATAGGAGAGAAGGTGATGAGCTCCATCAAAAAACATCCCTTCTGAACTTTCAAAAAGGAACATGCAGACTATCTTAACTATTTCTTCACCATTAGCTTATGTGCTGCATATTAAAATAAAAGCTAAATGTGGCACCTTACACAAGTGGTATGGTGAGTAAGTATGCCATACAATATTCCTGTCATTACTAAATGAATCTCCATTGTATCCAGGAAGCTAGTAAAGGTCTTATATGTTTTTTATTAATAGAACTGTGATCTCTGTGGAATGCAAGTTGAGAAAATGCCTCATGCCCTATCTTCTCTACCTAACAACTGTTGCTGAGTGACATTATCAATTGCAACTTGTTAGAATAAAATAATAGGAAAACCTTCCTCTAATTATTCACTACGACTCAAAATGTAACCAAGCTTTCCAAACAGCAGATCTCTAAGACTGAAACATAGTATTATTTCTCATTTAGGGGCTACATTTAATGGACTGGTTTCTTGGGTTCACCATAGCAGTGTTCAGTGTACATGAAAAAGAAGGCAACACAAGGCATCATGCTATCTACAAGCCTTGCAATCCTGAGAGGACATGGGGACTCCAGTCTTGAACTACCACAACCCCATGAATGGCTTAATTTAGAGTAACAAGGAATAACTAGTGTACTGAACATTCCTACCATGCCATAGATCATAGATGAGTAGCTTACAACTTGCTATGTTCTTTCAGAAATAGGCATTTTTATATATATATATATATATATACACACACATACTTAGAAGAAGCGAGGACATATTCATCTCTCTGGTTCTGCAAAAAACAGAGTATTATATGTTTTGTGAAGCTGTACCTGGATACTATAAATACAAATTACAAATACACATTTTTGCCTTCAAATAACTTTCAAGCAATACTTTGAAATAGTAGTTATGCATAAAGTAGTATTCCATGAAAAAAAATCTGCAAAGAGTTGACAAAATTAAAAACTAGGATATTAATCAAAAACACGTTGTCAAAACTACCTAGCTTGCACATCAAATCCCAAGTACCCATAGAAGTACACAAGTAGTCATTTGTTATTTATGCTGTAGTAACTTATGTAAAGTTATTCTTTCATAAGAAAGTTCCTCTATACCACCTTCTGCTTGTATCTAAAAGCATTTTGACAGTCAGGGGCTATCAAATTTAATTTTGATAAAATTGACTTTTTGCCTTATAAAAAGTATATGAACAAGAACTATACCTCCTTATATAAAAGTTGTCTGTATTATCAAAGTATGAACAAACCAAACTCTTAGCAGTATTTGTAAGCAGAGTTTATATTTTTCAGACCCAAACCACCTGACAATGAATTAACTTTTAAGATTTGTTACACTTTTAAAGTCACTTCACACCACAGCACTACTACCTCATTCTAAAGCAACAACTATAAAACTCAGCTGAAGCTCCAACTCAGCACTTGTTTTTACAGAGCACTTTCATGATGTGACCAGCTAGGTGGTAAAGGAGGAACAGTCTAAAGGTTTCTTTGCTGGTTTGTAGCCAGCAAACCCCATATAAAGGGCTGAATTATTAACACTTCACAGGTCTGGAAACACAGTGAAAAAAGAAACCTTACTGTGCAGATCACTGTCACTCCAGATAGACTACTATGGAGCTAATTATACCCAAAGATAATTTGCAATGGAGTTCATTTTTACAGGTCAGTTTGTAGGACACAGAATTTTAAAACTAAATAACTATGTATGTGGTGTGACTTTTTCTATAAAGAGAGAAATTAATAGAATGTTGACTTTGAATTCTCTAGCATAATGAATAAATATATGCTCACTTCAACACAGTAAAAAAAGAAAAGCTAGGCACCATAACATTTTTAGAACACAGATATAGTCCCTGATTGCAAAGCACTTAGCTCTAAACAAATAATCAGTCTTTTTCAATTCAGTGGGGCAAGGATTCATAAATGTTTACAAAATCAATGCCAAAGCTAAAAATAATCCTGTCAATAGTAGAATGACTGTATTTTTTCCCCCCATTTAATTATTTTATTGTAGCAATATCACTCACTTTACTGAAGAAAGAATTCAATTGTGATAATTTATTAAGATATGGGTCTTTTAAACACTTTAAACAAATGTAAAAGGCCACTGAGTTCTGTTCTACATGTGATGCTGTTCAGTTTTTTAATGCTGTGGATGACAGGTTGTCATACTTATTTTCATAAAATCAGTAGATGACACTAAGCTGCAGGTGCTGCAACTGCTCAGAAGGAAATAATTCAATACAGACTTGAGAAAAATGGAAAAACTGTCCAATATAAAAAGCATGAAGATAGTTGAAGGCCTGTACACAAAGGGTTACACTTAGAAAGAAAAAAAGCAATTGTGTAGTACAGTGATTCTGTTTTAACATGGTGTTTACAGTAGACTACAGACTGTATCCTTAGTAGTTTACCAATTGGGGGCAAGGGGAAAGATACCAAAAAAGCATCATGCCAGAAGGTACTACATAGGGTATCACATATATGACATGACATAACTGTTCCAGTTTTATACAACTAATGCTTCCACTAGTTGCACTAATGAAGTCTCAGCTGGAGCACTCTGTTTAATATAGGGAATTAGACATCCATAAAGATGTCTACAAACTGTATATGAGCTGGCACAAGTCCAAAGGAGAGCAACTACAGTAATTCCAGGTCTAGAAAACAAGATGTAGGAGGACAGACTAAGTTAAATCCTTCTTTCTTTATTCTAGAAAAGATAAGAACAGTAGTGTTAGGAAGATGCATGATAATAGTCTTGAAATTGATTACTTTATATACATGGAAAAAAAATTATAAATACCATAAGCATATCTTATGTATTTAGTTTGCAGAAATAAAGATTTAGGTAGATCTTGGGGGGAGTGGGAAGCATTCCAGTGATAGAATAGCAAAAATTGCAACTGGTTGCACAGAGACATGGCAGAAATCACTATTACTAAGCACTTTAAAAACTGGTTGGATGCTGAACACTGATCCAGCTCTTCTACTTCAATGCCATATACACAGTGTAGTAATTTCTAATTAATTTTTGGGATACTATCCCTATCCAGTTGTTCACATATGAGAGATCTAAAGGAGAGATTTAACACAGCAGATTGGTGACTATCCATACCAGAGAGAAAATATTCCTGAAATATTGAAGAACAAAATATAACCTGTTTCCTCACTAATACCTAGCAACAGGACCCCAGTAGGCAGGTAACACTGGTAAAGCCACCTCTGTATTCAATGAAGAACAAGTCATGAAACACAGTCATGAAATGTGTCATCCTGGGCCTCAAATTTTGTACTGATCTATGTATGATAAAAGGAGTTCTACCAAGTACTGCTACTCAGTACCTAAAAGGTCCTCAGTTACACAAGACCTTAGTCATGTATACAGTCACAGAGGAAAGGCTTATTTTAACTCAAGCGCTCAGTTCAGTAAACATGAAATAATGCCTATGTCTAATAGAACATTATTTCCAACAGCTCTTCTTCAAAATTACTCTATCCTTGCCAAGCCACTACAACAGCAAAAAGGTAATTTTGCAGTATTTCAAGCAAACTGAAACACCAGCACTACCAGAATTTTAAGACATTGTAATCAGGTTAAAACTAAAAAAATGAGCATTTCCTCTAAGTAGAATTAGTTCTTGAAACACTACAAACTTCAATTAGGCAACGACAGGCTGCTCTCTTCTCTGCTGAGGCTTCTCTATTGCTTAATAAAAACACACAACATGATCACTAAATAGGAGGACCCTCAAAGTTTAATTTTGTCATCTAATGTTACAAGCTGTAACTTCAGATTACTTATTGTACATCTTCTAGATACTACACTGAACAGGATTTTGTTATATGATATTGTATGAACTCTACTGAGGTATCTCTGCACTGCATTTCACAAACCAACTAAATCCCACAACATGGCGTGAGTTGAGCCAGTATCTGGCTCCCTTACATAAACATAGAACAAAGATATAGAAAAGATGAGATAAGAGTCATTTTGAGGACCCTTGTGTGCATCCCAAATAGCAAGGGCAGGTCCTGTTAATCATGCCAGCTGGCTGAATTTGCAGATAATGTCACATTAGCTGAACTTGTCCTTAAGCCTGTTCCAAATCCAAACACTGTGAGCTGGGCAGTGAAAAAATTAAGACACATTGGTGCCGAATTGGAAGAAGTACAGTTTAAGCATAAAACAGTTGTATCAACTATTTTCTTTCAAAAAACCTAGCAGAAAATCAGAAACTCTACCATATGTTTGAGTCTTTAAATCAGCATACACCTCTACTAGCTGAGCAAAACACTAATCTATATAAAAGTGATTGTTTTTCAAATTTTGTATGGGCCAGCTACTAGAATGCTGAATATACCTTCATTCAGATGTAATAGTTCAGACATTTGAAAAATGACCAAACTAAAGACTTCTGGATTCACCAACAGGTAACACCGTAGAGACTATTCTGCTTTCCAACCTGATTCACATTATTCGCTTCCTTCTAGTTTTTCCCATTTTTATCCCTCCTTACTCAGATTCTGTGTCAGTCTCTCCAGAACAAGCTGCCTAAGAGCTAACCAGTAGTTTTTGACCATAAAAACCCCAACAATACAAAAAAAAAAAACCCAAACCCAACAAACCCTTGATTCCAAATGAGAGCTACCACATTCACTGCAAGTGTTTCTGCCTATGGGACAGACAGTCCATCCCATTGTACTGTGGTTGAATACACACACAGTAAGAGACCCCTACATACGTACATATATATACACAATCTGTACACATACACACAAACACAGGTGAAGTATTTCAAATGATGCGATCAACATATTCAGATGTAAAAATCCTGGGTTTCAGAACAATTATGCAGAGAACACATAATATAAATCCTGAAGCAGTTAATACCTGGTTCAGGATCTAAGCCTCTGTTTGATTTACAGATTGAAATACACACAAAATGTCTAATTTTTGTCTCAACGTTGAACTGAAAAGATATCTACATTTGAAACTGGGTCTGTCTTGTTTCTACAGTTTTCCCTTAGTACTTACCCAAGGACAAGTGGTAAAAGTGGTGAAAGGCAAGACAAGTCTTCCTGTTCCTTCACCTAATTTGATGTTATCCCAGAATACAAGGAACATCAAAGACAAGAGAGGAAGCAAGGATCCCAATCTGAGCAAAAACAGGCTCAGTCATGCACTAGTATACCATAAGTGAGAAGAGAGAGTTTTCTGCATTCTGTGACCCAGAAAAAAAATTGAATGAAAATGGTACTGGTTCATCACAGATGAGATGGGGGAACAGTCATGCCTAGCTCTGCCAAAGTTCTGCTTCAGCAAAAAGAAAAAGGAATTTTCACAGGAGCTTTCAACCTAGTAAAATTTGATGGGTTTATTCTACATAGATGTCAATAGCTCACCCTGAAAAACAGCAAGCTTCCTGATATATACTGTCACACTAATTCAAAGTACATAGGGACTGTATCTTCTCTGATAAATTATTATACAAAAGTTTTAATTCAATTAAGAAATAATTCTCGGAAATATCTAGAAAAGTTTTGTAAAGTAAACACATCTAGTGTGGAAAATTTCAACTACAAATGTGTAAGCTGGGGAACCTTAGAAGCAATTTGGAAAACTGTCTAAGATTCAGAAGTACTGGCAATCTTAAATACAGCCATCTGAAGCATAAGCCTCTCTCTTAACAGGACATTGGCTGCAATATTTCCGTTATATTTTGAGCTCAATAATCTATAAAGAACCCAAAAAGCCACAGCAACAAACAAAAAAAACCCCAAAACAAAACAAAACCAACAAACTAACAGAAGGAAAAAAATACTCACATATGTCATTTGACAAGCTGAATATAAATGATGCTAGCAGACAAATAATTACCTGGGGGGGAAAAAAACAGTAACAACAAAACCCCCAAACAGTAGTGATAAGATAGTAAGTACAAACATACCTTGTCCTTGAGGAACCCCATAAAACTCAGCAGCAATCCTTGCTGCTTCCTTACGGTTTCCTTTCACAATGTAGAAATGACTAAGTATAGCAAGGCTGATTTTCACAAAAAGTTTAAAACAAAAAAGGCAAAGTATAGTAAAGTAGACATTGGATAGCTGCTGGGCAAAAGGGCGACTCTCTTCTATGACAGTCATTGCTGCAGCAAAATCTCTCTCAGTGTTTGGGCAGGGCTCTCAAATGTGTTGATAAGATCATATGGCTCCAGCCACGCACTCATGGGAACAACTGGTCCTGAGGAAAGAAAATATCAGCTGGTCATGATGCTAGCTGCTCAAAATATGACGATTATTTATACTGTACATAGTCTCGAGTTCACTACCACTCCTGCTAGCCTGGTGATATTCAAGTGAGACGGAATATAGCAGACACAGGCTCCTTGGTACTTGGTCCACTTTAAAGGTCTGTTTCATTCCAAATTCTGCATTTCTAATTAATTTATTTAAGCTATTGATGTATGTTTAAAAATACACTGTCAAAAGTATTAAGAACTAAACCACATACTAAACCAGGTAACTCTGATAATCAGGTTTTGGTAAGTTCTCCTGCTTCTTAAGTACAATTGGTCCTTTGCGTTACTTCATTTTATGTTAAACCACTATTTTTTTCTTACAAAACTAAACCCACATCAGTAAATACTTGAAATACATATTAACAAAGAAACAGAGACTTAACATATATCAGCTTTGACAGTCTCACAACATTTTATTCAGGCTGAATGTGTACCACATTATGGCTTATGGCATTGTACTAAAAACAGACTATAACAATTAAATGTCTAGGTATTTTTATAAATAAGATCACAGAACTTCTAAAATTAAATTAATTAAAATGTAATTAAAATAAATGCAATAGTAAATACAAAATATGGAAGCTTTATAATGCTTATGATACACATTTTGTTGCTGTACCATATTAGTTTAAATCTATGACGTGACAGGCTTTATTTCTTGGCCAATTTTAAAGAGGGGCAGTCTGAATTCCTCAGATTATTTTATTTTTTTTTAATTAATTTGCTTATGTACCATAAAGTTGTTATTCATAGCCAGGCAGAAATTGTTCCATTAGTGTAATTGCTGAGTAAATAACTGTGCCTGAAAAGGTACAAACGGAGATGCTGCAGGACAGAACTAGATTCCTAAGTAAGCTATAACCCTAAATAAATGATTCTGGCAGCACAGGAAGAAATCACTGGTTTTAACTACATTTTTAAATAGTCTAGCCACAGTAATCTTGAACTGAAACATCCTTTCTATTCTACCCTGGATTCTTTTGTTTAATGGTCAGAAAAAAACATTTTAGAATGTTCACAACCGCCTATTGGAAACAGAGGGTATGACCCAAATGCCACTGCATCCACAGGCTCCCGACTTCAATGAACAGGATAGCAGACATTAAGGATATAATACAAAAGCATATTTCTTAAGGGAAAGTGGCAAAATAAAGAACATTTTATCATCTGGCTCCAGGAGTAATTTATTAGTGTAAGAGAGTGTAATGTGCTCTAAAAACTGCCTTCAAATAAACTTATATAAATGAAAAAATACATTAATAAAATGAAATGTGCTTGGAAATATCAAGATTTTTGACAGACAGAAATTGAACTGTGCTTAAGATAAACAGATATTCAGTCTTTTTCTTTGAAAAGTAAAAAAAAATCCACATAAAAATCAGAAAAGAAACCAGAAAATTCAATTGAAATGCAGTTTAAACTGTAAACTCTATTAGCCTATGAAAAAAACATACACATTTTCTGCTAAATTTCATTTATAGACATTTACTCATCCAGCCAGAATAGGAACTGCTCTCCACATACCATCGTTAGAAACAAGAGTACTTAAAATACCAAATGAAAATCCCTTTTTATATTTGGCACATTGTTATCTGACACTGAATTGGGGTGTCATGCTTTCCGTAAGGATAAATAGGCATTATGTTCTCAGCCATCCCTGCCAATTTCCGTTTCAATCATTAATACAAATTGTATTTTCATAACACATCCAGTGTTGGAATTCCTTCATCCACATTTATACTAGTGTTATCAAGCTTAATTCAATCAGTCCAGAGAATTCCCCATTTATCTTAAGTACCTGCTTTGCAAATTTACTATGCAGAATATGCAAGAATCATAATTATCTCATGGAAAACATTTTTCTTCTTAGAATGTTTTCCCTAACTGTTTTTCATTTCTGACTCCACACTATGCCATCCAGTAACTGTGCTTTCTCATCTGGACTTCTCCCACATTTTGCTAATTAACAAAACAGTCTTTGTAAAAAAATCCAAATAGCAATTACTACAACTAACAGCTGGAGTTAGCAGCGCGCAGAGTCAATCTTCCTCTTAAAAATACTGTTTCCTGCTTGCAACTGCAGTAGATAAATCACTGAAATTTCTCAGTTGTTACATTGTCTTCTTCACATTGGCTTTTTCTCTAAAGGGTCAACAAAAATAACAGAAACCTGTTCAAAATTAAGGCTGGGGATGCATGTAATATTTTCTATGTGAGCTTTCAAATTTGTCATTGATCCATAAAAGTTCTACTTTTAGAAACAAGAAAACTGAGCAGGAGGTTATTCCTTTATTAAAGTTTGTCTGCTGTCCCCTCAAAATTTTCCCTTCTTAGCTGTAAACTACATACAAATAAAATAAATAATGAGTTTTGAGAATTTAATTTCACATATGTTCGTAAGAAGCTGACAAAATTATGCCCTAATGATATTTTTGCTTCTTTAAAGCTCTCTAATTTACATGTGCCAGCTCAGCTGGAAACTCCCAACTGCACAGAACAACCTAGTTTATCTTAATCCAAGGCTCTGCTGTACTAAAGCCCTGCCTATAATTGCCATTACAGAGTGTTGGCATACCCATGCTACCAGGCACCCAGTCATGGAAACACAACTGTTCAGGTATTAACACTCACAGGGCATTTTGGAAGAATCAACAATGTGAATACTGAGACTTGCACACAAAATTGCTGAAGCAAGCCCATGCAGACTAGAACCAGGAACAGAAAGCTAAAGATGTTGCAAGAGAAATCAGAAAGTAGAAGCATAAGTAAATTATACTGATTTGAGAGTCAATGTGACACCATTAAAGAGTGTAAAAAAACTGACATGATATGCATTGCAAATTTTCTATTGCATGGCAACATAAAGCAATTGGAGTCTGGTCTAGCAGCAGCATAGAATACCAAGAGCCTCCAAATAGAAATGTATTAGCAGTATCTTACAACAGATAACATTAGAAAAATATCAGATCACTGAAAAGAACAGTGGCTTAATCCAGACATTTATATTTTCTCTATAGTTTTGACTTTGGGAGATGAAATTCTCCATCTCATTTTCTCATTTGTAAAATGGGTTTGAGTAGACCATTCAAGAGGAGTATTCTGAGTATTTCATTACTATTAACAGAACACAATACCGAAACTAATTAGGTAGCTAATAATTTTAATACAAAATTTGGATATACCTAAACAAAATACTGACCATTCATTCAATGGCTCCGAAATGGACAGCATATAAAATTACTGTAACATTTCAGGCTTTATCATAGCACATAGCAAAATGGCATGAACCACACTGCAGATAAACATTAGGGTTTTTTTGTTTTAAGAATACAGCAGTACTTAAACATAGTGAACACTAAGAGCACAGTAAGACAGCTTAATATACTAGCATATTCCCTGCAAATAAAACAATACACTCATTTCTCTGGTATGCATTCCCCATTTCTGGCAATTAGCTATTTTAATACTAAAACCATTTTTAAAACTACAAATGCTGAAAATTTATGGTCTTGAATCCTGGTTTTGTGCAGCTTGGTCAGTTACCACTCCTAAAGAACATAACCAGTACACTCCAGATAGAAATACTGTAATTTATAATTACTATAAAAGTGGTTTATTTCATTTCCAGTGCTCAAAGTAGCCTGCCTTTCAGTGTTTTACTGTGTAGTGGCCAAGTGCAGAAAGAAAGCACTCAGTGGCTGAATTTGCTAATTCAAAACCATTTGCCTATAACCTAAGTAACTTTAAAAAAAAATAAAAAATACATTCTATCTTCTGTGTTCAATTATATAACCACATTAATAAACTATTTTCTTCTGTCAGATTTCCCTCAACACTCTAGAAGATCAGAGTGCTTCATTTTAAGTAAGCCAAGAGACAAGAAACGTACCACAACAGATATATAGTCTTTGAAAACAGTTTTTATTACTAAAGACTTAAAAACCCTTACAAATATTATTTCTTTATAGCATATACTGTGTTAAGTTCTGGAAAATATACTTCTAATTAAATCTTTTAAAGTAATATCCTTAAATTCGACTAATACAGGTTGTAGAAGAGTAACTATACTCACAGCACAAATTCTGTTACAGTTAGTCTCAATAGTTTTCATCAGTATTTTGCAAATGCATTTAAATGTCTGAAAGTAAAAATGGGTTTTTTTTTAAGACAAGCTATGTAATGCCGTATAAGGAATTATTTGGATGGCATTTCATCTGCCTGTCTTTCTCCACATGTAAGAGATTTGGCTAAAAATACCAAGAAGTTAAGATAGTTGTCCTGGTTTTTAAACTTCTGCCTAATAACAAATATAACAGAAGATCATTTAAGGAAATGGGATGCCAGGCAGAGGAACTGGAAGAATTAGGTGCTCTGAAGAATAAATTATTTTATAAAACCTACCTAGAGAAACTTCTGGAAGAAGGACTTCAAAACGGAGAGAGTTTAAAAATCAGGAAGATGCCACTAGTTTTAGTAACTTATTTTTGATGTAGGCACATAATGCTTGATAAAGGCCTAAAAAATTCTGAGAAGCCTGAGCTACTAAAAAGGCCATGACTTATTCAGCATGAATAATGACATGCAGACTTGTATTTTAATAGGTGGATGGGATGCTAATATTCAACACTTCAACTTTCATCTGCTTCATACACAGTTAGTGAATGCCGTTTATGTTATTTCCTCCTCACGTATGTTCTTTAAGCAGTTTTTTCTACCACTTTCTAGCCAAAGCATTTAAACTGAATAAATCTCAACATAGAGCAACTATTTCAATACATTCAACTACAAGTCTAATATAAAAAAGTCCCTGCTACCAGCAACACTATCGTAGGAGTATGCTTGATCTGCTTTGCCAGTTGATCTAATCACAGACATTAAAGTTCTGTACAGAAGGAATGCAGGTGTAACTGACCTGCTTACAAGTAAATTCAATCTAAGTTCTGCTAAGAAACACAGCAAGTCTGTCGTGCAGTATTGTTGCAGTCCTCTTTGGATATCTAGTATAACCCAATTTTTAAGAGTACTATAGAAAGAGATTCCAAAATAAGTCATGTGCATACTTGGAGACAGGTCTAAAACTAGAAACATGTCAGACAGCAGGCACACACAGCCTGCTGACAGACAAACTTTAGCAAGTCTTGCCCCCTTGTTAGTTTTAAAAGTTACCACCTCCAGTTGCCCATTCCATTCCCCAGCTAAAGGCTCCTGACCCTTTTTCTCCCTTCCTGGCAATCAACAGAAAGGAATGTGTACTGATATTCAGCCACTTCACAATCTGGCAATGTAAACTTTTAGATGAGTTTAAACTAAACTGCTAGACTTTACAATGAAAAAACCCCATTCACATCCCCTACTACTCATTCTGTTACACAGATAGTAACCTCTTGTTAAAAAATAATAACAAACTATAAGAGAGGTCAGGCTGCCTCTTAATAAGGGTATTTGTGTAATTTTTGATGGTTCAGTGTACTGGTATACAACTGTATCTGTGAAACTTTGGAGTCTCCCCATTCTGCATTTCTTTGGATAGCTCCTTTCTTGGGTCCAAACAAATGTATTCATCACAAACCACATTTACAGAACTTAATAGATTCCTTTTCCATCAACTAACTCACCCTCTTGCTTAGGTATGTGGTATTACAGCTACTATGCTTTCAAAATTTAAGCTAGCTTTACAGAACTGACTTTGCTATTTCTCATTCCTCTAGTACAGTGCAGCCATCTTTTCAATCAAAATTCTTGTAAATGAACTTGGTATTTTTGTATTTTTTACAATTAACCTTCTCTTGAATGAACTGCAAGTCAAGATGAGACATGTCAACTATTCTGAAGTGAAAAGTCTGCTCAAAGTGATATCTGAGTTCTGAATATTTTCAGCCACCAATTTGAATTCCTTCCAAAATTGCTTATTTTATTCTACATTGCAGTCTGCCTTTTAATTCTTTAATTGATTTAATTGCAAACTCTTTCTAAAAACAGTTAAATCTTATCTGTTGCCTTCTACTTTATACCTCCTTTTTTCAGACTTTTGCCAGGTCTTCTGTTTGTCTTCTTATCCTCCATACTTTGTAGATCCAAACTGAAAAACTGGAGGTGAGAAGACGGTTAGAAAAAACCCCTTCAATGCAGTTCAGAAAGATTATTTCTCTTAGCCACAGCCTTTCCACACAAGAGGTGAAAACGCACGACCCAGAAAGACTGCTAAAAAAATAGAGAGAAAAAAATTCTGCAAGATGCTCATGACCATATTTATTTTATTCATCTGCACACCCAGAGCTGTTCAAGAGGCTCTAAGTTGCCACTGTCTCTTTAAGAGTGAGTATTTCAGTAATTACAGAGAAATTCAGTGAAGGATTTAGACATTTATGGTAAAATTTAGGAAGTATATAAATGGCCTTAGACCCAAAAAAAGTTATCTATATAGTAGTCATATAACTAGGCAGGCATCATAGATGCCACAGGCACCTAAATTTTCATCTGTAAAATCAGCTAGAAACTTAAGCCCCAAGAAAGCCAAAGGTGCTACCTCCTGAGCTGAATTTAACACCATCCCTTTGCCTGGAATTCACAAACCATACCTCAAAACATCATCTCCTCTGTTGATGGTCAGTGTCAACACTTGTGATTTTGTTTATAGATGAATAAAGGAATCTCTCAGTAACTTGAACAATAGAGCAGAAACATCTCAACCAAAGAAAGCAGGCTACTTCTTCTCAGAAGACTACATCATCAGCTGCTGACTGGTATCAATTCTGTTGAAGTGCTGACACTATAAAAAAGAACACGATTAAGAGATCAAAGAGTGCACAAGACCACAAGTCAGATAACTTGAGGAAGGACAGAAGAAGGGAAAATTCTACCTTTCACACATGCTCTTAATCCCATCTCTGCATTTTGTTCAATGAGTTCATAATGAAAAAATACAACATTTCTTGAAGTAAGAACCAGCCTGAGCAGTGCCAAGCCTTAGGTGCTCTGCTGCTCTAGGCCTGAGAACATTGATAAGGAATAGTGACATTTACTTAGGGGTTATACCTAAATAAATTCAGAATTATGTGAGCAGAAGTCACATTTGTTTATTTTTCTTAAAAACATGTGCTAAACCTTTTAACTTTGATCTTTAGGTACTTGACTGCTGCTTTGGGAATTTCACTACTTTATTCATACAAGTTCCACCTTAGTTAAGTTTTCCCCAAGAGTAGAGTTGTTTAACATCCAATGAAAAAGTAAATAGCAACTTTAAGAGATAAAAGCAAGAGCAAAGGCAAATGAGCCTTTTGTTTGTAGGCATAAAAAAGAATTGTATTAAGAAGGGTGTCACCAGCAGGTCGACGGAGGTTCTCACACCCATCTATTCTGCCCTAGTGAGGCTGCATCTGGAATATTATGTTCAATTCTGGGTTCTCCAGTTCAGGAGAGACAGGGAACAACTGTAGAGTCCATGTCATGGGGTGAGTTGAATCTGCTGCTGATATTCAATACCATGACGCTGTCATGCCAGCTTCAAAATGAAAGTGCTGGTAGAAGCAAAGTACTATGGGGCTTGATGTTCAGATTGTAACATGAGAGGCCTCTTGTTCTGATTGCTGCTTTCCATTTACAGGTTTGGGGTATTGGTATTTTCCAGTGTGTGGGCTGCATATTTTCTGCAAACAGGCTATGGCAATTTTGCATCTTATCATATCACTAAACTCTTTTTATCTCAGCTCCAATGGTTTTGTTTGGTTTGGTTGGTTGGTTGGTGTTGTGTTTGTTTGTTTTGGTTTGGGTTTTTTGGTGTTCCTGTCTGTATAGGGAAAGAGGTGGGGGCTTGTGAGAGTGGGCTGTGTTAATGCAGGACAGTCCATATTTGGCACCAAACACTGGTCTTGAAAAACAGCTGTCTTAACTAAGACAGTCTATTTTGGCAGGAGACAAAAGGGTTGAGATAAGAAGACGATAATGAGAAGATTCAATTAAGTCTTGAGACTTGTTAAGAGAGTTTTATGTAAGTTTGGGTGTTGGTTTTTTTTTTCCCTATGGTGTATTTGCTATATTGATCCATTTGTTTTCTGGGAGCAGCTGCAGGTGACGTGCTGGGGTCCTCTGTGTGCTCTCTCTGGTGCTGTTGTCACCTTGGGGAAATTGCTTAGAGCTGTGCTGTTGCTCTGCTGGTTACTAGCAGGTTATTATATAGTTATTCCACTGGCCACTTAGTTTAGGTGTAATCTCATTTGATGGGCCAGATTTTGTCCAGAGCAATACAGAATACTACCTGGAGAGCTGCCCTGGGGCTAGATAACTAAGCGTGGCAGGATGTGTGGGAGAGTATGGGCAAGTGGAGCAGAGGTTCCCAGATGCAAGACCTGTTCCCATACACAAATTCACATCTTATATTTAACAATAGGGCTAAGCAGAAACGTACCACAGATACTCAAACTGGGTGGAAATAAAGACCATTAGTATGATCTTTTTGCTTTTCCATTCCCTACCTTTACCTGTTTTTTCTTCCCTGAATTACAGGCCTGATTCTCAGTTACAGGAGAAAAAAAAAAAGAAACGCATCATCACTATAGAACATATGCATTTCAAAAGGGCCTGACAGTCCACACCTTCTTGTTCCTATTCTTTCAGTTACCATGAAGCCATCGACATTTTTAGACCCCTCTGAGCTCCTGCTCCTACTCCCCATACTTACAGGACTGGAAACAAAGATAAGTGAACCACTGCTGACACCTGTTGCCCACTCTGATAAATGTGTGCTAATCGGCCTGGGGTACTTGATACAGGGAAATACGGAAAAAACCCACCACCGTATAGGCTGTCTCTCACCCTGTTATCAGACTCATAATGTTGCAGGCCCAGGGAGCAGGAACAGGAACCAAGTGGGGACCTAGAAAGAGGTGTTAGCAAGCCACTTAACTACATAAGCTATGGTTTGCTTGCCCAGACCTAAACTGAAATTTCAACCAATCTGGAGAAGTAAGATGAATGACTATCTCATTCTGCACTGTGGGATCACAGAACCATCCAACAAAGAAGTATTCTGATGACATGCCGAGCTACTAAATGTTTCCAGAAAAGGTTATTTACCTACTATGTATGGAACAAAGTGAAAACGAACAGGAACATCTTATAGGAAACAAGGTACCATACCAGTGAAAGCAAAATATATGCATGAAGAGAAAAAACAAACCTTCCCTTCAAATAGTATTTTTATGTCATTATATGCAAAAATCCATCAGAACTACAAACGCTAACCTTTTTGTAAAAATAAATGCCTAAAAAAATAAAAGAAAAAAATAGCACGGGGCAAACAATGAATTCACACAAGAATGCCCAAACACAGACCAACCCATTTTTCCCCCCGAACTTAGGAAAGAACTAGAACAAGAACATACACCGCTAGTATTCATGGTGAGAGCACCAAACAGACCCCCCAGGAAACCCTTCATCGGGCACCACTCGCAGGGGGATACAGAAGTGTCTCCACCACGCGCGGCTCAGAGAGGCCGCAGATGTGAGCAAGCACCTTCTCACAGCCATGCAGGAAACCGACAAGCCGCTGCACACAGAAGGGAAACAAACCACCCACAGCTAAACAGGGCGCAACCAAACAGGTACATCTTCAGGCATTTTTCCTTCAACAAACCAGGCGGACGCAGACACACTGTACAGGCTCTTTCTTGAGTGCAAATGACCTTTGCCACACGGCAACCAAACAGGACAACGCGGGTCTCAGTAAGCATCATGTCTTAAGGCTAACGACTAGCCAGTTAACAGCAGGCACTTGGGACGGCAGAGGAACGGCGCGACAAACAGCCGTGCGCTAGGACCACAGGGCCAAACCACAGCCACCGCCGGGCGGAAGCAGTACGAACCCGAGCCCGCCGCGGGCGCAGGCGCGGTGCGGGCGGAGCGTGGCCCCGCCCCGGGTGGGCGGGCTCCGGGCCATGCCCCGCCCCCCCCTCAGGCCGCGCGCGCGCCCCTTCCGCCGCTTCCTGCCGTGCCCTAGCGCCGCCGGGCCCGCTGGAACCGCCGCCCCTTCGAGCGGCGGCTGGAGCCTGGGAGTCTGTGCGGCGCGGCGGCCGGACCGAGCGGGGAGATGAACACCGTGCTGTCCCGGGCCAACTCGCTCTTCGCCTTTTCTTTGAGCGTGATGGCGGCGCTCACCTTCGGTTGTTTCATCACCACCGCCTTCAAAGAGCGGAGCGTGCCCGTCAGCATCGCCGTGTCCCGGGTCACGCTGTGAGTGCGGCCGGGAAAAGGAAGGGAGTGGCGGAGGAGGGCCGGGCCGGGCGGTGGCTGCCCGCTAGGGAGTGGGTTTGTCTGGGAGCTGCGGATCTTCCCCGGCTGCCTGCCGAGGAGTCGCTGCGGGGCGGGTAAGGGCCGAGGCGCCTGAGGGGACGCTAACTCCTGGCTGCGGAGCGGTGCTGACGCGAGCAGAGGCCCACCGCTGCGCCGCCGGCTTGCTTCGGCTGAGGCCGCGGAGATCTCCCGTTTCCTGCCCGCTCCCTCGCCCGCCGCCTGGGCCAATGAGGGAGCCCCACGGCGGCGCTCCGCAGCCACACGCCCCGACCGGGGGGCGGTGCCTCCTGCCTTGGGCGTTTCGCTGCTGGGCAGCGTGTTAAGGGGCTGACCCGCTGCTGAAGGTGGCGATGAGGGGCCGTGGCCTTAAGGCAGGCTTGTGTGCCAGCACCAGCCGCGTTCAGTGGTAAGGGTATGGCGAATTGCAAGGAAACAAGTGTGAGCTGCTTTTAACGATTTTGGGGATGAAATTATCTAAATGAACATACGGTTTATTGCCCTAGTGTTTTTCTATTTGTTGTTGTTTCAGTTATCATAGAATCATAGAATTCTTAGGGTTGGAAGAGACCTCAAGGATCATCTAGTTCCAACCCCCCTGCCATGGGCAGGGTCACCTCACACTACATCAGGTTGCCCAGAGCCACATCCAGCTTGGCCTTAAAAACCTCCAGGGATGGGGCCTACACCACCTCCCTGGGCAACCTGCTCCAGTGTCTCACCGTCCTCATGGTGAAGAACTTCATATGGACATCCAATTTGAATCTACCCATTTCTATTTGTGTTCCATTCCCCCTAGTCCTATCACTGCCCAACACCCTAAAAAGTTCCTCACCAGCTATCTTTTAGGCCCCCTTAAGATACTGGAAGGCCACAATAAGGTCTCCTTGGAGCCTTCTCTTCTCTAGACTGAATAGCCCCAACTCCCTCAGTCTATCCTCATAGGAGAGGTGCTCCAGCCCTCTAATCATCCTTGTGGCCCTTCTCAGGACACCTTCCAGTATCTCCCGATCCTTCTTGTAATAGGGGCTCCAGAACTGGACACACTACTCCAGGTGGGGTCTCACCAGAGTGGAGTAGAGGGGGAGAATCACCTCCCTTGACCTGCTGGCTGTGCTTCTCTTGATGCAGCCCAGGATGTGATTGGCTTTCTGGGCTGCAAGTGCACACTGCTAGCTCATGTTGAGCTTCTCATCTACTGGCACCCCCAAGTCCTTTTCTTCAAGGCTGCTCTCAAGCCAGTCACTGCCCACCCTATGTCGGTGCTTGGCATTGCCCTGACCCAGATGCAGGACCTTGCATTTGGTTTTGTTGAACCTCATGAGGTTGTCATGGGCCCACTTACCCAACCTGTCAAAGTTCCTCAGGATGGCATTCCTTCCCTCCAGCATGTCTGCTGCACCACACAGCTTGGTGTTGTCAGCAAACTTGTTGAGGGTGCACTCAGTGCCACTGTCCATTTTTCTGCTGGTAGCATATTTTTCAGTATTTTTTACAAGCTCTATGACAGTGAGATGACCAGGATGTGAAACATACCAGCTGTAGATTTAGTAATACCACATCATGTTGCTCATAAGACACAATGTGCTGATGCAAACCTGTGCAGGGGGAGTGGATTTTTTTCAGTTCTTCCCCCGCAGTCACCCTTCAAAAAGAAAAGTGTCACAGAAAAAAAACCATCAAGTAAATTATGTGTAATGTGGAGGGCTGTACTGTTCTGAACATTTGAGCAGCTGCGACTGCCACCAAAAATTGGACATGGTGGTTATTCTGACATGGTCTTGCACTAGAGCTGCATAGGTGACTCTGGCTCACAGGGTACTAAGCTGTTTTAAATCAACATTGCCCCTTGTCCTATCGCAGGGCACAAGTGAGAAGAGGCTGTCCCTTCCTGCTTGACACCCAGCCCTCATATTTATATACATTTTGTAGTATCATTAAGGTTGGAAAAGACCTCAAGGATCATCAAGTCCAACCTGTCACCCAAGACCTCATGACTAGCAAACCATGGCACCAAGTACCACGTCCAGTCCCCTCTTGAACACCTTCAGGGACAGTGACTTAACCACCTCCCTGGGCAACCCATTCCAACAGCTAACAACTCTGTGAAGAACTTTCTCCTCACCTTGACCCTAAACTTCCCCTGGTGCAGTTTGAGACTGTGTCCTCTTGTTCTGGTGCTGAATGCCTGGGGGAACAGACCAACCCCCTCCTGGCTACAACCTCCCTTCAGGTAGTTGTACGCCCCATCTCAGTATTCTCCTCTCCAGTCAAAAAGCCCCAGGTCTCTCAGACTTCCTTCATAAGGCACAAGCTCCTTAATCCCTTAATCATCCTTGTAGTCCTCCATTGGACTGTCTCTTGTAGATTCCTGTCCCTCTTGATCTGGGAAGCCCAGAACTGGATGCAGTATTCCAGGTGGGGCTTCACTAGGGCAGAATAGAGGGGGAGGAGAACCTTCCTCAATCTGCTGGACATATTCTTTTTAATGCACCCCAGGATCCCATTGGCTTTCTTGTCCGCAAGAGCACATTTCTGTCCCATGGATAAATTCTTGTCCACCAGGACTCCCAGGTCCTTCTCTATGGGGCTGCTATCTAGCAGATCCCCTCCTAATCTATACTAACAATTCTACGATTCTGTGATTATTCCTTCCCAGGTGCAGGACTCTGCATTTATCGTTGTTGAACCTCATTAGGTTCCTCTTCACGCAGCTCTCCAGTCTGTCCAAGTCTTGCTGAATGGTTGCACAGCATTCAGGTGTATCAGCTAAGCCTCCCAGTTTCATATTGTGAGCAAACTTGCTGAGCAGAAACTGTCCTGTCATCAATGTCATTGATAAAGATGTTGAACAGGGCTGGACACAGTACTGATCCCTGGGGTACTCCATTACTTGCAGGCCTCCAGCTGGTCTTGGCACCATTGATCACCATTCTTTGCACTCCATTGTTTTTCCAGAGAAGGAGGTGAGGCTGACTGGTCTACAGTTTTCTGGAACCTCTTTACTGCCCCTTTTGAAGACTGGAGTGACATTGGCTTTCCTCCAGTCCTCAGGCACCTCTCCTGTGTGCCGCGATTTTGCAAAAAATGATGGGAGAGTGGTAGAGCAGCAGTGTCTGCCAGCTCTTTCATCACTCTTGGGTACACCTCATCAGGCCTCATGGTTTTCTTAATCATTGTCTCCAAAGGGCCTTTTTTTTTTTTTTCCCATGCTGTTATTTTTCAGTTTCTAATGTAGTTTAGTGTGGCAGTGTCAGATATTTGTCCAGATATAGCTCTGTAATAAATTATTCCAAAATTATACCGTTTTCCATCATGTAGGAGAAAAGAGGCATTTCTTCATACTGTTAATTAAATACATTCCAGTGGGAAATTTTGTAAGTCACTACAAACATAAACTATTTTATCAGACTGTCTGGAGTGTCTTCTATGAGACTTGAGCGCTAGAGGCTTTTTTAGTGGAAACTGAAAACGGTTGCCAGCAGACAACTGTGCTACAGATGTTCTGATCAGATTTATATATTTGGGGATGGCTAACACATTTTACTAAAATGAAATGTAATGCAGTTTAAGCACAGACAGATGCAGATTTTTGTTAACAGGAAAAAAATTTATAGGCTGTTTGTGTAACTTTGTAACTTGGACTATTGTGGTGACAAAGCCTGTCATTTAAAACTGAGACTGTAATTTCTGGAAGGCGGGTTTTATTTTGTAATACAGATTATGCTCTAGCCAAAAGTATTTCAAAGAAAGCACAGAAAATGGATGAGGGAAATATGTAGTAAGACTAATAATTTATGTAATGCATGAAAAAGAAATAATAAGAAAGGATAATCATCTGTTTTGTTTTATTTTAGAAAAAATGTGGAAGATTTCACTGGACCCAGAGAAAGAAGTGATCTGGGATTCATCACATTTGACATCACTGCAGATATCCTTAATGAAAAAAGTTATTTGGAAACATTTTGAAATAGGAACATCTTGACATGTGCTCTGTTACCTTATACTCTTCAGACGCTCAGGATTTGAGGGAGAACTAGCTATTTGTGTTAAAATACAAATTTAAAGCTGTAAAAAGTAGCATTTCACATATCTAGGGCAGTAAAATAGACCTTGAAATAGCTGTTCTGTAGTGAATGACACTACAATAGTGTCAATAGGGCAAATAGTTTTCTCTCTCTTTGTAATGCCTTTTAAAAAAATCAGGCTTTAATGAGATGCACTGTATCTAATAGTGGGAAGTACAGTTCAACATCTAGATGATACTGCCATTAATGGGTGTTTTGAAGTATGAATTAATTACATGGGTTTTATAACATACTATTTTTTCTGTTGTACTGACTCTGGAAACTGATACACCTTTCAGATTTGTTTTGTTGTGACGCTCTCAAAGTTCTGGCCATGTGATCGTATACAAATACCTGTCTTTAAAAATAAAAATACATTATAACCCTTTACTTGTTTAAACCTATCAAACCTTTAACATTGAATGGTAAGAACTTCCTTTGGAAGCATATGAAGTACTGCACAATTTATGACATTACTTTTTTGCCTGTTTTTAATTGCTGTTACCTTTTGGCAACTTCCGTATTTTTTCTACTTCCATCTTAGTTTGGTTTTTACTATGGGAAGAGGGTTGTGGGTGGGTGTATTTTGTTTGGTTTTGGTTTTGGTAGGCTTTTTGACAGTTGAAAGCAATAGGATTTAGGATTTTGCTTAATAAATTACTAGTGTTTTTTATTGCAGAATTTGGTAACAAATATGAGGCAGCAGGCATTACCTCAGGTGATTACAATAAGCCTTGCTTAGCAGCCAGGCTTAGATTCCTGGGATTTTTCCCTGTGTGATCTTTTTTTGTCAATGTTTGGAGAATGATACATTGTGTAAGCAAACCAAACAAAATACAGTTCTTGAATTCATGTGATTGCTGGATAAACAGGTTAATCTGATTTTTTGCAGGTGTGTATTTCACAGGGATAAGAGGGATTTTTTTTTTGTCAGATGGAAGCTGGAGAGCGGTAGTTTTAATTTTTAATTTATTCTTTTTTGATACAGAAACTCTGACTTAGCCTTTCATGCCTGCCATAAATAAACTTTGCAGAATGTAGAGTTGTAAAATACAACTTTCATGTAGGGTTGTTGGGGTTTTTTTGAGTACATTTGTAAAGAGATACTGGTACATAGGCTGTCTTAACTAACAGAAACAAGTTATTAGTCCTAGGAAGAATTAAATAAAATGACATTTAGGAAAAAAAATAGGGAAGGAAAAGGGGAGGCGACAGTTTTCACAAACTCTTTAGCTTATTTAATTTGTGGCTAAAAAGGAGATTTTCAGGAATCTAGTCAGTTGTTTTGAGTTAGATAATGAATAATGGTCAAGTAAAATAGCTCCAGCTATTCTTGCAGCAGCAGTTAGTTACTTAATTCTTGAAATACTTGCCTTTTGAATTAATGTCTTAAAAACATTTAGTCTTGAGATGAGTGGAAGATGACAAAGCAGACTTTGAGCCTGGTTGGGGAATCAGTTTAATTTATTCTTTGAGACAGTGGCAAATAGAATAAAAAAAGAGGACGGAATTAAAAGGTTACAGCTAATCTTTATTGCGAATTGGGAGGCCTTTTCCTTATCAGTCACACATGCTGCATTTTATTGCTAAATAAGCAGACAATAATTAGTATATTGGCTTTATTATACTAACAGTCTCAAATGGCAGTCATCAGTTCCTTACTGTTGATCAAAAATCTGCGAGGAATTTTGTTTCAGTCTAACAAGTTGACTTTCTTTGTAGTAAGTAGGTAATTAAATTTACTAATCCCTGGTGTCTCATCCAGCAGGAAATACTGACCGTCCACTAACTTCTTTACTGTATTACAGACTCTGAACTCTACACTGTGCCAATTTTATGTTTATGCCTTATTTAATGCTATTGAAACTGTGATCCACAATTGTATAACAGGGTTCTTTGACAGTATAAATAACCACTTCGAAGATATTTGCCGAAGGGTTCTGTCTTTCCTTTTGTTTAGGGTTTTATAATACATTGTGTAGCAGTGGATTACAGTTACTAGGTTGCAGTGTCAAAAAGAGAAGAAATAGCTGTTAGATTGCTTAAATACTAAAGTTAAAAAACAAACAGAAATACAAAAATAACCCAAACACAAAACCAAAAGAAACAAACAACAACTTGTTGCTTTAATATGGTTAAAATAGGTTAGAACTCCTGGAATTACTCTGATTTATAAATGAGTTATTTTGAAAGGTAAAAATAAAACCTCACTGTAGTTAGTTTACCCTACTTAGATCTAGTAAAAATAAAGCAAGGTTATGTAAGTACAATATGGTATTTTTCTTAACTCACCTACATCTGCAGAGTATATTTGACTGGAACGTTAAACAATTGTTTCTATATTTGTCTGCAGAATATTCAACAAAAAACAATGTAAGTATCAAAAAGAAAGTTGAAGCAATTACCCATTTTGTATTGCAGTTATTTTTAACATTCTGAAGTTCTGCTGGAAAGAGTTAAGGCACCAACATTTCCTAGTTTGAACTGTTTTTGCTGGCCTTTGTGATTGTTATTTTCTTGACAGTTTTAACTGCAGGGTATGAAGTTCACCCTCGTGAAGCCTAACGACATATGTTCCCAAAAGAACAGAAGAAAAGTACCACATGCCTTGTTATTAACTCACAATAGTGGACTGTAAATGAGTTTTTTCTACTTACTTGCTCTGTTTTACTTTTCCCTAATGTTCTGTGGTACTAGAAACAGGATATAGTGGCATTTGGTCCCACCAGGTGTGATGTATCTTTATAGATCACAGGTGAACAGACTGTATGAGCAATTCAAAAGATGCATCCCAAATTCTTGAATGTTTCAGTCTTTATACTGTTCTTCTAAGTAATTAGGTGTGCTAAGCAGTCTTATTTAGTACCTTACAGAGCAATTTAGGGAAACATATTCTCAATATTTGTGTGAAGAGTGGTTTATGTGGAGAGGAAAAAAACCCAACAAACAAATGTACAGGGTGAAGCAAGACAAAATTTTAGTACGAACACATTATCCAGCAGCATGTATAAAACAATCAGGATGCTTTAGGGGATAAAAAAAATAAAAAGTAGGGCAATAGCTTTGTGTAGCAAGTTAAGAAAAACCCCCAAGCATTCACTATATCCTTGCAATGTGACCAGTTAAATTTGCAGTTCAAGGAGAGGTTTTTTTCCATTGGAATTGGAAAAATTTTACATACCTAGACAGTCACATTATAGCTCAGTTTATGTCCTGTATCTGAAATGAAGTCTAAATACTGTTTATAAGTGACTTAACCTTTGTAGTTCAAGAGGAAAATCCATCATACTTTGTAAGTCTTTGATAGCTTGTGACTTTTCTAAATGGCTTTCTCGTGTCTTATTGAGCTATTCTTTGTTTCCATTTATTCTGTGCTTCAGTATATAGTAGTAGTCTTCCCTGCTGTAAAGTATTATTTTGTTAAATTAGTTACAAATTGCAAGCATGTTCTTCACTTCAGGGTTTTTAGATGAACAGTTCTATGAAATTTCGGTGACTGAATCTGATCTTGTAAGGTAGCATGCTGACTTAATTACAATTACCTTTGTAGGCTCTGAACCAGGTGGTTCTTTGGGACAAGATTATGTTGAGAGGAGATAACCCAAGATTATTCTTAAAAGACATGAAGTCAAAGTACTTTTTCTTTGATGATGGAAATGGTCTCAAGTAAGTAAATCCTTTTGTTGTATTATTCATGGTGTCTTGATTTACTTGCATACTTTGCATTTGATATGTGTTTTTATTGCTGTGGTTTTACATTCTGTGTGACACGTTTTATGTGACACTCTCTTCACTCTACTGCATCTTTGCAGTTTGATTGTTAGAAGATACTTTGGGATACAAGATACCCTGTTTCTTCTGATACTATGAGCAATAGGCTTCTGGGTTTCCGCTTCCAGTATCCTTGTCTACATAGAATTTGTTCTGTGATGCATTCAACTCCAAAGTTGAGTAACTTAAAACAAGTTACATCTTGAAAATGGGTAAAATACTTCACAAAGTAACTATGTAAAATTAAAACATTGCTTCTGTATTGGGAAAACAATTTGTGTCTAATTTATTACTCTTAGCTATAATTAATTAAATTGGTTAACTTGAGAATTTGTACTAATACTCTTTGTTGCTTTTGCAGGGGGAACAGGAACATCACTTTGACTCTTTCCTGGAATGTTGTTCCAAATGCTGGCATTCTACCTCTTGTAACAGGATCAGGACATGTGTCTGTACCTTTCCCAGATACCTATGAAACAACAAAAAGTTATTAAATTATAATACTGAATCCTAAGCAAGATATTTTTATACTTGTATATTGTGAATAAGTTTTATTGCAGTTTCTTCTCACACCCCATGCAACCCTTCAGTGAAAGGTACTTCATTTTCTCAGGTCTGACAGCATAGGGAAAGGAAATGAAAGTTCGTGAGTTTTTATTTTGTTTTTCTGTTTGTTTTTTTTTAATAAAACTTTAAAGCTGAAACTTAAGTGAAAGGCAAATTGCAGAGTAACGGTTTTGGAGGGAAGACTGAAGAATTTCATTTTTTTCCCCCCGCTGGTCATCTAGGTATTCCTTTTCTTTTAAATAAACATTTTAAAACCAGAGGGTAGTCTTTACTGAGTTTTTTTGGGGGTTGGGGGTTTTTGTTTGGTTGGTTGGGGGGTTTTTGTGCCATAGTTACTGAATCTGTGTAAAGCTCAAATACACCCTCTGGAGTCAGTTTCTGTGATTTTTTTCTTTGTGTCTGAAGGAAGTTTGTTATACAGCATTTTGCTAAATGCATGCTTAGCATACTGCAGTAAGGTAAGCTTGGTCCTTGCTAGAACTGCCAACAGCTACTGATAGGTTTCTGTTATAAAATCTCAGATCTTGTTTTGAGTGCCATTGATGTAGCCCACATACAATTTTGTAAGATCATATTTTAATAACTATTTATAATGCAGCTAACTGTAAGAATAAAAAAACCTTTTCAGTGTATTAAGTCAGTAAGGAAAGTAAAAGGTTTAGGTAAAGAAATGCTGTCTACAAAGCAACCACTTGATTTTTGTTGGGATCTGCTCAGTAGGATGAATTAAGACACTTGTTCCAGAGGCGGCTGGGACAATTAATATTAGAGAGGCCCTTCCATAGCAAAGTATGGGACAGATGTTATCCAAAACACTGAGAAAATATGTAAGAAATAGAGGATTTCCCATGGGAACATAAAGGCATTTAGGCAGATTTACTAGCATGAAAATGAGTGAGTCTACCTGCAAGTCTTCCTGATTTGCATCAACTGGGAAAGGTAGCAAGCTGTGGGTGGCAGTTCCAGTCAGCAGTTCTGCTGAAGTGGCCTCTCTCTGTCTGCATATCCTCTTTGTGTCCTGTTTCACTCAGCTACAGTCTCAAACTCTTGTCATAGTTGGAAGAACAGAAAGAAGGAATGGTATCAAGATTGCCTCTTGATGATAACAGTGGTTTATACTAACTGACTAGTTTCATGCTTGTCATGCATCTAGAAGAGGAAGCACTTGCCACCTTCCTTACATAGTTTCTAATATACATGTATCTGTTCAAAGTATGGTAGAAGTTTATTTTCAGACTTCTGATGTCCTACATGTTCTGGGGACTTTCAAAAAGAGCAGTCATTGATTAAAATTAAAACTGTGAGCTTTTTGGTACTGCAAATAAAAAAAAAAACCCAGGAAAAATGATGAGAATTCCAGTGTGACAAGCCTTTCACAAGAAGAAATGCAAAAGATTGGTTCAGAGTTGTCCTCTTTGTTGCACGTTCACCTAAGAGCTGATTTTTAGGAAGTTAACTTGCTTTAAAAAAGGGATCTTTAGTATTTGTGAATTATCCCCTAAGTAACTAGTTAGGATCTGCTGTCAAAAAATGTCAGAGAAAAATCTACCTTCTTTCCTCCAAAATGGTATGCTCCTCCCAGTAGAGAGTAGCAGAGTTTTAAGACACTAGAATTGTCATTTCAAATATGATGCATGAATATTTTATAGCTTAGAATCATAGCTTTCACAGTGAAGAGAAATTATGTTAGAGGTGAGTCTTCTAGAGGGATGAGGAGGAAACCATCACTGTCTTTATGTTCAAGTTCTTAGAGAGAACATGGTTCTATCTTGCAGGAAAGGCCAGGATAGAGAAGCACTTAAATCACAGAATCACAAAATGGTAGGAGAGTTGGAAGAGACCTCAAGAGACCATCTAGTCCAACCCCAACTGTTTAAAGCAGGTTTGCCTACATCAGGTCACTCAGGAACGTGACCAAGCAGATTTTGACTGTCTCCAAATAAGAAACCACAACCTCTCTGGGCAGCCTGTTCCAGTGTTTCTATCTCCCTCCGTGTATAGTTTTTCCATATATTTAGGTGGAACTTGTGTTCCAGTTTGTGCCCATTGCCACTTGTCCTATAATTGGACACCACTGAAAAAAAGTCTCTCCCAAATCTCTTGATGCTCACCCTTTAGATGTGTATAAGCATTGATAAGGTCACCTCTCAGTCTTCTCCAAGCTTGAAAGCTGTAGGTCTCTCAGCCTGTCCTCATCAGAGAGATGCTTCAGTCTCCCAATCACCTCAGGACTCTCCAGTAGTTCCCTATCTCTTGAACTGGGGATCCCAGAATTCCAGACATAGCCTCACTAGGGCAGAGCAGAGAGGGAGAGGTCCTTTGAGCTAGCCACCCCAGAATACCATTAGCCTTCTTGGGCACAGGTATGTCTCCTGGTGATGTTGTCCACCAGGACTCCCAGGTTTTTCTGTACAGAGCTGCTTTCCGGCAGATCAGCCCCTAACCTGTACTGGTGCATGGAGTTAGTCCTCCCCAGGTGCAGGACCCTACACTTGTCCATGTTGAGCTTCATTAGGTTCCCCTCTGTCCAGCTCTCCAGTCTATCTGGGTCTCATGGAATTGCAGCATTCTGGTGTGTCTGCCACTCTTCCCATTCTTCCGAGAGTGCACTCTCTTCCACCATCTGGATCATGAACAAAGTTGTTGAAAAAAGTGGACCCACTACTTACCCCTGGGAGTACATTTCTAACTACAGGCCTACTCAGCTACTGAGCAGGACATCATGCTCTCTGTTCTCTTCTTAGCTCTGGGAGTAAGAAGGCAGATGCCTCATTTGGGACTCTTCAAAGTGTTTCAGTTCTCAAACCACCAACAGAATGCACTTCTATGGAAACAACATTCACTTGTACATCCTTTAAAAATAAGCATTGCTGGCAGCTGATTGTTTTCTTGGGTGTGATGTTAACTAAATCATGGCTTATCTAGTGATATGTACAAAAAACGTAATCACTAGAAACTCATTCTTTTGTGGGAATTTTGAACTGCAAAAACATCTGATGCGTTTCAGATAGGTATTGATGGTCTGGAGTTCTTGTGTGAGGACTGAAAAATACAAATTCCTAAGGTTTACTCTTCATTGAGAACATGCAGCATGACACGGAAAGCCCTATACAGGAAAGTTACTTTCCTTCCTTTAATCTGTATTTATAGCTCTGCTCCCCTGCACGTATAGTTACTTATGGACTTGCACTACAGATCCTGAAAATAGACATTGAGGAAATAAATTGCCTTATAACTATTGGCTATTTATTGTTTTAATACATTTCTTCTGAACAACGAAATGACAGCTAGCTATTACGGTGCTTAACATCCCAATTCAAGTAGAGTTACACAGAATCACAGAATACATCCAGTTGGAAGAGATTTCATAGATCACCCAGTCCAACATCAACCCAGCACTGGAGGGTCAACACTAAACCATGTCACTAAGCGCCAGGTCCACATGATGCTTAAATACCTCCAGAGATGGTTCCTGCACTTTTTGGATTACAAATAATGGAGATATTATGCTTGTGAAAATTGTTTCAAGACAGATTTTGCAGCAAGAGTTCTGTAAAATGAAAACTATTTCAGTGGAAAATTCTGGTATTGGAGCAATCTTGCTCCAAATTTCTGTCAGCAAAAATAGAGGAAATAAGTATTTGTAAAGCTGGTATTTAAAGAATGTTCTGGTTTATTTGGCTTCTTTATTTTGGAAGCAAATGGAGATTTTTCTCCATTAAAAATAGCTAAAACCTTTTTTAAAAAAAGTTGATGCAAAGAAGCAAACAGGCATATAGATTTAGCATGAAGAGTCCTAAGCACACATCTAGGTGCTTGTATTACAGTAGTCAGCCAGGTATATTTTTATTAAGCAAAATAAAATCCAAAGTTTAGCTTGAATATGCCAAACTGCTCCTGCTGGACCTTTTTCTGGCACCCTGCAACCACTACCCTGAGACCATTTTTTCTGAATGCACTTTCTTGAAGAAATATGGCACAGGTAAAGATAGATATTCCATTGTTAAAGCTTCCTTTCCTGTTAATATTGTCACAGTAATAAATCTTTTTATACAAGTTATTTAGTTTATGAACTAATAATTGTTCTTAATTAACAATTCTTAATTCCAATTTGTTTTACTTTGAATATTTTTGCTCTCTCATCTTTTTACTATGAGCTCCAGCAGAGGTGCATTTATGATTTTTCTCAAAATATTAATGATCTAAAAATGAAATTCTATATCTTCTATTCCTAAGACACTGAGAAAACAAAACAGAAAAAAAAAAAACACCCTATGAATTGACATAGATACATTATTTAGACTTACAAGCTTTTGATTGAAAATAAATATAATGGAGCCATATATCTTTAAGACAACATTTCAAAACTCAGATATGGTCAAAAAGGAGTCTCTGACCTCCTAACTGCTTTCCCTCCCTCAGCTCAGTGCTAATGAAGCCCACCAAAGATTCTATCTTTCTATCCCCGGTTTCCAGCTGTATCCCCTTGTGCTTGTTAGCTGTGCTCCAGACCATCAATTCTGAAGAAATAGCTGTCACTCCTCTAAAATCCTGGAACTGGCAGAAATTAATTGGAGAGAATATACGCAGCTTTCCGGCACTGGTGAGCTATGGCAGCGAGCAAGCCTTTTTGTAATTTGAAGACACATTTTTAGTATATCTGTAACATTGTTAACAACAATTGTCATTTATTCTGCAGTTGTAATCCAATGACATCCAAGTGCTTTACAAGAAACATCCATATTTATTTCCAAAAAGAGAATGGCATTCTTAAACTATACTGGAAGAGCTTTTTGAAAGCAATTGTCAAAAAATCTGGTGGTAGCTAGAGGTACCCAGGACACTGTACTACCACCTGTGTGTGCTTGTGGTGTACAGGCAAAAGGGGTAATTGGAGATCCCCTTTATCAGAACTAGCTTTGAATTTCACATGTGGGATATTGCTTCTGTGGTGCAGCAAGCACCAGTCTGCTTTCTTGCTTACTGTTTCCTCAGACTTTATCAGGTAGGAACTTTTTTTTATTGTTCCTTTGGAAGGGACATGCAAAGGTCATATAGTGCAATCCCCCTTCAGTGATTTGGGACATCCTTGTTTTACCAAATCATTGTGTTACATATTTGCTTCCTTCATAAAATCACAGATGTTTAGATACTGTAAAATCAAGTCCTACTTACTAGTCAGCAATTTTTTTGAGAAAGAATTGAGCAGCTCATGAAAGACTGAAACCTTCAGTTCATCAATTTTGGGGCAGTCCCCTCTTGCTATATTTTTTTTTTATTAAATACATTTATTTTTTTTTTTAATATTGCAATATCTTTTATTTTCTCCTAAGTCTTTGCTGGCTCCTGAGAAGTTTTCTTCAACAAAAACATATTCTATCCTTCAGCACCTGGAGGACTTTTTAAAGTCAATTTTTTAATGGACATTTCTGCACTCATGTTGTTTCTGTTAGCATGACTGTTAACATTCTGGTAGCATGACTGACATATTCCAGAACAGTGTAGAAACAGCTTTCTAACAAATGTTCAGCCCTGAAAAAAAAAAAAAAAAACACCAACAAAGGGAAGGGGAAGTAAAATAGCACTAGAATTACTTCTGCTAATTTATTAAATATAATGTTCACAGAAAGTATATTGGGGAAAAACTGGATTTAGTCAATTCCGCATTAAAACTTTGTAGGAAGTTCTAAGACACTATTTTGCATCTAACAAAGGCCACGTAGATGCAGTTTTGGTACAAAAATACATTGCATCATGATTGCAATAATTAAATCTTTTATTTAAAAATTGTATGTATTCTAAAGCACCTTCCTTAGAATAAAACCTGAATTCAAGACAGTTTGTCTAATTACCAGCAGATGTCAGGCATTCACTTTACAAAGCAACTGAGCTTGAAAAGTGCCCCTTTTCACAGTAGGATGTAAGAAGCTTCAGTTTTTAAATTTAAGTGTATACTGGTATTGTGCAGCTTCTTACACATTAGAGTTGAGTTGTTGATGTAATTAATTACTTTTAAGGGTAGTGATAGGACTAGGGGGAATGGAATGAAGCTGGAGGTGGGGAGATTCAGGCTGGATGTGAGGAGGAGGTTCTTCACCATGAGAGTGGTGAAACCCTGGAATGGGTTGTCCAGGGAGGTGGTCGAGGCCCCGTCCCTGGGGGTGTTTAAGAGCAGGCTGGATGAGGCTCTGTCCAGCCTGATCTAGTGTGGGGTGTCCCTGCCCATGGCAGGGGGGTTGGAACTAGATGATCCTTGTGGTCCCTTCCAACCCTGAATGAAACTATGTATTTTGTGTGAGGTTAATCTAAATTGGATGTCTTTTGGGATATTTGACCTATTTATGAATACCTTATTATATAAGGTAAAAAAAAATGAGTCAAAATTATGTACATGTGTATGTAAGTGACATCCTCATATTTGTCTTCTCTAGACACTACATGTCTGGTGACATTTAAGGTAGTAGTGTTTTGTTTCCCTGGAATTTGACTGGCCATCTGTTAAAAGTGAAAGAATCCTTACAATTAATGTCCTTGACAAAGTCAGGACTCTATGATACTCCTGGCCCCTCTACAGGCCTTTTATGGACCAAAGAAGAAGTTGCAGATGACAAAACTATGTACAGAATTTTAAAGTGTATAGGAGCAATGGTTGGTTCAATGTTTTGAAACCTAATTCATTGTGAATATAAATCATATTTTTCAGCTTTGAATTGTATGGGTAGGGGTTGTAGAGAATTACAAGTTTGAACTTCTTTGTGATACTCCACTGTTGTTGTGAATATATTTAAGTCCATTTTCAGTGCATTTATTAGCTGCCTGTTAAATGTTTCCTGTAGGAAACAAAATAAAAATATTCTTCAACATTTGGGTAGTGGAGCACAAATAGCTGTCCTTTGAAGTGGGTGATGTTTCTATACAGATAACTGCACTGACCCTATGCTTTAAGGTAAATGTCTGTGTTCTGAGCGTCTCCCCCAGCTAAGTGGGAACAGCTGCTTCTGAAGGAGTCAAGATACAAGTCAGTTGCTAGTGCTAGAGACAACAAGAGTCTCAAAGCAGTCTTGGTTAAAAACAACCGAAAGGATTGAGCATGAAAGAATTGCTGCCTTGGCAGTTCCCATTGTATTGGAAACAAACCACTATTTTTACACTCTCCCTTCTCAAATTTAGCCATTGCAAATAAAAAGGACCAAAATAGTTGGCATAAAAATTATTCTGTATATATGAAAAAGAGAGAGAACTACACCTACTGGGCTTTTTCATTTGTTTCAGAATGTTGAGGGGTTTTCCTTCACTCACGAGTATTAGGAAAGTCTTTTTTGATCAAAATTAAAATGGAAATACAAACATTAGACCCCCTACAAATGCGGATCAATAGTGTTCATAAGGCATGTTGAAACTGCCCAGATAAGAAATGACAGAGGATGACTTTGTATGAAAGTAGCTGACTTGAAAGAAAATCTTAAACACACCGCCTCTTACGCTCTGGCTCAAGAGCTGATGCCTCTATCTGCAGAGCTGATTAGTATCTGCTTAAGACTGCACTTAGCAGTTTGTGGTGCTCAGTATTTCTTTCTTGCAAGATCACCAAGGTTAGGTTTCCATTCCTTTAATTTGGACCTCCTTCACTCACTCATCTCCGAACCTCAGAAAGTTCAGCCAGTTGGTCACTTCAGTGGCTGGGTCCACAGCCAGTTCAGACGAGACATGCCACCCTGCCAAAAAGTGAGCAAAATAACTTCTGCTAAGTAGCAGTATTTCAAAGGTCCTTTGGAACAAATAATACATTAAGAGAAGGGTAATAGTAAACTTGTCAGACAATTAATCTATGTAATCTATGACAGGCCCTTTGGAACTGTCCTCTATTTGTGGGACTGTTGGCTATAAACCTGTCATGAAAAGTGGCCAGAGGCAGTGCAGTGAAATCTCCACAGGGCTTGTAAAGCTGAAGTGAACATGCCAGGGTTCGACTGTGGCTTCCTAGAGCTTATATTGTTTTAGCAGGACTGCACTGGAGCAGCTTCTGCTGCTGCTCAGTTGCAGGGAATTTGCACTGTCTCAGTGAGCGGGCCTGTGACACTGTAGCTCACCTCGTCTGCTGGGACTAGCTGCTAACCAAGAGAAGGCTGTAAGCCAGCAGTGGCTCTATGATGCTGATCTTCACTGCAAAACTTTTCAGTTTTGGCTGAAAGTCTGTTTTTTCCACTTAAGCTTTCTATTATAGTGTTATAGTGTTTCTGCTTTTGAAAATACCTTGTACTGATTAAAATGATAGCATATAAGACATCAGAAAAAGGTTCATCATTAAATGTAAAACAAGTAAAAGTGCATATGAGTTTTCACAGTGCTAATGACAAGTTCTGCAACGAGATCTGCCCTACCTCTTCTTTCCAAAGGAGAAAATACTACCTTCCATATCCTACTTATAAGGTCTTCTTCATTAGCAATATTGAAAGATACCACCCAGACTTCTGAAGAGCTAATCATGGAAATGCAAACACACAGTAAGAAATGTTCTAAAATCAAATAACAAAATTTCCTCTCTTGTTAAATCACATTGATAGTTTGAATAACCTTGTAATTATATTAAACTAATACACTGAGGTAGGTTTCATTAGGTAAAAAAGTGATTGAGGATAGTTCATCAGAAGAAAGCACCCTTGCAGTGTGTCACTAGATGGCAATGTTATACACAGCATCAGGGGCTTTTGGCTTAACTGATTTTAGTATCAGGAGAAAGCAGCTTTTGGAGATGCTTTTCATGCATCAAAGCACAGCTAATGAGAAGAGAGGTAATCTTGTCACAAGGCTGTTATTTATAATTGTGAAAGGAGAGAAATGTTAGCAATGTTTGTGTTCAGTTGTGTTTAAGGACCATCAGCAGTTACAGCAAAATAGGAATTGCACTTAGATATCTATCCGGACAGAGTTTGTGTCATTGTGCTGCTGAAAAGGCAATTTGAAAGACTTTGGCATCTGCTGGCCTTCTTTGTAGCCAAGTAGCTAATTAACATTGTTAAAGGTTGCACATGTATAGTAAAACTAGACTATTTTCATGTTTTTCTGGGTTTTTTTGGTGGGGTTTTATTTGTTTGCTTTTTAACCACCAGCCCCAATATTAAAAGAGAAGAAATAGCTAGAGGACCTCTGCAGGAAAATAGCACTTCACAGAGCCAGATGTGATGGTACTGCACCCTTGTCATGTTCAGAAATTCCAGTGATATCAAAGGGAGTTCCACAGGCATAACACATGAAGGGCCCACAACACAAAGATTGCATGCAATGAATTATAGAGGGCAAACTAAGCTTTTCGGTCTCCTTTGCTTATCCCAGTGTGCCTGGCTATTGCACAACAGATGGGGTCGACTGACCTCTTAATGTACGTACAGACTAGTGCCTATTAATCTTGAAGGGAGGTAAGATTTCATGGTATGTAAGGATGGTGTTTTTGCCCCTTGTGCTGAAGCACAGAGATGCTATGGGGAAATTAAGTCTTGATGATGCATTGGCTTTACGCAAATGGCATATTATTTTAAGATTAAAATCATATCCCCTTTCTTTTTTACCGTAATGGATCATAAAACAATGTTGCACAAGATGGGTGCATTTTATTTGATGTTGAGAAGCCACATGGCTGCAGAGTTTAAATAAGTTTGTATTCAACAAGGAAACACATTTCTCAATTCCTACATATAATCCTGAAAGTTATCAGCTAGAATAAAATGTTAACTTTTTGTTGACAGGGCATTTTAGAATCTATCACAATAGGTTTCTCAGTTTTTCTTACCAATGGATGTGTTTCCATTACTGTTGTTCATTCATGAGAACTAGGGAAGTGATGCAGGATGAGCTGGTGGGAAAATTTAAAGGAAACAATAGTAATGACTCACAGCTGAAGTCTGTGCTTTAGAAATTCCCACCTTTCAAAGAAGGTCTGCTAAAGAAAACTCAAAGCACTGTTCTCACCGAATCAAAATTATATTGAAGAAATACTATGACATGCACAGTATTGTTTTCAGAGAGACAACCCAATCCGCTTGTACTTCTGTTTGGAACTTTTTTGTTAATGGCATGCTAAAAATTGCTTGCCTGATCCATTGTGTTCAGAGACTGCCCTTTCTTTGAAGACCCTTTTAAGGCTTACAGGATTTGAAATCTGCAACGAACTGACTTTCTCTGGTGTTAAGTTTCTCTGCTCTTTGGAGCTGTCTTTCAAAGTCTTTAGCAGAATGTGTGTAATACTTCACAGGCTTCTGTCCTTAAAATGTTAAAGTCAGTGTAAAAATATTGTGAAAACTATCACTTAAACAGAAACACGGTGACCATCATAGACTGTGATGGACATGCGTGTTTCAATTTTTTTATGCTCTGATTTAATCTGTAATGAGGGAGTGATGTTTTCAAACACAACTTGCTCTCCTTTTCAAGTTCTTCTGCAAATGTGTTTTCCTAGCTGGTGTGTACAACTCTACTTGAGTTTCCCAAATGCTCCTTTTTAATTGCACTTGGGATCAAACTAAGTCACGTACCTGATTTTTTACCACATGAGAAGCATGTTTCTATGAATAGTGGTTCTTCTGTGTTGGAAAAGAGAACAGAACTATATCTTGAGGAAATTGAGTGCAGTGTAGTAAGATTTTTATCTGCTGCTGGTATGTGTTTCTGCATATGGCTTCTGTTACATGACTGCTTAAGAGACTTATTTTCTTATGAATACTTGTAGCTGTCATGTTAAAAGAGTTGTTTATCTGGGAGTTGAAGTTAAAATTACAGAAGTTGTATTTTTAGTGGTTTGATGTGTGTAGAGCACTGAGAACACTAATAGGTTACAGTTGTCTGTTAATCCACTAAACAGAAAACATACTGTGTCATATACAGTCATTTTCATGTTCATTTATCAGTGTTCCTTAACTATGTTTGGCAGATGCTTTAAACTGTTATCTAAAAGAGTTGCTCCTAAATGTGTCTGTGTTCTGAATTTTTATTTTTATAGTGGAGAACACATTAAGCTTTTTTTTTGTTTGCCTCTTTTGCTTCTGCTGTTTGGTTACATTAATGTCATCAAGTTACTACACATTTTAGTCTTTGTCTGCTGAATACCTTTTCAGTATCTCAGAGTATGTAAGAGAGTAAGCAATTTCATAAAATTAAAGTTTTAATTTTATTCAGACCATGCACAGATGTAGTTAAATATGAAAGGCAAGATGTTAAAATTTACGGAGCAATATTGCTGAAATCTGTTGACATACCACCATATTTATTATGTGTGCAGTGGATCACTAAGATGAGATAACATTTGAGAGAGTGGCTACATGGTTGACTTCTGTGGATGTTTTGCTTATTAGTATACTTCTGGGGATTTTTAGCTTTTGCTTTAATCATCCTGATATGTCCATTTCTTTACAAATTCTTTACCCTGCCCTTGACAGCTATTCCTATGAGCCAAGCTCCCATGGGACTAGCGCAATTTTTCAAAGGTGATGTAACCTTCAAAGAGGAGCATCAATGTCTTCCATTGTCCCCATGCATGTCTATGGCCTACATACCTATTCTTGGAAATTTTGTCCATTACACAACAAAGTTTTTTGTTAAAAAAGGAAGATTCATTGCTTTGAATTGTCAGTTCAGTCTTGAAAAATTGTTTCATATTAATGAGCTGTAAACAGAATTTCAAGTGGATAGCTATAAATTAATCAAGGTGCTATGTCATTCTTGAATTTCTACTAGAAAAATGCAGTAGCAAGAACAAAACACTTCTTGGAAAGATGCCAATTTTAAGAAAAATCTTCTGGAAAGTAAGTCTTACTGTAAACCAATTAAAATTCAAATGCTTTAAAACAGGACACTGTTGAATACAGCAGCAGTACTTTTCCTGCTTTGTGTGTTATGAGTTTTCATTTTGAATGTTTTGTTATAAGAGAGACATGGAATGTCAAAGGCCAGGATGACTGATGTTTCTTAATTCCAAATTACACAAATGAAGTAAGAGAAAACCCTAATTTTCTGCCTCTCTGTGAAATAAAAGATTGGCCTTTTCCCTTTTCTCAGTTGCAGTGCCCTAGTCACCCAGTTTTTATTTTTAAAGATGATGTACCTCCCTTTCCATTTCTATATGCCATACGTTATGGCATGTAGCCATCCTTATCAAGCAGCCTCCCATGATTCCACCAAGCTTTTTTGACTGGTCGTGTCCTACTGATAAAGAGCTTAATTGATCAGATTATTTTTCTTTCTGCTTGGCCATGAAGCAGGGAAACATTACACCCATCTATAAAAGGGGTAAAAAGGAGGACCCTGGAAACTACTGGCCTGTCAGCCTCACTTCTGTGCCTGGGTGGATCATGGAACAGATCCTCCTGGAAGCTATACTGGTACACATGGAGGAGAGGGAGGTGATTTGAGACAGCCAGCATTGCTTCATCAAGGGCAGGTCCTGCCTGACCAACCTGGTGGCTTTCTATGATAATGTAACTACATCAGTAAACAAGGGAAGACCAACAGATGTCATCTATGTGGCCTTTTGTAAAGCCTTTGACAAAGTATCACAGTACCACAGTATAACTTAGGTTGGAAAGGGCCTCAAGGATCATCGAGTCCAACCTATCAACACAGACCTCATGACTAGATCATGGCACCAAGTGCCACATCCAATCTCCTCTTGAACGCCTCCAGGGACGGTGACTCAACCACCTCCCTGGGCAGCCTGTTCCAATGACGAATGACTCTCGGTGAAGAACTTTCTCCTCACCTCGAGTCTAAACCTCCCCTGGTGCAGCTTGAGACTGTGTCCCCTTGTTCTGGTGCTGGTTCCCCACAACATCCTTCTCTCAAACACCTCTCCTAGAAGGACAGGCTAATGGAGCTGTGGTTGTTCAGACTGGAGAAGAGAAAGCTCAGGGGAGACCTAATAGCAGCCTCCCAGTACCTGAAGAGGGCCTACAAGAAGGCTGGAGAGGGACTGATTACAAAGGCCTGTAGCAATAGGACAAGGGACAATGGTTTGAAGTTAGAGAAAAGTAGATTTAAGTTGGATGTTAGGAACAAGTACCTTATCATGAGAGTGGTGAAATACTGGAACAGGTTGCCCAGGGAGGTAGTTGAGGCCCCATAGAATCATAGAATCAATAAGGTTGGAAAAGACCTCAAAGATCATCAAGTCCAACCTGTCACCCAAGACCTCATGGCTACTAGACCATGGCACCAAGTGCCACGTCCCATCCCTGGAGATACTCAAGTTCAAGCTCGATAAGGCTCTGAGCAACCTGATCTAATGAAGGATATGTCTGCTTACTGAAGGGCAGTTGGACTACATGACCTTTGAATGTCCTTTCCAACTCAAACCATTTTATGATTCTGTGATTTGCTCCTGACAGTTATACTCTTTCTCACATACATCGTTTTTATGCTACTTCTATAGTGCTGCTGTTCTTTAATAACCTGGAATACAGAGCTATTTCATCTCTAGAGATGTAATACTAAGGCTTCCATTTCTAGATAATAGTGCAGCGTGTAAACCCAGCCCCCTGTTACAGCATCTCAGTTAGTTGCTCTTTTCTACTCCTCTCACATTGTTTCTTTTTTTTTTTTTTTTTCCAAAAAGATTAATCAGCAGTCATTCTGAAGCCTGTACTGAACTTCTGGTTCATGTGGATGTAATTAAGCAGCATGAAAGCTCATCTATCAGACAATGTACTGCTACAGTCTAAATAACTTGGGCTGGAATTTCACAATAGAAATAGGTGTTAAACTCCTAATGAAGTAAGTTACTTATTGCCTGTAGTGGATAGTGGAAAGATGCTTGTGTTGCAAATACAGAATAGAATACAGAGAGAATTATCCAGGTTGGAAAAGAGCTTTGAGATTGTTGAATTCAACCTATTACCCAACACTCAGATGAGATGGTTGATGCTGTCACAGCATATAAACTGACCTCTGCAAGAACAATTGTTTTGGGTCTTCCCTCTCCTAATAAATTGGTTTTTGCTGATGTGCTTGTCCTGCTGTTCAGGAATCCCTATGCTGTATTACACTGTACAATGTCTGTTCCCCTGTGAGGTTTTTTCTGTGAATTTGAGCTAAGTGTGCTAGCTGGAAGCACACAGACTGATCATCAGTCTGAACCAAAAATCAGAGCAGGAAAGAAGCTCTTAAAAGGGAATACATAAATATGGGAAGGAGTATTCTGTTTCTGGACCTACTGAATTCTCTCTGTGGCTGTAGGCCATCTATTTATTTACTATCTTTATTTACTCATCTGTGAAAGAAGGATGATAATTATTTACCTCACTGGAAGTTTTAGTGGTTCATTAGTTTCTTTTCAAAGAGCTTCATGACAGCTGAAGCAGACCAGCATACACACACACACAAATTCCCAGTGGCCAGGACCTAGCAGCTCAGTTATGTTGATCCTTGCCCAAACAGCTGTCTCCACTTCAACAGGGAAGCTAAGGCTGGCTTCAAGATGTGCTTTTTTTTTTTTTTTTTTTTTCTTTCCTCTCATGCTTGCCTCAGATTTTTATAATTATATACATTTTTTCTCCCTTGAATATGTTCCATGGTATCCTTTATGTGGGCTCTCAAAAACCTAACTAGCTAAACAAAACATGCACATAGTCTTGTAATCACTATGGGAGGGTGGTTCTGTGTCCAAACTACTTTTAAAGCTGTTAAAGACCTGGCATTTTCAGGAGACTTATGATTCAGGTTTTGTAGGAAAAACATACGAGTTTGATCAAGTTTCAAGGAGATTACAAGTGATGGCAAAAAGAAGGTAAAAAGTGAACAGAATGAAAATAGCAGCGACGCATTCTGGCAAAAGTGAAGAGAAAATCACAAAAAAGGGTAGATAGGTCTTGTTTCACTGCCTGTGTAAATGAAAATGTAATCTGTGCTGTGTTAGCAAACTGGTCAGTGTTTGCGTGGCACTTGGAAATGAGGTTTTTGCAAGTAAGATATGTAAGTTCTACTGATGCCTTAAAAAGGCCTGCTCCTGGCTTGTCAGGGATTACCAACAAGCTTTGGGGCTACTAAATTAAATTTGCCTTTGATTATCAAATATTGCACATGCATTGTATCTCAAAATGTACAAAGTTACACAAGATCTGAAATAATGCTTTGTGCATTTTTGTTATGGGTTGAGTTTTTCCTCAGTACAAACAGGACTTCAGGCTATAAAACAAGAAAATAACCACTGATGGATATTTGTCCTGCTACAAACAAGTTAGCAATGCCAGAAAGCTATTTTTGAAACTAAACATATTGAGTTTTGCCAGTAAATTGACAAAACACACCCCGGGGAATTAGATATCTGTCTATATGGAAAACTCAATTCTCAGAGTATGCAATAAATTATGATATATACAGTATCGATTAAATTGTGGGATCAAAGTGAAGCTGACTTGAGATAAATAGGAGAAATTGCTACCCATTTCTGATGTAATGAGCAAGATACTTGGTTGTCCCATGACGATTATTTAATGAAATATTTGTGGTTGCAAACAAGCTAAAAGCTGCTGAAATGTTTGTATACAACGGGCAATGTTTTAATTTAATTCTCCTATTCAATTTCCGCAGACATGAGAAAGTTATAAATCAGTGTTGCTAATTCTTGCAATCAAGACTGCTGCAGCTTTTCATACAAAAGCTAAAAATGATTCCCTTTAACTCAATTGTCTTTAACCCAGGTAATGTGACACAACGTTTCATCCTGCTTCCTTACCTTTTATTTCCCCTTGGGTTTTAAGGTCTTGCTATTAATTCCAAAACAGAATGGTAGAAATGTGCCTCAGGATCAGCTCTGCCATGCTGGACCTGACTCTTCTATGTGGTTTTTCACTTCTGGAGTATTTTGAAAGTATTTTTGTATTCTTGATAGCAGCAGCAGGAAAAACAGTTAGATATATATACAAATTATGGGGTTTGTTAGTTTGTTTTTTAAAAAAGGCTGTTTGGAAAGTAAGTTTTGTATAGAACCCAATTTTAAATTATTTTTAAATAGCAGGTTTCTGGGTGCCATTTCTGTAGGGAATAGATTTGGGATGCTATCTGCAATTTACTCTGTATGAAATTAACAGAAAGGTCTGTAGTGACAACACACATATTTAAAATAATGAAAAATCTTCATACTGAGGCAAATGGTAACTGTTTTTTTTAAACTGCAAGGCATTAATAATTATCTGTCTCCTCTCTAAGACCAAAGCTAAAATTTTAGCTTTTGTGCTCTGTGTATATGCAAATGTAGTTCTTCTAGCCTTCTTGCAAGCATATTCTATTCCCACCCACCCCCATCCCCCATATTCTGACTTTCAGAAATAATTCTGTCCCTTTGTTATGCAGTGATGGATTCTCCATGTGTAAATTCAGAGCCAATAATGTTTTAGAGATGTTTCAACTTGAGGTTGGTTCCAGAACTATTTGCAGAGCAAGGGTTATGTTCATGAATGATGCGAAAAATATTTGCTTGAGTTCAG